>NC_052953.1:22018734-22330950 GCF_013358895.1 Oreochromis aureus
TGCACATAAAAATAGGTCTCTAAATCAAATCCATTTGCTTTCAGGGCTGGAGGTTTTAAATGATTTCTCATAATATATATTTATAATTCACGCACCATGCAATTTCTTAGTCTTTTACATATAATACAAGAGCTTTAGCAGTGTTTTGATTGATGCTGTAATGCCAGTGTCCATTAGGGAAAAGGCATGGCTTGAGGAGGTGCTGTATTCAAAGTAAAAACACATTTGATGATGAGATAACATGTCATCTACATGATAATTTAGACAGTTTAGTTATGGCATGAAGCTGGTTAATCATGTCCAATGAAGCACAACAGACAGATTTCACACATTTGTTAAAAAGTGACACTGTACAATAGCTTCTATGGCAACAAGTTAAAACCACAGGGAGACTCCCTTTCTGACACCACCCCCAAACCCACCCCTCCCATATATATATATTATAGAAGTTCATTCCAAACAGGATGGCAAATCTTGAGAGGAATAAAAAGACAAAGATTACGCTTTAAATAGGAAAAACAAAAGGACAAACTGGGGCAGGGGCAGGTTTTAAATCATTGTACAAAAGAACAAACAGCAACCCATCACAACCAACGCATACTCTTGAAAAATCCATTGGAAATCAATTTCTTTTTACAGGTTGCACAGTTTATTTCTGAAGTACTTTGTGAGACACTCCAGTATGCCAAGGGACAAGGGGCGATGGGCAGAAAGATGAAGGAAAGGGTTTACTCTTCCTCTGTGCATCCGAGTATTTCTACACGCAAAGTGATCCTGCCGTACCACGACCAGGGAAGGATCCGAATGAACCGAGCGTAGATAGGCGGGTCTATCACGTTCTTTCTGTGCGTGTCGTTGTCAAAGTTCCCTTGGAATACCTGGAAAAATGACAACATGAATGGTTGTTAATGGTTCTTAGAAGAGTGAAGTCTTTCTGTTGTTTGGTTGGTTATTTGACTCGATTGTTTCCGCAAAAACAAATCACCATGGAAAGAATTGAAATGCAATATTCAGGTCCAATATTCTAACCACATGCTTCAACGTGCGTCGTGTGTGAAGACAAAGAGAGAAATCACGCACACATACAACCAAAAGTATTTTTAGTAGGCGGTTGCAAAACATTCTTGGTGCATTTCTCATTTGATTTCTACAGACTGTTACCTTGAAGGCCTCATGCTTGAACTGGTAATGAATGAAGTGCAGCCAATAAGAATTTCAATCCAAACATGACCAGAAAGAGAACATTCCCTATTCGTCCTATTCGTGGTAATTTTCTTTTATGCACTATGCATGCGAACACATCAACAGTTTCCCCCCTGGGGAAGATTGCGCATTGTTAGAGTGGCACAGCTGGAAGTGCCACCTTCATAATTAGTCAAAAACATCAGCTGCTGTTTCTCCTGCTTACTGAATTTTGTAACCTGCACCTCAGGCTTGTTGGTGTTGTTTTCCTTCAGTTTTGCCACACAGTCTTGAATTCTTCACTTTGGCTTTGGCATATTGTTATAAAAAAAAAGCCCTGCAGTTTTCTTCAATATTGGCTCCATAAAAGTCATTACATGCTGTGCTAGAGAATAATATGCATTCTGATAGATATTAATGAACACGCCTACTCCTCATATAGTCACCATCATTCATACGGCAGCGTGCAAAAGTCTCAAACTACCCCTCATTTCTTCTTGTAATTTTTTTAAAGTGGTCTTTAAAAAATACACATTTCATTGAATTTAAAATTCCAAAGAGAACATAGTTTCTGCAGCCCGTGGTGCTGGGGATTTTGTTAACATTGATAGAAACGCAAAGTTTTGGTTACAGTTGTTGATACATCAATAGATGTGCATGTCTCTTTTTGAACTATGTTTCACATTAGGTTTTGTATTCCAGAGATGATAAAAACATGGATTATTGTTTTAATGTGCAAAGTGGAGACCATGTCAACTTTAAGATGAACCATAAATAAACAGGTCAATGACTGACCAGCTATTACATACAAACAACTATAATTGTCACACTGGTATGCATGTTCTGTTGTTAATTATTACAAGCTTTGGTGTGTGTTTAATAGACGGTACAATGAAGTATATTAAGGAGAAATGTATCTACAGGGAGTGCTTCATTGAAGAATATGATCATTTCAATTAAACAGATATGATTATGCCTGTGTAATTGGGATGAAATGGGATTCGGTGTTGTGTGGAATGAAAAAATCAGTGGGCTAAATCCGAGCAGGTGCTAGAAATGGGGGTTCACATCTTTTGAGTAAATACTCATCTAATCCCCTTTCAAATATTCATAGTGGCATTAAGAATTTTGGAAAAAAACAGTTCAGACTGTGTGATTCAACCAAATATTCACAGACTGTACAGTGTTTTCTAAAATACCAGGCCAGAGAGGAGATTTGAAGATTTAAGTATTAAGCACCAGCTTCGGCTTTGTATAAATGTCCTCTGCACATCCAAATGGCCTCGTCAAACATAAGCGCAGGATTGTTTTCTAGTCAATCAGGTAAAATAATCTTATATGACAAGGACGAAAAGCCGATTGTTTTAGGCAAGCCAGTATAACTTTGAATAGGACAAATTATGCATGAAAAGACGAGGCAAAGTGCTTTCTCGTTCACCTGTATAGTAGCAACATGAGAAAATGACTGTGCAATCAAAGTAAACAACGTAAATAACGCATTCAACACAGAGAACGAATGTGAATCATTGTCATATTAGGCATGGGGGAACTGTCGCTTCGAAACCATTATGTATAAAGTCTAAGATTGTCAAGTCAACTGGGAACCGTAACGAGGATCCCAACAGATGCGACTCAAATGCATGACTCACTCTCAGACAGCTTGAATAAGAAGGTCTTTACTTGCAACAAATCTGGCCGTATCCCACCCAAAAAAAGTGCTAGGCAACAGCAGTATCAATAACACAACAGTAAAATCTAATGACTGCAAGGAGAATGTGAGGAGAAACAGCTGGAATGTGAGACACAAAAACACTGAGTTTAGCTGGAGCAGGGGAAAAGGAACACAGGAGAAGAGGGTTACTGGATACAGTTGATACTAATGAGGGCAGCGCGATCTCATCAAATGGGCAGGAAATACATGAGAGTGAAAACGAAATAAAGAAAATGAGGGAAGTATTGTCAGATCAAAGAAAATTGCAATGCAAAAACTCTGAATCTTTTTTTTTTTCCAAATAGCACAACTCAAAAATTTGATAATCATGACAAACAAAGGCAAGAAAAAAAGGACATCCCACAGAACTAAATCTGAGAAGTTGAAAAGCTGAAATTGATTTATTGTTCTTTTCTTACATTGCAATAAATACTGAGTTTATCCATCTAAAGCATTTATTAGAAGTAGTTACTGTTAAAGAAAATGCAACAAAAGGTTTAGGCTACTATTAATTATACATATTTTATAGTGTCTGCACTAACAATGTTTAATGAGGTATGCTATTCTTATTTTCATCACCTCAGTTTATTTCTCGGACGCTGCTAGTGGAGCTCTGCATTCAAAGTTTTAAATAATCCAAAATGATCTTATAGTGGGCTTCAGTGCAGCCCCTCTGTTCTATTTTGGCTCACTTTCCCTTCTTTGACAGCAACTTTCTTGTGACTGGCTGCACCAATGAAAACCAAAAAAAGACAAAGCAGGTAGGTGGGAGCTGTCTAACTGACATGACTACATGCAATACAATAGACAGCTACTATACTGCTCAGATTACAGAGAAAGCTATTGTATAAATCATGGCTTAAAGATATCAGATACTCTCATGACTCACTTGGTATCCATTTACAGATGGACATATAAGACAAAATGGTTTGCAATCAATGCACAATGGCATGACAATCAAACCTCTTATTTCTCTTCCAACCATGTGCGTTTCGATTAATGCATCTCTCTTTATTGAGCATGTCTGCCCCTATGGTTTTCATGTTCTGGCTCCTGTGTGAGTTACTCTTACTGGGAACATAAGCTGAAGGTGACAGGTGTACTCTTTCATTACTTTCCTTATTTCACACATGTAATACAAACGATTTTGGGTCACCTTTTCATTCTACATTCTTTTTCATCATTTTCCTCCTGCAGTGAAACCCATTCTCTCCCCCTCTCTTTCTCATCTATATTGTAGCACAGAGCTTAGACTGTAGTCAGACAAGGTTTGTATCTGGTGCAAACAGCATCACATGGCATCCTGCTCTCTGTCAGTTTCCCACTCTTTTCCCTCTCTTTGTTCTGCTGCTTTTGAGTGCTTACAAAAAAATAAAAGCATTACATTTTAGGTTTCCTTTTCTATATTGTTCCGTGCTTCAATGTGCAACAGATTTACATAGTTTCTGTCTAATGAGTCAATCACATAAGTCATTTTCCATCTGCATCCGAATTTAATCACTTATTTTGCTTTTTCAGGATGATAATGATCCAAGAGTTGTACAAAAACACATTTTTTATGATTCCTCTGGTTTTCAACAAGAAGTCTAAACAAGATTAAACATATGTGAATTTTATAGAGCATTTGGAATGAACTTTTCCTGAACTCTGTTCCCATCTTGCCTCTCGGTTGTTGCCTTTCAGTTAGGAGAAACAAAAATATACTGTCAGAAGAGAGAGTACGCAACAGCTTAGGCTTGTGTTCTGGTAACTTCTGAAGAAATACTTCACATTCTGGTCTTTGTTACTGACTGTGCAGTCCATAGTCAACACAAGCATCAAGACATCAGACGGACCAACCTTATTACTTAGTAATGAACGTGACTGGCGTAATTTGGTACATGCTCTTGCATAGAAGTGTCCCATTTATTTTAGGAGGTTTAATGTTACATTTGGTGTGGTATTTGGCAATTATTGTTCATATTGTAGTACAACAAATGTGTTTCACAGAATAAATGCATAAAACGAGCATTAATAATAGTGCACAAATAATAGTGCTGATTCTTCAAGAATAACATTTTCTAAACCATTCTAAACCATAAAGTATACATTATTTTATTTTTTTTAGTATTTGACAACATTTTTTCAACCTGAGAAATGTGTCACATGCAGGACTCTTACTGTGACTTTAGGTAGCATGTTATAAAAGGCAGAAGAGGGAGGCCATACTCTTTGGAACAGGGTATGTGGAGAATCGCAATAAAAGGACAAATAATGTGTGGAGGAAAAAAAAAGATTGGAGATGATTAAGGTGTTGAAGTTTTCCTCCACATCAACAGGATAATGGCAAACACCCTCCAGTGTTTAAAGTCATTCAGAGACAGGAAGGACATAAAGATGCAATTTTGAATCACTTGGCGTAGTTAAACACATCTAAAACTGATGTAAAAAGACTGATGCAAACTAAAGGAAAGCTGGATCATTTCTCAAGAGCAAGAAAAGGAAGTCATTGAAAAATGTGCAAACACCATGTTGTCATTAAGTTTGCATATTGTAAACACACGTAAAGATTCAGATTTTCAAATTCCGGTTATTTAACAGGTTTTATGAAAAATTTTTTCTATGCTGATCAGTTTGTCTAACAGAGAAAAGTTTGTATAAAAATGTACAAAACTTGCAATTTTACTCCCAGGCCCGGGGACAGCTCTTGGTGGCCAGACCTTAGTTCACGGGGCCTGGCCGGGCACAGCCTGAGAAAGGGAGATAGGCCCACCCTCCTGTAGGTCCACCACCCACAGAAGGCACCATAGGGGTCCGGTGCAGTGTCTGCTGGGCAGTGGCCAGCGGTGGCGGCCAGGGGTGGACACCCTGGAGGACAAATCCCCGACTCCCGAGACTAGCGACTGGGGCACTGAACGTCACCTCTCTGGTGGGGAAATAGCCTGAGCTAGTGCGTGAGGCTGAGAGGTACCGACTAGATATTTGATCCTTATACAACGGTTGCAAGCACTTGGTCCGCACAGCCGGCAATAAGTTGGACCCTTTGTCACCCATTCTGTTCATAATTTTTATGGACAGACTTTCTTGGCATAGCCAAGTGGCGGAAGACTTCCACTTAGGTGGTCTAAGAATCTTCGCAGATGATGTGGTTCTGTTGGCTTCATCAGGCGGTGGCCTCTCCATCTCATTCGCAGGCGAGGGTGAAGCTTTGAGAATGAGAATCAGCACCTCCAAGTCTGAGGCGATGGTTCTCAGCTGGAAAAGGGTTTAGTGCCCACTCCAGTTCATAGACGAGTTCCTGCCCCAAATGGAGGAGTTTAAGTACCTCGGGATCATGTTCTCGAGTGAGGGGAGAAGGGAGCGGGAGATCAAATGACAATCCTGCGGCTGCAGTGATGTACACGCTGTACTGGTCCGTAGTGGTGAGGAGAAAGCTGATCGTAATAGCGAAGCTCTTGATTTACTGGTCAATCTACATCCCTACCCTCACCTATGGTCACGAGCTTTGGGTAGTGACCGAAAGAACGACATCGCGGATGCTAACGGCAGAAATGAGCTTTTTCCGAACGGTGGCCTCTCCCTTAGAGATAAGGTGAGGAGTTCGGAGCAGAGCCTCGACTCCTCCACATTGAAAAGGGCCAGTTGAAGTGGTTCGGGCCCCCTGGGCGCCTCCTGGGTGAGGTGAGGTGAGATGAGGTGAGGTAAGGTAAGGTGTTCTGGACATGCCCCGGGGCAGACCCAGGACACGTTGGAGAGATTATATTATATTATATCTCTCTGTTGGCCTGGGAACACGTTGGTGTTCACTGGGACAAGCTGGAGGAGAGGCCTGGGAGAGGGAGGCCTGAACTTTTCTGCTTGGGCTCCTGCTTCTACGACCTGGCCCCGGACAAACAGAAGAATATGGATGGATATGATTCCACAGCAAAACAGAGAAAGACATTGTTTAAAAAAATTAAGCTGGTTTCAAGCATCTTTGAAGTTTTGTTGTTAATGAAAGATTACTAAATATACAATCTGTAATTACTTATTGTAATTACTTTGTTCTTGCTTTTGTCCAGTGACAGCTAAGATGGACTGCAGGCGTGCAATGACCCTGAATTTAATAAATGGTTAAGAAAATGGATACTTGGATGGATGGATGGATGGACAGATTGATCGATATGCTTTGTACTTGAGTTAGAACAGTGGCAGAACCTGTTATTACTGTAACTGGAATTAGAATCTATTAAGCAGAAGACTAATGACAGTTTTTATTTGTTTTCCAAGGGAAGAAGAAGAAAACAAACTATGCATAGCTGAGTATAAACAAGCCCAACCCGCCATGCGTGACTTGCAGAAGTGACAGTGACAATAAAGGAGTTGGCAACTGACAGGTGAAGTCAAGTGGTAATAATTGTGCCGCGGATAACTGAAACACTTAACAATGTGCCAGCGTTTTATTCTAAACTGTATCTTTATTTGAACTGCTGCCAAATTCACAAAGCTGTGTTGATAATTCTGAAGAAAAGGAGACACTGAATCAGGTGGTGTTTTTGCATGTATTACTTTTCTTGGAATAGTAAACTTAGTCAAATATGCTGAAGCTAGTTGCTTCTACCTTCACGCTAAACAAAGACATCATGCAGCAGTGAAGGCATAATGACAAAGAGCACATGTCACTATGTGTGTATTCAGAGTGACACAGCAGCCACAACTGCTCCTAACTATTGATTTTCCTGACAGTCAGGAGCATTATGAGGTGAGGCCCTATGCGACTCTAGAGCTGCAACTCAGCCCATACTACATTATTTAAACCTGCTGCACAGGTCAAGGAATCAGGTCGCTCAGATCTCTTTGCTCTCTAACCCCTCATTGCCCAGAGCCGCCTGCGGTAATACCAAGAAAACTCACGTAGGTCTTCAGTGAAAGGTCAAAAGCATCATGCGAGCTGAGAAAGAGGCAGTGGCGCTGCATCAAACTGAAATGCACAACGAGACCAGTCTTCGAGGGGGTCGGCAATACGTTACCTAGTTATGTGTTTTTGTAATCCTGAGGTGCACAGTGGAGCGCAGCTGCTAAATACTACTACCATGGGTTCATTTTAGGATGTCGGTATTCAAACCCATCTAGTATTCAGTTACCCTCTGACCTGAAGGGAATTGAAGGCTCTGATGACTAATTAACCCATGTCACCTGAGTAAAACACTATTAAACATAAATCAATTACTTTTGTGCTTGATTGAACCCATCGACGGACTGTTTCAATACTGACACCAATGCAAGAGCGGTGGTGCAGGACAAGGTAACATAGTGACCCAGGTGCGGAAAGGGAATGCAGCTTAGCCGATAGGTAGGATTATGGGATGTGTCCCAGTGTAATTATGTTTAAACAATGGACTTTGCTGTTACTTGTCTCAGTTACAAGTGCAGTACAGCGGTATGTGGGATTGGTGTGCAAAGAAAAGGCAAACAGGGCACTCTATAGATTTTGTAGAGGGATACTGTTGTGCGTGCACCGCTGGGCCCTGCTTTGACAACATCTGTATTCTGACAGAGTCTCCTCTCTCAATCTAGATCTAACTGCCTGCAGCCTCTGCCACACAGGAGCTGGAGGGGGGGAGCTGAGAAGAATACTTACAAGCCTCTACCACTGTGTTGGAAATAGGCAGACACACACACGGACATACACACACACACAAACTTTCACAGTATATCCCTGCCAAGTCAAGCATTGTGGTGTGGCAGGAGGAGCCTCGGGAGTCTAACAGCCAAATGTGTCCTCTAGCATTAATGGCTGCTTCGGCTGACTGAAGGGGGAAAACACCTTGAAGAATCATACATCTGAACAGCCACTTGGCTCCAGCAAGGGACAAACTGATTGACATTTGCTGAAGTCTTGCAAAACACGCCCGCCCTCTAATACAGAGCACACATGCTCGGAGTGACTGTATAGTCTTAGTTCTTCTCTGAATTATACAGCAATAACAACACAGGAGAGAACAAAAAAAATGTGGAGCTGAAACTAGACTTAAAAATAAATGTATCGCTCTCTTGAGATATAACCAGTATTTTTCCTTCTTTCACGTTCTAACTCAGATGACGCTTAGAAAACATTCATTCCAAGGTATTGAAATTGTCTGAGTATAAATCATGGTGAGCATGCCTGGCCCTAGCCAACGATCACCACGAGTGTTAAAAACTCCCCAAGCAAAGAATATGACCTGTAGAAATGGAAAATTATTTCCAGGGATCTGCTACTTCACTGGATCCCCAGCAAAGATAAGGGGATAAACTGAGAGCAGCTGTTGGTGTTAACAAAGCTCAGCTTTTGATCTGTTGTCTATCAGAGACAAACAAAAATGGAAGCTCTTTTCTAAGACTGTAACTCCCCTCGTGGTTGCATGCCTCCATCAGTGGGTCACATTGCAGTTTAAATCAGTGTTTCCATTTTGCTCAGTGATGGGAGTGATTCCTCATTTGAGGTTATGTTTTGCTGTGTATGTACTGTAATAGTGTGTAGTTACAGAGAGGAAAAACAAGTTAAATTCTTCATCTTCTCATTGTTTGGCCAATTATTTTGATTTGGACAGACAACGTGTTGATAGATGCTAAAGTTTCAAATATGGATCTTGTTGAAAAGAAGCAGCAAGTTATAATTCTTGGATGCTTTACAAACATCTTCAACCCAGTAGCACACTTACACTAAAAAGTTGTTTTTTTATTGAATGTTACACAGAAGTGATCTTTGACCTGCTGATGCTCCAAGTGAGCAGTTGTGCCAAATTCAAAATAAAATTCTCAAGGTGTTTCAAAAATATGTTGACAAAAAAGAAAAAAAAGACAGGACACTACCTCAACCTAATGCCTGCTACAGGCACTGGTAACCTCTTCAAACTGCTCAGAAACAGTTTTTATAAGAAAGCCTGAAAATATCTGTGCACAAACTACAGAGTATGACCCACAGCTGGGCTGTGATACAAAGCATGACAGAAAACTAGTAACTAAAAGATGTTAAGTTGAGTGTCGTCTTATTGTACTATTGGTTTAAAAAAAATCACTTACAGATGTATATACTGGAATACAGATTTTGAATCCAAAAATTCCAGTCTGCCTTCAAATATTAAAGTGCTCATATTATGCCTTGTGAGGTTTTATTTGTGTGTTATACCTTCTTTATTCATGTAAAGAATTCCATGCTGTTCTCTCCCAGGAACAGCATGGTCATCATTAAGTAACACAATGGCATAATACTTACCTAGTTCCTTTGGCACACTCTCAAACAGCTGCTTCAACTAAATCCACATGCAGCCAGAAGCCATGCAGTCCACTATCAATTCCTCGCTAGAGTAACTTCTGCTAATTCTTACTCAAAAATATCTCAGCTATGAACAAAGCACACCAAATGTTCTGCTGCTGGCTGCAACGGTGAACACAAGAGTCTTCATGCTCTCACAGCATCTGAGCTGTTTTATTTCTGATGGCAATGTTGCAGTAATAATAAGGCAATATCCATGTGTTTAATGGTAGAATGGCACAAAGCTATGTACTAGCCACTCTATTTTAATAGAGGTGAATTTCCAGTGAAAATATTCCCAATTTTCTGTTTCTGTTGTCAGACAGTAAACAGGTATAAAATAGAGACATACAACGTAACACATTAAGACTACTGTAAACGTGCCGCTTGGCATATTTTTCAACCTCTGCTCTGTGCTGACAAAATGACCATTTACATAATGTGCCGTGATTTACACTTAAAAACTTACAATTAAAACGACCTGTTTTCTGTTAGCAAAAGCTATGGTGGTGAAGCACTTAGCCAAAGCTGCCTGACCATAGACAGCACAAAAGATGGACCCATTCTGAGGCCTTGAGATAAGCTGTAAGCTGTTTCAAGCTGTCGCCATCTTGGTATTTTCAAACTGACTTGCTAATCACAATTCAGTATCCAATGAGCACATCTTGAAAAATCTTCCTTTTTGACACCAAAATGTAATAAATAGACTTAATGCTTTATATTTATACAGTATAACCTGGAATGAGCTACTTTGACTATAAACCCACTAGCAAAATGTCAACAGCTCCGAGCAGAGGGCAGCTCTCGCCTCCTGGTGGCCGTTACAAAGAATGCAGGTTTAAGGCAGTTCTGCATTAGCTTCATAATTAGACCTGGAAACTAGCTCCATCTTTTATACTGTCTATGTGTCTGGCTTTCTTCATGCCCACTGACCAATCAGAGGAGGATTGACTTTTTCGGAGGTAGCCAATAAATGAGCTAAAACAGAATGATTCAAACACAGGGTACTGCGGCAACACACCGTATGAAAAAAAGTGATGATGTTTTGCATCGTCAAACTAATTTTAATAACAGACAAAGACAACGTGACTAAATACAAAATGCAATTGAAATGGTGAGTTCATTGACTTACAAGAAAAAAGTTATTCAAATGTACCTAGCCCTTTATAAAAAATTCATTGCCCCTTGAACCTAAGAACTGGCTGTGTCACCCTTGGAAGCAAGAGCTACAATCAAGCATTTGTGATAACTGGCAATGACTCTTTCCCATCACTGTGGAGGAATTATGGCCCACTCTTCTTTGCAGAATTGTTTTAATTCAACCACACTGGAGGGCTTTCCTGCATGAATGGCCTGTTTAACGTCATACAGAAACATCTCAATTGGATTAAAGTCTGAACTTTGATTAGATCACTGCTAAACCTAATTTTGTGGTGGTGGTGGTGGGGGCGTAGCCATTCAGAGGTGGACTTGCTGGTGTGCTTTGGATCACTATCCTGCTGCATAACCCAAGTTATGCAGGGCATGAATTGATACCTTATTTCCTTCAGGATTTTCTGGTAGAGGGCAGAATTCATGGCTCCATCAATCGCGACAAGTCTTCCATTTCCTGAAGCAACAAAGCAGCCCCAGACCATCAGACTATGATGTTCTTTTTATAAAATGCTGTGTTAGTTTTACACCAGATGCCACAAGACTCAAACCTTCCAAAAACTTCAGCTTTTGTCTCATCAGTCCACAGAATAATTTCCCATATGCTTTTAGATCAAAGATGTTTTTGGTAAACGTGAGATGAGCGTTTGCTTTATTTTAAGTCAGCAGTGGTTTTCTTTTTAAACTCTCCCATGGATGCCATCTTTGCCCAGTCTTTTTCTCACTGTTGAATCATGAAAGTCGACCTTAACTGAGACAAGTGAAGCTTGCAGTTCTTTAGATGTTGTTCTGGGTTCTTTTGTGACCTCCTGGATGAGTCATCGATGCGCTCTTGGAGTAATTTTGGTTGGCCGGCCACTCTTGGAAGGTTCACCACTGTTTTAAGTTTTCTCCATTTTTGGATAATGACTCTCACTGTGGTTCGCTGGAGTCCCAAAGTCTTCGAAATTGCTTCGTAACCATTTCCAGACTGATAGATGTCAGTGACTTTATTTCTCAGCTGTTTCTTTAGATCATGGCATGATATGTTTCTTTTTCAGGCCTGGGTGTGGTTAATGAAATGGAACTTAGCTAAGCAAAAACGTGGTTAATCAAAGTTAATTCATGATTTATCAAAGAGGGACAGTTACTTGCTTGCATAGAGGCAGACTGGTTTCTCCTTTATAAAGAAATCATCATTTAAAACCTGCATTTTGCATTCACTCCAGTTATCTTTGTCTAATATCAAAATTAGTTCAATGATGTGAAATGTGTGATAAATATGCATAAAAATAAGAAATAAGGTAGGGCTGTTCTGACAAAACCGAATTCACAAATTTTAACAGCTGGACTTTGTTTCATTAATAGTTAAGAGTCAGATATTTATTAATACAAATGTCATCTCCAGTTGAAAATGGTAACTATTTTAAAATGTTAAATATTTTGACATTATCTACAAAGCCTAAATTGATTTAAGTTAGACTGGAGAATAAACAAAGTATAGAGTATATTATCCTAAAGCTGTTTCATGCTAAGCGTATTTGGCTTCTTGAATTCGACACATCAGCATTGGATGAATCAGAATGAAGAGGTAGGCCTTATCTTTCAATAACACAGCAAGATCGAAAAGTAAACACAGCCTCTCTTGCAATCAGTATCTGAAAGACAAGATGCTCCAGCTTTAGCTGTTAGCCTGTGTCTGCAGGTTCCCTGATATCAACAAAGAGCCCGCTGCAGCTCTGCACTGTCTCTGTTGTTGTGGGCGATTGGAATGGACATTTGTACTCTGCTGAAGGACCGTAAACAAGATTTTCAGCATAGCACCGGCCTGGCCAGGTTGACAGGGTGGTCTTATCTGATCTCAAACCAGAGAAAGGCAATAGGACAGACCAGGACAGCTCAGTTTGAGACACTGATAAGAAGATGCTAAGAGGAAATGGAAAGGAGAAACAGACAGCTTCCAAGATGAACATTTTCACAATTTAACACCTTATAACACATTTACACATCTTTTTGATATTTGCTAAGGTTTTGTCTGCTTCAGGTTTGTTTGGCTGACTGTGACCCTTCCTTCAAATAAAATAAAATAAAATAAAAACAATCAATATGAAGAGTGAAAGCAACTTACCTTGTCCTTCCCCTGCTTCTCATCTTGATATACATTCCACTGCTCTCCATCATTACTGAAAGCGACTTTATATGAGCCAACAAACTGGACATGGCCGAAGTCTTTCGCTCCCTGGGTGATGATACCTGTCACCTTGGTTGGCACAAGCAAGTCCACCTGAGAGGAGCAAAGACCAAGGAGGGATGGGAGCAGAGAGAAAGAGAGACAAAACCAGAATGATAAATTCGATTGCTCAACAAACTCAGGTAGCAAAGTGTCAGATATGCTAAGTTTTCAGGATTAAGTCAGCATTTTTCCTTTCGATTTTATCTGAGGATTTACTGAATAAAGACACCGGGCGCCAGTCAAGTCGGTTTCAATTATTCACAGAATATTGAACAACAAGGCTAAGTCCACAATCTCGCCTCAGCAAAACAGAAATTGCATGCTGCAGCAGCTTCTGAGACCCACACTGCTCCATTTGGGTTAATTTTTAATAGGTTCTCATTTGTTGCAAACAATTTACTGCGCAAGGGTTCCAGGCAGTAAATACACAAACTGTTACATTTATAGGCTTTTTAATGTTCAATTATGCTTTATTATATTGAAAAGTACATAACACTGTTGGGCTGAAACAAAAAATGAAGTTAAGAAGAATCTCAGGATACAGGCTACACTTTGGACCAAGGAGATGATAATCAAGCTTTTTTGGGTGAGATTTTACCACCATGACAATTATGTTAAATATATATTGCATCCATTAAGTGAAAGGGATTGAAAGTAATTTTTAATATAGTGCTCAGCAAAGCCATGCATACCTTTATTAGGTTTAAGTGCAGTATTACTAATTAATAGTTTGTTTTTTCTCAGGAATCAGTGGGTGTGTAATGTGAGACCCATTTAACACAGTGAAAACCTGAAAACTATGTAGAACACCAACAAAAAAGTTTATTGGTCTTGTTATTTAACATGCAATTCACACAATTTTTTTAAAGTAAATTTTGTTTTTCATCTTCCATTTTTAAATGAGGACATTTTATATTAAATAAACAGCAAACTAACAGTTAACAGCTACATAATAACAACACTGCGTAGGTGATATCAAATAAGCTGCGTTCAGCTGGTGCACCTTTTCCACAAAATAACTCAAATTTAACAGTAAAGCTGTCTTACTTAGCACATACATCAACGTGGCACCAATTTGCTATGAATAGAGGATGAAATACCGGGTTCCACTTGGCATTTTGCTGTGCCATAGATAGTGGCAAAATTTAGAGGCGCAGCGAGCGCATGAGAGAAATGTAAGTATGCAGAGTTGTTTCTTTTGCTGAATATGCTGTACACAACGGCAAGACAACCATGCATCACACTAATTGGCCTGGTCACAGGCCAACTTATACTGTGTCACACTGTTCTGACAAAACAAAATAGGGCCCCCTCGTAGATGAAACAAATAAGCAAACAAACTAACGCACGAGGTATGGTTTAGTTTCACTCCGTCTCCTGGTTTTGACACATTGCAGAACCCTGCAGTGCAGCTTGGCACATCACAAAACAGTTTCCAGTTGACTGCATTATCTGTTGTGACGAGTTAGGGGGAAAAAAAAAAAAAACTCTCTCACACACACAAACACACACACATGCAAACAGACACATAAATGCAGGACACCAGAGGCTGACAGGTAGTTTGCAAAACCTAAGCCTTAATGACAAGCCAAAGGAATATAAAAATTCAGGAAGCTGGTTCAACAAAGTTCAAAGAAAACAAGTAAACCAAAAGCTAAATTTGCAAGGAACACAATAAAAAACCACTAGTGTCAAAACAGAGGAATGCAGCTTAGGATTACACACAAAGGTTGACACAACCAACAAGGGACTGGACTGTAAATGCACAGAAAACTATCAGGTAAGCAAGATGCAAATGAAGAAAAAAAACCCAAAACAACAGACAAAAACAGGAAGTTATAAAATTGTTAAAATAAAACTGAAAGAAACAACATGAATATGCAGAATTAAAATTAAACCCCAAACCCTGACAGTTTTGTCTTAGTGTTAATGCAAATGAGATGACAGCAAATCTTAGTACTGGGTATTACAGAGGCTTTAAATGATGACACTGTGCTGTGTGCTGTGCTACATAAGCAGACACAGGTTTGGATTACAGTGAAGAAGTTTTTGTCTCCTTCCCTGTTTGTTTGATCTTGAAACAAATTTTAATTACTCAGGTTATCTTTGGGTCACTTCATTACACAGAGATAATCTGAGTAAACATTAAATGTATTAAAAAGTTATTTATCACCAAAACTACCTCTGAATGGCTCAAAAAAATAAAATCAAGGTTTTGGAGTGGCCAAGTCAAAGTCCAGACAAAAATCAGATGGAGATGTTTTGGCACGACCGACTGTGCCGTTACTTTTACACATGCGTAGGTTTGGATAACTGTTACGACTGCTGTCGTAATGTTGTCTCGTATGTGGATCTAAGTGTGCAGGTGCCTCTCCACTATTGGTGGATCCAGGGGACGGACCATAGGGATTGGCTAACCAGCCAGTGACGGACAGTCATTCATCTTCGGCTCATCCCAACCAGCAGACCTTTATTTTTAATGCAACACAGTTCTCATTGCTGTTTCTAAGAGAAGCTGTGGAAGTGTTGTGGAATATTTTCTTGTGATGTATACCTTTAAAAAACCCACCCATCTCTGTTATAATGAAAATAATGTCACGCCATCTTCTGAATAAAGGGTCCAGAAAGAAATGGTGGCAGAGCTAGCTCGGTTGATTCAGAGGGGCATGGCACCTTGCATTGTGAGGCTTTGATTATGCTGCAGTTGCAAAACATTGAGGTAATCTTGTTCTACCCGAGCATTCAAGTCTGCCACCAAACAAAGGCATGCTTGAAGGGGAACCAGTAATTGCTGTCACAGGTAGCGGTCAAAAAATACGACCGCCCCTAGCGTCGCTGCCTCTCAATGCTTTGATGGCCCAAACTGCATTAGGCAGCGAGATAAGCTTGTTAAAGCAACGGCCTCTCCTACAGCCCCCACCTTCTGTTCTTTCCTCCATCACGCTCTCAACCCCATTCTCTCCTCCACGAGCTTTTAACCCAGACAAACTAGGAGCGTGTGAAGTCTTTGTAGCAATCTCTGAATGCTTGTGGCGTACAATTTACAGAGAAGTGAAACACGAGAATCTATTTTAGGATTTGGCTTTCTGAGTCTGAGATTACAAAATTAGATTCATCTCATATCTAAGCTCTCAGTATTACCAGAACCATGAGCCGCAGAGGCAAAAGGGAGACAGGGTCAGTTACTTATTTGTATTTTGTCTTTGATGGCTTTGTGCAAAGTGGAAATGTTTGTGCACTTCTGTCAGAGAAACACTTATCTCTCCCGCTCATTATGAGTTGGTATTGAAATGTCCTGTTCCTATTGAAATGGTTTTGCCACTGCAGGATAAAGAAGATTAATGCAGCGAGAGGAAAGCTTAATAAGGAGCCGAATACGTCCCGCTTTTCTATATTATGAATACAGTAGGTGCACATATACAGCAACCTGCTAACATTCTTCGTCCAGCTGTGCTGATTTAACTGTATGCAGCGAAGACTCGTTTAATCTTTGCAGCCTAAGGGAGGTGTTGTGTCTTTGTGTATACTGTATATTTACAGGGCAGAATTCAGAATTCAACTCACAGTCATGAGGAGGACAGTGCTACGGCCCATAAACCCCACAACGGGGCAGCTATCATTAAAGCTTAAAGATGCAACAAGGACATTAAAAAGTGCTTTTCTGTCTACAGGAAGTTTCCACCTACCTGTAGGAGGTTTGTTTACTTACTCATGAAAACCTAAACAATGTACTGTATGCTTCACGTGACCACGCTGAACATGAACATCCTTTCATATTACTACAACTCAGTTGGTAGCATGATAAAATAGCACGTGGCCTGGTAAGGAGACCAGCACAATGCTGAGAAAATATCAAGTTGAATTGTGTCAAGTTCAGCAGTCAGAGAAAAATGCACGTGTGATGCAATTAAGAACAAATTAAAATCTGTTTCACGTATTACAGACATTATAACAGTCAAAACTGCACTGGGGCAGTCAGTCCTGCATATGTTAATTGGTAATGTTAATGGCTCTCATTGCTAATGAAACATAGCATTAAATTGAATTTGTTATCACTGTTTTATGCAAGCTCCATCCAACCATAAAGTCCTCCCTTGGTTCCTTTTCAATTCATGTAAAATCAGCTGTTAGAAACTTGGATGTGTTGTTTGGTTTTAATCTCACCTTTAAGAAAGAAAGACCGCCATCCAATGCACGATTTATGTCACAGCTACCCTAAAGTATTGGCAATTACCAAAACCCTTTTTTCATGTTTTTGTAACGGTTAATCCACCAGTATGTGCAAGCTCTGAAATCGAAATGACATTTTTAATGCTAAAATCTAATTACTAAAATACAGCAGACAGAGCTGGTGGTGTTAAGATTTTAGTTGGGAGTAGGGATGTTCCTGGCGACTAATTTCTTAGTCACAAGGGGAAAAAACTGACTGAGCAGTTTAAAACCAAGAAACACTGAGATATTAAGTTAAATTTGAGAACCGTTTAATGGAAAATGTCAAAAACTAATAACAAAGGCATTTTAAACTATTTGTCACATTCTTCAATAATGCTGCTTAACTGTGAAAAAGGAGGAAAAGAGGAAGACCTCAGAGGTGATTCATGGATGTAGAGAAGGAGGACATGCAGAGGGTTGGTGTGACAGAGGAGGACGCTAGAGAAAGAGGCAGATGATGCACTGTGGAGTCCCCTAAAGGGAGCAGTCGAAGGAATATGATTATAAACACAATACTGTAAGAAAGCACATAAAAGACGCCTTACAAATCTGATAATTACACTCGTCAGTCATCTGCAATTGTACAGTTTTTATCACTGGATGTTTGATGTATTTTTGTAAGAATTCAATCCAAACAAAGCCACCTAATGTCACAGTGTACCTTTTTGTGGACTGATATATATTGGACTGAGTAATCACAACAGACAGTTGAACCACTGTGGATGTTTGTAGACTGTTCCTGCTGTTTGCTGATGCGAAGTCAAATAAGGGAGCCATTACACGGAGAAATGGCCCATTTACATTGACTTATGTATGAGTTATCAGAGAGGCAGCTGGTGACATGTAATACTGTCTGAAAACAGCATAACATGCCAAATGGCAAACACTTTTATATACTGGTTCAAACCACCTGTCTCCAAAAAAAGATCTTTAATCCAAAAAGCACACATGAAATTACTAAAAAAAAAAAAAAAAAAAAAAATGAGGGATGAGACTGCAGGCAGACAATTTCCAGACAGATGGTTCAGTGAGTACAGCACCTCTTTACTGAGTGCAAAAATGAGCCTGTTTGTGTTATGATACCTTTCTGAGCTTAAAGATGTGCCACTGCACACAGAGGTGAGCTGGCTAAGCCTATTTCATAAAATGAACCACTGGTCTGAGTCTCGCTGAGCTTACAAAGTGTTTTATTTTCTCCGTATGACAGCACATTGTCCCAGTACCATGAAAGTGAAAATGATAGCATTAAAAAAATAAATTGCAACATATTTACAGCTTTACAAATCACCTTTAAATTTCTGAAATAGTTCTAAACATGTTGGGTGACATCCCCAGAAATGTGAAAAGTGAATATCAGATATCAGATATATTTGTTTATTATTGTAAAAATGTCAGTATATAAAACCAACATGATAAAAAGCTTTACTGTAAATAAAACAGAAATGCATGACATAACCTCACGCAGGATTAGTGACTGCCTCGGATGATAAATATACAGTATATATCTGGGGAAGTGTTAGCTTGTCCGTAAATGTACACTTCATTTTTAGGTGATTTGTTTGATAAAATACTGTTGTCACTAACTCTAATCAGCTCAGATTATATTGTTGTATTATATAATTTAAGGGAACAATAACTCACCTAATGTTACACCTCTGTTTATGTTACCTAAGGAGGTCTCCTGCTCCACGAGTGAATTATGACTCATTCTCTTCTCGTTCCTCCTCGTGGATACGCACAAACCCACGCACCAGCGCTCAATCAACTTCACTTTTTCCTTGTGATGTTGTTTTCTACTCCACAGTGCAGTACAAATGATCATGTTTTGTGTTTTGGTGCATCTGTCTTACGCAGCCATGTTATATAGAATTTCAAGTCCACAAGCTAACAGGCTCCGTGCATTAGCATGCAGACCGAGATGTGCGTACTCCTACAAATTTCAGTATGGCTCGTGCACACGCACACGCTCACAGATAGTGGATCTTCCTTTCTTATACCTTTTGTGACCGGGGTGGTGGGATGTCAGAAGGTATAAATGGCTGCTGAGTTCTCACACGCTGAAAGGAAGGTTTGCAGGCAGTTTGAAGCTGCCCTGGAGCATTTAGCACACAAAAGTCAATGTCACAGAGGGAAAGCATAACAGGCTGGTCAGTGTGGCCGTGACCGTTCACACTCGGGCGTGGACATTTTTTCTTTTTTAATTTGACTGGACTATATTGATTTCAAAAATTCTAAATGTCAAAATAAGAATCAAATGCAGTCGCCTGAAAGAAAAGTCTTCATGTGCCATGTGTTTGTCGCAGAGAGTCAGCTGGTTGGCTGCTCAAAGCACATCTTACAGCCAAAGTGAGAGGGAAGCAGTAACTCACAGTGAATTGCAAACACACAAATTTGAAAGGCAAACAGTTATACATGCCATGAACATTGCATGCATTAAACATCCTCCCCTGCACTCTCTTCACTCCTTTCCCTCTCGTCTTCCTGGCAGCACACTCGAATGAAGCAATGCTGCATGTAACTGAATTTAAATTCTTTGTTGCTAAAAATAAATAATTTTGTTTGCACATCTTATCTAGCGACACCAGCAGTATAATTTCCATTTATCCGGTGAATGCTAATGTTGCTAAAGTTAGCATTTCAGCATGTCTGTTAAGCCTTGATCGTGTTAATCAAGTCAATTTTAATTGCTACGGTGCCAAACACTGCTGGCATTTCACATTCAGGGAGTAGGGGTCCTTGTGTTTTCCCTGGTATTTTCCCAAACTTAAATAAGCAATTTTTGGTAGCAAAAAGAAAAAAAATAGACGAAAACAAAAGGCGAATTAGAAATCTCCCAAACTTGACAAGTTCTGGCTGTCAAACTTCAACCTTTACCATCAAATGAACCTCCAAATGTGGACTTGGACTCTATCAGCCAAACCTGACAGAATGGCAGTTTAGCACGGCATGAGAATGTTTATCCAGAAATATATCCATATTTAGATATATAATAAATCAGAGAGCTAGACCAGTATATTGGTAGGGTGGATGTATTGGCTAAAATTAGCTGTTTGCTGATATTTCAGCATCAGAATTTATAACAGGAGATAAATGAACAGTTCAAAAGTAAAGAAGAGACACTCCTCATGTCTTCATATTTCTTGTCATCTTTAAAGTGATGTTAAACAAATGTTTTCCAGACTTTCTGAAGTTCTTTCTTTAATTGTGCCTGGCCATTTTATGAGGAATGTACTTTAGTGGGGTTAGGTTTATTGGTGATTCTAAATTGGCCATAGGTGCGAATGGTTGCCTGTTTCTGTGAGTTACCCTGCTACAGACTGGTCCAGGGTCTACCTCGCCTCTCGCCCTATGACAGCTGGGGTAGGCTACAGCCTCCCCGTGACCCTGATAAGGGTAAGTGGAAGAGAATGGATGGATGGCTCTTTAGGCACTTTGTTACTAGGAGCCTTTCACAAAAATGGATAATTTGATCAATTCATTTTTATTTATGTAGCACCAAATCATAAAAACAGTTGTCTACTTAAAGAAAGTACTAGAAAACTGCCTAAGAGAGTTCAGGCTGTGTTGAAGAATAAAGGTGCTCATACCAAATATTGACCTTTAATCCTGTTAGAATTGTGCAAACTCTGATGGTACAAATATCCAGGCTACACCAAACTTACTTTGTATTATGGGCCTCAGGTTAGGAAGTTACTCCAGATGTCTAAGGAATGGTCCTTCATATTCCTCATATCTTTATTTCCTTTTTAAAAATATTTTTTAAGGTTTTAGAACATGACGCTGCATTTTTTCCCCATTTTCCTAGAAAAATACACAGAAATGAGGGGTGGCTGAAGACTTTTTCACAGTACCGTATCCTAAAGCCATCATTTATTAAAATACTGGTGGTGGTCAACAGTACCTCTCAGCTTCCTGGTAGATACACTTATGTTATTAATTTCAAAATGCTAAGTAACGAGTTTTCACATCTACAAGATTTTTAGAAAATCTGACCTTTGACCTCAACCTTGAGGTCGAGGTCACTGAGATTCTAACTCTTCCGAGATTTTTCGTAGCTACACCTATGGTATCAATTTGAAAGTCTTACTTCGTTCTCGAGTTATTGCATTCACAAACTTTGGTGTTCATGTTGCCCGCCTGCCTGGCAGGGTGATGGCAATATCGCATCAGCCTTTTACGGAGTAAAAACTATTTGATAAATTAGTAGTGAAATATGAGCATCCACCTTACAGTCACAGCTTGAAACAAAAATACTTGCAAGGTCAGCTTTTTGTTTTTCAGACCTCATTTATCCAGTCCACAATTTAAAAGCACGGCTCCATGCTTTAAAGGAGAAAGTGCATATTCAGATTATTAAATGATTATTTAATTTCCATTCTTCGCTCCAAAGCAAAGGCAGACTTTAATCAAAGCAAGCGGGTTAGAGCACAAGCACTGCTATCTGAAAAGGCCTCTTTCAGAAAACTTGGAGCACATACTGTAGCTATAAAACAGATGGAGCCTCACTTCAGCATGTCAAGTTAAGTCTAAATGGTTGCACCGATGCAGGGAATTGGTCATGGCAAAAGGAACAGGAAAGAAATCAACCATGGTCATCTGGATCATTTAGAGTTATTACGGCACGGAGAACATTATCTGTAGCCAGATGCTTCCCATGTCAGAATGAGTGAAGTGTGGGAGTCGGATCCACACGCGTAAAAAAATGGTCTTGATGGTGCACTAGTAAGGGACTTGGGGAATTTCACACTCTGTTTAATGCTCAGTGTGGCTAGACATCTGATGGACACTTACTCACGGCGAAAAATCTAAAGCATTCTGTCTCCATGTGTGATCTTGACTGAACTCAAATCTGTAACTCACGCTGGTGGGAAGAGAACTCCTTACTGTTGAAATATTAAGCAGGTGTAAAATATGTAAAATGATTTAATAACCTAAAGAAAGGTTTTCCATTTTATCGCTGATTACTCTTTCTGGAGGTAGTGCAAATGAGGTTGCAGTTTAAAAAAAATGTTTACTCCGAGTGCTGCACTTACATCTCATCATACCACTTTCCCCGCTTCCTTCTCCTCCTTCTCACACGGTATATGAAATATTCATATCAAATTCTCACACATATGGACACATATAAACACACACAGTGCACAGAATGGAAGAGAAGGAAGTGGAGTGCCTCATAAGCAATAAAAAGAGGAAGTGATGAAATTAGAAAATAGATTTCATTTATGGACATAAGTGCATACTGCAATATCATATCTACACAGCCACAGCTTGGCTTCAGACTATTCTAAATTCATCAGAATACTCTAGCATGTAGCAGTGCTCCTTAAATTCAGTCCATACTCTCCTGGGTGGATATCATGTCTGATTTAAGTGTACAGATGTGAGTAGCGGATGCCCCTGTGTGCCAAAAGATGGCTTCCAGACACGCTGAAACCACAAGATACACATGCAAAACACAGCGAATCTCTGCTGCACCGATTTAAGATCTGGCACCTTCACTTCCGACAATTCCTGCAGAACCACGGCATGCTCTGCTGCCGACTCATGAATCAATCATCCCGGGATAAAACAGATAAATGCATCCTGCGTTAGGTCAGAAGGAATGAGAGGAACAGAGGAAGAAAGAGAGAGAGGATGTGGTGCTGAAGGATAAGATGGCTTCCTTTGATAATAAGAACAAATGAGTTATTTTACACAGATTTTAGATCTGTACATTTAAGGACGTGGTGGGAGGGAAGAAACACTAAAAAGAACGCACTCAAATGAATCAGAGAAGCAGATGGATTTACCATCCCTTCTATAACTTCATTTGGAAGCTAATTGAATCAGCACACTAGCTGCAGGGAACCTGAACAAAATAGCCAAGAAAGAGTCGTATTGGACAAGGTGGAAGTGAGGCACAATAACGCTTCCACTGAATTTACATCGGGCATGTTTTCAGCTAGTGTGCAAATTGTTTTTTGAGTTCTTGGATAATGGTGTCAAAATAATAGAATTAGCAACAGATGTGGGAGAAATTTTTTATTTTTGAATCAACAGTTACTTTTATGTCTATTCAGATTATATTATAGTTGGGTAGCCAGCAGTTAGATATGCAGTAGCAGATGTGTCCCATCTGACATGCTTTTTCTACTGAAGTCTGATAAGAGCCCAGAGCGATTCCATTTAATATTCAACAAAAAAAAAAACAACAAAAAAACTTCCCAACTTGTAAAATCATTCACGCACCGCCCGTAGCTACACGGTGCAAATTTCAATTTGCCTTTCTGCAACTGAGATGGCACGTCAGCTAAAGCGCTGGCAGTGGGATTTGGAGCAGCGGTCATCTGTTAACATGGCTTTCAAAATCGGAACCAGCAGGCAGTGCCGCAGCCCAAGCTTAGGCAAGCACGACTAACAAATAAAACTAAGCAATATAAATATTTACGCAGAAAAAGGATTGGCTAATATTATGTTGGATAAAATCCCCATCGACAAGTGTGGATGCAGCCTGGCAGATCGCTGTTCATAGAGTCCATGGTTATGTGCTTCTCAGCGGCATCTGAAACAGAAACCAATTGGAGATGTTTGCCCTGTAGCAGTCGCTTTCTTCAATTAGTTCAGAAAGAAAACTTAGCTACAGGCGCCGCTGCTATCGATTCAGTTTTGTATTTAGTGCAGTAGGACAAATAACGACAAAAAGCTGCACAGCCAGGAAAAATAAAGAATGTGATTAGAATGCTGAATAGTCCAATCTGCAGGGACAAGTGCCTTTATCTAGTTTCAACCAGATCAATATGACAGTAATAAAAAAAAAATGCTGGATTAAGAGGATACCACGTTTGTGCTGCCTAATATTTGTTGTAAAAAGAAATCTTCCACTGCAGAGGGGATCATACTTGAAGGACACAGAAGACAGCGACTCACCCTTTAAAGTTCCCAGTGAATTCTTACTGTCTCATGCAAGTATTTGCAACAAAGCGCTGGTCTTTTGTTCTTGAAATAAAGACATGATCATTGCTATGCTAGACAATAAGAATCCCTCTTAAATCCTTTCATGCCACAATGCCTTTACTCTCTCTGAGGCAGCTTTTCTGTTTTTTTTTTTTTTTTTTTTTTTTTTTTTTTTTTTTTTTTAGAAAGGACACACTTCATCTTTGCTGCATAAACACTCAAGAAGAGATGAGAGTTTCAATGGGACAAATTAAAGCCATTCTCCTCTGTGGATGGATGAGACAAACACCCAGCTAATTCTATTGATTAAAAGAAATAGAGTTTGTTGTCAGCAGCGCTGTATTTGAAGCAGCGATTTGATTAGGAAGCTGCGCTCGGCAAAATTGGTGAAATGATAATACCCGGTTTGATTATATCAAATGCATGCTCACAGGCACTGAGCAGGACTCAATCTTGCATCACATCTACTTATTGTGTGCTCTTGTCTTTGACCCACATGAGAAAAAGTGTGAAGTGTCAACGTGTACTAATGCTTTATGAACAAACACTGTGGGTGATTTTCTTCAACAGTACATTAATTAATGCACTTTATTACAAGTGCATTTTGAATTGCACTATAAATTACACTCTCAGAGGTTTAAAAATTGATGAATGCTTTTCAAGAATAAACAAAAAAATTGCAGGATTAGAATCAGTAACTACTGTATCTGAAATTCATTTACTGACTTTAATATAATTTTACACAATTCTCTCTAATGAACCAACGGATATCCGCAGATATGTTTGTGTGTTCTGAAAACCACTTCAGACGTTTGAGATGCACTGATGCTGTCAAATGAGGTAAGTGCAGCGCCTTTTTTTTGGTGGGATATCACGCGCCTTTTTTGAGATATCATTTTAATTCCTTAGTTTATAAATACAACATTACCAACTGCGACATTGACCTTTACTGAGGTTAACTTGTCTGCGAGAGTGGGTGAGATAAAGACAAGCTCAATGACAACATAACAACATTTATTTGATCTTATTTACCACTGTTTGTTAGGAACTGCAACCTATTAAAAAATTACACTTTCTGGTAAAAATCATGAATACTGCTTTTAGCAAAATGTTTTTTAATCTAAATATTTGCTTTCTGAGTGTCCTGAGTGCTCTTAATCATCCATCCATCTAGCCATTTTTCTTCTGCAATGTCACGGTAGGATTGGAGCCTATCCCAGTCGTCACATGGTGAGAAGCGGGATATACCTTGAACAAGTCACCATTCTGTCTCAGGGCTTACACAGAAAGGCAGCCACTCATGCTCACATTAACATCTATGGCCAATTGAGAGTCACCGGTTAACCCAACATGCATGTCTATGGACTGTGGGAGAAGCTGCAGTACCTGGATAGAATAAGCAAACCCGGGGCCTTGTTGCTGTGAAGCAATGATCTGCCACACCACTGTCCCTGTAATAGTCAACCACCCACAGCAAGCCATTTATAGGGTTACTATGAATGAACACTGAGAACATTAATGAAACAGAGAGTGCTTCATGAATCTCAAGATGAGGATAAGGCGAGAAGAAGAACATCTGAGTAACAGCTGAGCAACAGAATGATCATCCCATTTAAACGTTGGCTTGTATCTATCTGAAGTGCTGCTTGTACTGTGCCTAGTCTTAACACGACAAGACTAATCTCTCACATTCATCCTGCTGGGAGTCTCCTCCGGTACTGTATAACCCCTGCCATTCCTTTTTGGTGCTGATAGACTTTGGATTCCAGAAGTGCTTCATATTAAGAGCATTGGACCATGAATTAAATATATCCACTTGCCTCGGATGAACAGTGCTTAGTGGCTTTTACGCTTCTCTCTCTGGAAATCTTACTTGCTTAAAAGGCATTAATACTGTACGAAATGCCTTAAGTATGCTAAGGTAGTATTGCCATTGTCTCCATGACATTGAGGGATCCTTTAAACTTTTGAAGTGTTTCTTAAGTATGCAAATCACAAAGAGGTACTCAATAGAGTGAAAAGTATTTTTTTCCATTAAAAAACACAGCAGTATAACCGGATCACTAACCCCTGCTACAATATGACTTTTTAAGGTCCACGAATTAAAGCAATGCTCATTTAAATGAAGAAGACTTCAGATAAAAAGTTCATCTAACCTGCTTCTTTTCATGCCGGTAATGTCTTCTTCTTCATAGGTCAGGACTGCTCTTTCAACATGGATCATTTCTTGTGATTTAAACAGGGCAATGGTCAAAACCACCAATTACTGCTATCAACATCCATATACAAAGTACTGAGTGTCTGCAGGGAGTCAAACTGTTCACATAGCTTGGTATTTATTTCATAGTGATTCATGAATGAAGGTAATGGATAAAAACATAAACCAGAACTAGATGATGTAATCTGCTGTCCTACTGTCTCGCTATTTTCAAAATGTTTGTCCGTGGATGAGTGTCTCTCTCTGACGTCTCTTGGTGGCAGACTGGAACTTTGTCAAAGCCAAAAAGCGGGAGAGGGAAAACTATCTCCTGGCTGGCCTTCATCATTTTTAGTGAGCATTGACTACACAGACTCATTTAGCCAATGTCAAGAAATAAATGGCTGCAACCCAATTCTGTCATATACCTGCAGTGCTTTATGATAATTGCCAACTTCCCAAACCTCCTGTACTGGTAGTATCATTCCAAATTCTTAGGATCAACAGAGAGGATGAGAGTGCTATAGCTTTTTTTTTTTTTTAAACTGATACTTGATTTCTGCGCATAATATTGGCACTGACGAAATGTATGCTTGTAAACTAGTGCTACCTTGATCCCAGCTCTCTTTGGCAGTTCTTTAACTTGTTACCCCATCTTTGTTTGTAATCGCGCAGTGTGTTTTCTCCTCGGTCCCGTGTGCTCCAACAGAGAGGCACTTCTCCCCCCCATGAGTAAGCAGTACTTCACCTGCTGCACTTTCAATATTTACCTCATCAGCATCTGCCTAAGTAAACCCGCACTATCATAGTTCACACTAATTATGTGTGCTCTGCTCTGCATGTTAGTTTATGGTTGCTCATTTTTCTTCCTGATTTTTACGATCCTGCAACTTCAATGCGCTTCATTCAATAAGCCCGTGTTACAAACTAAACAGTGATAATATCTGGGCAAATCTGTCTAATACAGAGTAAACAGATCGATTGGTGCGATTTACTTACAGAAACCGCAGAAACTCTGAAGCACTGATGCCGTGTTTGAATTCATAAATGCTAATGCTAGACTCTAAGTTTAGATGTAAATAATAATATCAGACGCAGGCCTATGTTTTTCTTTGGTTTTCTTATTTTTGATGATTGTTCACAAGACAAAGGAAAAAAGTTTTTCTTCTCGTTTTTGTTTCCACTAAAACAAAAACCTTGCAATGATTAGCTTCGTTGAGTTTGAATCCCCACTAATAGCATTACTTCATGTATCTGATGCATGCATCTTATTTTAATTTTTATCTTTAAAATTTACAGCAATTTGAAAATGAATTACACATAGGAAAATGAAAAGGATTTCCATTTATTGTAAATAACTACTTGTGGTCCACCTGCAGTTTTTTCATAGCTCACCAGTGAGCTGTGACCCACGCTCTGGGAGTCGCTGGTCAAGACCATGATGACTCGTCAGTGTAAAAAGGATATAATGTTACACCTGCTACAACACTACTGCATTAGAGAAACAGTGCATTTATTAGCAACAACCACTGTTTGTTGGGTAAACGATTAGCGCCAGTTGTAAAAAGGGAGTTACTGTTCTTCTTTCAAAGTTTTCACACAAACCTCGCTCACTCTGCATCATCAGAGACAGAGGTGATTATCAGGGTGCCACAGCCACACACCACACATATTCATCATTTTAAGGAGATAATTGGGTGTGAAAACCATGGAGACGGGGGATAACAAATGAACCACCGGACCGGAATTGGTTTCATAACTTGTTTTGTAACCTTTGCAGGATACAAATAAATATAACAAGTTGCAAATTAAGTGATGTATTTGGTGCTATCTATGTCTACACAAGGCCATGCTTACAAAACACCATAGATTAGTGTATTACATGTTTTACTAATGTACTGTGTGGTTACATTTAATAATTATTTACTTGAGCCCATTGCAATGTAGTTCCCCAATATTAGGAATAATCCAAGAAAAAGTTGCAATTCCTTGTGTAGAAGAGTTTTAAATTTCTGTTTAAATTCCTGAACTTTCTGTGACTTCTTCTAAGTGCAAAGGCATGCCAATACCAATACTGCAGCTGAGTGTCAACAAATAACCAACATACAAATAGCAATAAAATGTAAAACCTCCTCAGTGCTGCCTATGACAGAGATACAAATGGAGAATTCAAAACTCTTGCCAAGTCATTTGTTAACTGCAACCAAATTAAATATGAGGGAAGAGACAATCCCACTTCATTCCAGCCTTGTGTACTTGTTTGTCTGGGGCTTGTTTATCATAATCCACCATAAAAACTCTCCACAGTCCCGAGCAGTGCTTGTCAGAAAATTTGCAGTACACTTGTTGCTTTAACAGAACAGTTATGAAACTGAAAAGTAGCAACTGTCTCTCTATCACGTTCTCTCTGCAACGTGGACATGTTAATGTGCATAATTAACTAATCAGCTTATGCCAGCTCGAAACATTTGGCAGCCTCGTCTGACAGCTTCAGCTCCTCTCTTGAAAACATCTTGAAATTTTCTGGTTTAGTCTCCCCCTGTGTAATTTTATCCCCTGTCAGAATAGAATAGCTTCAACTTGGAAGGTGACCAAAAGGTCCAGCTCTTGGTGATTTTTTTTCTTTACTTAAAAGCTTTCTGTGGCAAAATGAAAAGGAATATAATAGCAGCCTTAATATAAAAAATATTAAGGCTGTTGCTAACTTCAGAATGTTAATTGTGCAGTTAGATCAAATGATGATAACAGACGTGATTACTAGGTGGAGAAATGTCTTACTATTTAGGGCTCCAAATTGGTTGGTTGATATGCTCTCTCCAGACCAAAGTCTTACAGGCTTGACAATTGCCTGTGCTACTTTGATAAGGAGGAAGTCGCTACATCAGTAGCCCTCCAGGATTCATCAGTTACTTTTGTGTAAACTATATCTATCCAATTTCAGATTCGCCTAGCCTAATGTAGAGTGATAGATTAGGTCCAACTTTACAAACATTTACAGCTGTTGAACATTTACTTTGAGCTGTCCTCAAACTAACTGGCTGCACTTCGATTGCAAACAGCAGTTTAACAGCACGGTAATTTGTGCTGCGATGTTCCAGCGACTTTCTCTAGGACTCGCTGTTTCTTTGAGTGTAACTGTGTTAGGTTTGGCATATTTGGGCATCTTTGGTCTAAAAGCTGTTTTACTGAGCCACGGCTTAGGTACCGCTACAGATATCTCAGCTTTGGGTACTGAGTGGTGATTAGTTATCAGTCTGAACATAGTAAACTGTTCCTGCACTGAGTGCAAGGTGACATCAGGCTTGACAAATGTGCATTTATTGTTACCTCCCTCCTACCTATTGTCACAGCTTGCGGAGCTGGCATGCCAATATCTATTAGGAATGTGTGGATATTCTGATAAGAAAAAAGGCCTTCCGACAAAATCTGTGCATCATCACGTCTTTTCTGTTGTATACATTAAGCAATCCATATTATATTATATTATGTACTCTGATGCATAAAGAGGGTTTTTCACTGTGTCCAATCTGCAAAAGAACAGTTTTCTGGATTAATAGGAATACTTATTATATCATTAAGGTTGATTAATTCCATTAGTCTGTGAGGTTTTAAGTCATTCAGTAACGCCACTCTGAATCAATTATTTGCCATGGCAACGAGTAGAAAGAAGACACTGATTATAGCAGGAGCTAAACAAATGCATATAAGATGATCGCTAAATATTCAAAACAGTCATTACCAACAGCCTCATCAACATACTTTACAGTACAGAACTCTTAAATGTCGACTTTTAAAAGCTGGATATTGTTTCTGCTCATGCGCACAGAAATGGTTCTTGGCAATGGGAGCCATTGATTTTCTCACTTCATCTGTATGGCATCTCCTCTTTCCTGCCAGCACAGCATGTAATATGAGACTGCAAGTTTTCTTTTACCCAGAGCAATCAATTTTGCTTAGCCAAACTCCCTAGCATGGATGGAGCCCGCCTAAGTACCTGTCTCCACCGACACACAGCCCTGTGTGCCGTCACCGTCTAAAAAAAGCTTTCAGCGTAATAAAAACCATGTCTGAATCAGAACCCGACCAATCTAATAACAGACCAGACCAGTCGGTATGACTACAGAGCGTTAACTGTGTCACTGATAGGGAGGGGGTATGTGCGAGCGAGTCCGCGAGAAAGGCCAAGAAATCAAAGAAATCACTGATCTTCAATTCCCTGATGAGATAATCCACATCACATTTTCTTCTATGCTATCACTTTTACAGCATGAAGTAAGATCTGGTTTCTCACTTTAAAAGCAAAAAGCATTTATGACTTTTCTTTTTTGTATAAGAAACCAAAAAAAAAAAAAATCCAATATATGAGGCCATACGTAAGGGAATTCTAAGCCTGACTGAGCCTTATTGATATCCATCTGAAACTCCCTCAGCCACCATCAATCTCACATATTGTTAAACAGAAAGACTGGGAGGTAAACGTTCACTTAGAGACTTGTCTTGTCCCTTTCAGGAGACATGTTTAGCCTTCACTTCTGTAATGAAAACAAATAGATGGGCCGGTTTCATAGAGATAGAAAGCATTGGACTGCAGCCAGAGATAACAGGGCGCAACTCTTCCAACTGAGGCAGTGTGGGTGTTGGATTCAGAAAGACTGACATGGAAATAAACAGAATTTACAACCTATTACTGACTGTTTCCAAGAAGGATACTGAGAAGCAGCTAACAAAGGTGGTTTTTTAAGAGATAATTTAATTCTCAACTGGCATGAACAGTGAAGTCCTTCCCTATGAAATATAATTGAATCCATTGGCATGCATTACCATGCACAACCATCAATTACTATGCCAGGGAGGTAAGAGCTAATCCTTCATCAGAGTGAAAGCCAGCTATCTGCAAGAACAGGGGTGTCTGTTGTTCATTTTGCTGCTAATACATTGATTTATCTCTACAGTAGCTGCAACAGATAACAGACTTGGCTCAGATTATATCTTACCTGTAGCCACTGCGACTGGTCACTATGACCAGCTGTCCAAGCGTTGACCTTGCCCTGCTTGTCTAAACGGGCTTTCCCAGGCTCCCAAGTGAACATGTCCATGTTGAGCGTCCTGAAGATGCTGGAGGCTGTGACCTGATAGTCCTGGATATGGCCTGACTTCATACCCAGTGGTTCAGAACAACCTGGCGACAACAAAAACAGATTGGCTCTAAACTGTTTTGTTTTTTTACATCCAACCCCAGGCCTCCTGAAAAAGGATTCAGTGCTGACACTATTTAAAAAAACAGAGGAACAACTGTGCAAGAGGCATACTGGAGTGGATTTCCAAATTATGGATGATTTATTTATGATAATGATGGTGATTAGTGTATTCAGTTGGATAAAGAAAGCTCACTCACCTGTTAGCTCACAACCGAGCAGCTCCATGCGTAAAGTACAGTGCCTCCTGCAGACTTGGGGGTAAATGCGCACGTACTGGGCTTCAATGGGAGGGGTGAAGGAGTTGGCTGATGGAGCGTTGTTATCGACATTTCCTCTGAAAATCTGTTGCAAGGGATGAAATAACAGCAGATGGGGGGCGGGGGAGGATGGTGAAGCAGATCAGTTTTCAATAATGTGGCAGTCTATCCGCCGCTGTCTCTAGTGTCTACTCCACGCTCAACAAATTGCTGTCATTCAAGGTCAATGAGCTAGAATTACAGGGAAAAATAGACAATTTGTCGCACCATTTGAGCCAGTAATTCATAAGAACAGTGGTGTGTTTTAAATTAGTGCTCCAATTATATCACTTTACCTTCTGGAGTGTTTCATCCAAATCGCTGAAGATAGCCTGACAGAAACTATATGATTGGAGCGAAAGATGTACAAACAAACACAGACATGTCATAGCCGTGTCTAGCTTTGACTGAGCAAAAAAAGAAAGAGCTCTAAATGAGCACATAATATCGAAGTCCAGACGTAGAGCATACAAATCTGACAACATATCTGATAATAAGTTTGGAGGTCTGGTTGTTTCGGAGCTCGGCCAAAGAGAGGACAGCCGTGGCTTGCTGTCAGGAATGATAGAATGCTCTGTGGCCTATTTGGTGGCTGTTCATCCCCAAATAGTATAAAAATTCAATCTAGAAGTCATAAAAGTGGAGGGGGGTAAGGGGCAGCAGGATGGGCCCGGTGTGCGCTAGCTAATTAAAAAGCCATCTCATCATGTCCTCCACCCTGTCCTTGACTGAGTGCACAGTCTCTAGTCCATGTGTGCGCATGTATGAGTGTGTATTTCGTCTGTCTACCACAGAACAAGAAGCAATGGGTGACGATGGATGCGTACGCCTATGTCTGTGTGCCCGTACAAGTGTCTCACCATATCCTCATCTTTGCCCTTGACTTTGTATGTTCTCCAGGTCTTCCCGTCATCACTGTAGGCTACTTTGTAAGACTTGACGTACTCTGGGCTGCCGATACGCTTTGCACCCTGGGTAATTAGGCCCGTGACCCTCATTCTCCTCTGCAGGTTTATCTGTGGAGTAGAAAAAAACCCAGATAGGTTGAAGATGAAATTCTAGCTTTATTTTCAGACACTGTATATAGAGGTGCAAGTCCCTGTGAGCATGCATGTCCTCGAGTTCAGTTCACCCCCTTGTATCTTTTCTTTCAGGGCCATCCATCTTATTCTAAAAGTCTGTGTCCAAATAGAACATTTAATCAATTGTACACCCCATATCCAGTCTGCCCACACTGTGCAAACTGTCAATATGGTGCCAGTGTAAAGCAGCTTGGTGAGCCAAGAGGAAAAAGAGGCACTAAGAAAGAGGAAAATGACGAATGGCTTCCATAGATCCTACTCAGCACCCACAAACCAGATTCATTACATACAGACCAGTATCTTCAGTAGCTTTCCCGGACAGCTCATTTTGATAGAGTATATGCTCAGTGGCCATTTCATTAGGTACACCTTGCTAGCATAACACTGAACCCCGTTTTGCCTTCAGAACTGTCTTAAATATTTGTGGCATAGATTCAGCAAGATTTTGTAAGCATTCCTCTAAGGTTGTGGTCCATACTAACATCCTTATTTGGTCTGGCATCTGTGCAGTGAACTTGTTCTTTTCAAGAAACCAGTCTGATATGATGTGAGCTTTGTGACATGGTGAGTTAACCTGCTACAAGCAGGGATCAGAAGAAACTGTGGTCATAAAGCGATCGACATGGTCAGCAACACTACTCAGATAGGCTGTAGCATTTAAACAAAGCTCAACTGGTAGTATCAGTGCCAAAATGTGCCAAGAAAATATCCCCGACATCATTGCACTGTTGATAGAAGACAGGATGGGCCCATGCTTTCGTGTTTACACCAAATTCTGACCCCATGACAGGTGAAATTGAGACTCATCAGAACACACAGTGTTTCTGCAATCTTCTCTTGTTCCATGCAGGTGAGTTCATGTTGTCACAGTTTCCTGTTCATAGCTGACACCCGGCGTGGTCTTCTTCTGCTGTTGCCCATCAGCTTCAAGATGTTTTCCTGCATACCTTGAATGTAATGAGTGGTTATCTGAGTTACTGTTGCCTTCTTGTCAGGTTGAAACAGTCTGGCCATTCTCCTGACTTCTGCCATCAACATAGCATTTTCAACCAGAGAAATGCTGCTCACTGGATATTTTCTCTTTATGTGGACCATTGTAAACCCAGTAAATCAGCAGTTTCTGAAATACCTGTTTGGCACCAACAACCACATTACAGTCAAAGTCACTCAGATCACCTTTCTTACCCTTTCTGATTCTCTTTTTAAACTGCACGAGCTCCTCCTGACCGTGTCTAAATGGCTAAATGCTCTGAGTTACTTCTATCTGATTTCCACATAAAATATTGGGTTAATAATAACCAATTGCATCAGTGTAACTAATGAAATGGCCAGAGGATGCATTTTCAATATTTTCCTGAATATTTTTTTTTGGCAAAGCAGCAGCATGTTTGACAGCGTGTCGATTTTCAAATCACTGGACTTTCTTGGATACAAAGTCTATATATATAGAGTGTTTTACAAAAACCGATGTTATTAACGGTGAACTCAAAATAACCACAGTGGCTCTTTAAGGATCCCGTCTCTTCAATATCAGTGCAGAAGACTTGATGGTGTCAACACAAGCTTGTCTCGGTGATAAACGCTGACAGAATTTTACATTTCTGAGGAATACTGATTGACTGGAAGAAACCTCAGCCTATCACACCGGCTGGTTCTTCTTCTCAATTCACAACTGCAGCAAGTTTGAGAGACCTGTGAGTAATATTACACCCGCCACATCTATGCTTCCCTACAGTCTTTGTCTTCGATCTGTCAGCACCGGTTAAAAAAAAATGCCACTCGCCTGTAATTTCTGGTGAGCTTGTATAAAAAAAATGAGACAGCTGATGACAGTTGATGACAGCTCACTTCACTGTGGCAAAACGCAGAAGCCTGTGGTGACTAAGGAGTGATGCTGTGTTCATTGTAGTCACAGACACATACTATTTGCCATTTATTACAGTGAATTTTAACGCTGAATAAAAAAAGTGTGTGTGTGAGCCAGAGGGCACTGGGCAATTTCAGTCTCAGACCAACACAGCCTCTCAGACTGTGACAAATAAGATAAAGAAAATAAGAGCTGATGACAGTTATTCCTTAATAATTTTGGCACTACATTTGAACAAAACAGCGTCATTTCCCCCACCCAAAAAAGCTCATCTATCTCATTCCCTGTCAAAATATAAAAACACAGCTGTCTAGCTTTCCATTTCTGTGCAGAACAGATGGGTAGCAGTAGCACACTTCTAAGGAAGTATTAGGCAAAGGACCATTAACCTGGGACAGCCAAACCAATAAAAGAAATGCAGACTAAAACAGAATTTTAATTACTCCTATGAATTAAGCTGGTTCTGTGTGACTCAGTGCTGCTGTTATTGTGTCTGTGCATTTCACACAGCAACTTAGTGAGCGGCTGCAAAGAAAGAATCCTGTATTTCGCTTTATGTTTGTTAGCTAAAGTCTGTTTAAGAGCACAAACCTTTTAAAAGCCAGTGCCAAAAACGGAACTGGCAGTGTGAGTACATTTGCTGTGGTATTCTGCGAGCTTGAGCACATTTTCTGGTAAACGAGTGGTAGCATTACTATGAAATAAGGCAATTTACAAGTAAAATATTTGAGAGCACGAGCTCAAGTTATACTCTCCTTTTTCTGTTATTGAAAAAGCAAAAATGCTCTAAGCATTGTCTCCTGACGACGTTCGAGATTAGAGCATCGGCTCTAACAGATCCAGCGCTGTTTATGATGGTTATCATCTATGCCTGAACTGTCAAAAAAAGTAATAAATCTTTTACAGCACTGATTTGTATCTTAATTTCCACTTTTAGGGCTACGACTCAATTACGCCAATTTTTTCCTACACGCTTAAACCAACCTATCATGGTAATTATACATGAGGAAACCTCTTAGAGCCTCAGAGCCGCAGTGACCCACACTTTCCCATTCACAGCATTTCTTTGCTCTTCTCATTATTCTCCATAGAGATAGATACTTCTTGCACTAATTAGAAGCCCTGTCACTAAAAGGCCACCGCTGGGGTAATTGGGGTGATTCTTCACATTTTAATTCACCACTCAGAAAAGCACCTCTGTCACTCGAGTGCTAATAGTGATGCATGTCTTTGTTAAAAAAAAGAAATGCAAAATAAATATTTGCAATGAGAAAACAAAAGAAACAAATCAGGTACTTAGCAAATTTGTACGACTATAGCTATGTTTGTCTAATTTTACAAAATCTTAACTTTATAAAGGCGTTATTAAACTGCTAGCAAAATTTTGTTGACATTTCTCTGATATGGGTTATATATTATGTATCTGTGCAGTTTAGGGTCATTGCTAATGAGACTGAGTGACTCAGTATTTAGCACAGTTTGATCTTTTTCTCTTTTCCATTACTTTTGGTCTGCAGCTGCAGCTCTGTCTAAAAAAACAACATTCAGATCCGCATTCAGCGGTTGATGTCTTGCAAAGTAGGATGAGCTGGCATTTTAGATATAGTTTGTTATTGGATTTTTTTTTCATTATAATCTAACAAAGAGCAAAAACTTAGCATACACTGTGTACTCTGTAAATTTGGTTTAGATATAAAATAGTAATACTGCAGCATATTGAAAAAAAGAAGTATAGAATGAACTTTTACCCTTTCACCATTTCACTCTCTGCTTGTTCCAGACACAGACAGCAACCTGTGTACGAAGCACTCAGTAAAATGAGCCTCTAAAGTAAAGAAATTCCACATCAAATATTTTCTGTTCTCAGACTCTATTTGCAAAACAAAGAACATATCCTTTGTTTGCACAGCATGATTCAACCTGTTTTTCCCTGTAATGTTTTCAGTACCGCCAGAAAATGTTCAGCATAACTGTTCGAGAGGCATAAAGAAAATATACATACTTACTTAAGGTCATTAAGACGACAGCTTTAACTTTCCATTCATTATTTGAGACTGCCTAAAAAAACACCAACTATTTTTGAGAATTTAGTGAGCCAAATTCATAATTAAAACAAAAATGCAACCTGTGCTAATACATGTAGATAATTCAGCCATTACTGCTTGTTTTTATCTACATTTGTAGTCCCGTGCCATGAAAATACATGTCAGAAGCAAATTGAGTTATACATAATGACTAGGACTAAAACAATCTGTCAGCGAATGGCAGCTTGGCTCTGAGAAATTATTATAGTCATTTTTCATTGTTTCTTCACATTTTGCATGCAGAATGGATAATTGAGAAAATCATTAAGAGCACAACCAGTAATGAAATACTTGTTAGCTGGAGCCCTAATCACGATGAAAACTTTGAACATTTAGTTTCTTTCTGCACGTGACACATTCACTTATGTCATATTGGTTTTAATTGACAGGAGTCGGCTAACTAAAAAAGAAAAACGGGTCATTTTTAAAACATATTTTCCATTACAATCTTTCCAGAGCTCGAAATGTTGCTCTAAGTAAAAACAGGCAGAACTGCATTTATTTACGACAACAACAACCTCCAGGTAAAAATGCAGCTGACTGCAGAACAGTTAGCTTTGAGTCATTTATGTTGTTAAGACCACTAATTATACCACACAGAATATTCATGCCAACAAGCAAAACATCACACACATGCGTACACAAAGGCATACAAAGGTCAGGCAAAATATACCCCTTGTTGATTACATGCTGAGATCAGAACTGTGGAGGGAATTGCAACAATATTGTAACAATTGGACTGTCCTTGAAGCTACCTAACAGCCCTGTGGCACCGCTGTTTAAAAATGCATGTGAGCAAACGCACACGCAGTCAAGCACACTGGCTGCACATATTTAAAAAGCTTCTTCTTTATCCTTGGCATCGGGAACAAATTTTAACTACAGTGCAGTCTTGAGCCACTCCTCATTGCTTTATGTTTTGCTTCCAAGGAACCAGACTTTTTTTTTTTTTAAATAAGAATTCAGCAAAAGTTCTTTGGGCTTTCTGAAGGTCTTTCAGAGTTTTTCTTCGGACATTGGCTGATTTTTTTAGTCATTTTCAATCTAGTCCTTGTACCCGAGCTCAGAAATCTCATGAGAAATGGTTTTAGTGGAAGGGAGGATGTAAAAGAAGCCATCCTTAAGAAGAGAACAAAGGAAGAAAAGCTATGGAAGGCCCAATAACTGGACTGAAAATCAGTGGCATCAGGTGTTATGGAGCGATGAATCCGAAATAAAAAATTTTGGTTCAAAATCTCATAAATGTATACAGAGGTCAGGAGGGAGGTACAGCAGTGAGTGTCTACGGCGATCTGCAAAACATGGTGGAGGCTCTGTCATGGTTTGGGGCCGTGTTTGAATTAGTGGTGTTGGGGATCTCTTCAAAACTGATGGAATTATGAACATACAAAAGTGTAATCAGATTTTGATCCATTAAGCACAGCTATCAGGGATCTGAATGGCAACAGCTTCATTTTTCAGCATGACAGTGATCCCAAACACACTGCCAATGTAGTAAAAGCATAGCTGGATAGAAAAAACACAATGAAACACCATCAACCACTGAGTGGCCTCCCCAGTGTCCAGATCTCAATATTACTAAAGCAGTGAGGGATCATCTTGACAGAGAACACAAAAAAGGCAGCTAACACCAAAAGAAGATCTTTGAATGTCCTTCAAGAAGCCTGGAGAACTACTCCTGAGGACTACTTAAAGAAATGACTACACATTTTGCCTAGAAGAGTTCAGGCAGTATTATAGACTAAATTAATGTAATGAATAAATATATACTGAACATTGACTTTCAAGTTTGTTAGAACTGTACAAACTCTGTTGTTGCCATTGTTGCTGTATTTTCATGCATGTTTCAGTAAATGGCTGTACATTTTCTATTCCTAGTAAATAAATACTATACTGCTAGAAAATATAAATAAATACAGGTTGACTCAAGAGTGCTGAACACCAGCGTCTCTGTCTTCTTTCTTTCTTGTTTTTTATTTCAGTAATGTTTAGTGTTTACAGTAATCAAACTTTATAGTCTTTAACACAACCATAACTATAATAAAGTGCCAACCTATAGGCCAACAAAAGCCAGCAGTAGCCAGTGATATACAAGCACGTTATTGTATGTGAACAGATGGACATTGAAGAAGTTTAAATGATTTTAAATGGCAGGAAAACAAATCTTCACACCATCTAAAAAGCACCTAAAGATCGAAGCACCACCGAGGTGTTGTAGCAGAAGCAGAAATAGGCAAGTTAACCACTGTGAGGGATTGATGGCCGCCATACCGCTGTTAGAAACTGTTAAATAACTCAGAGTACAAATCATGTTGTTGCTCTCAGTGCTAAAGGTGCAGCGGCAAGTTTAAGACCTCAAAATCTTAACTGATTTTATCTAAGAATTTGTTTTGGGAGGAAATCTCAGGGCTTTTAGTTCAAAGACGTAACGTTCAAGCCTATGTGTCCAAAGGCTTTATTCAATTTAACCTCCGTGCAGTCATGCTGTGATTATAAAATAAACTGTGACAGAAAAACCTTTCTCAGGGTCACATTTCAACCACAGCAGACTGTAGAATGTTTTAATAACTCAGGTCACGCTGGAATGAAGAGGAAATAGCTTCTCAGATAGGAACAGAATTGAAGTCCAAGAATCTAAGCGTGTTCTACATACGAAGAAATGTGTCCATACTGATGGAGATCTGCATTTTAATGTAATGTCATTAACTGCTTAACTGCAGGTGAAATATGTATAGACCCTCTTAGCCTTCACAAGTGATTTGTATTGTTTCATTCTTCCAGCACAGCCGGCCAAAGCTATATTTTGCTGATATTGGTGAGACCGGCAGCATATTTCCCTTGAGTGCTCAAATGCAATTTTATGTGTGAGCTAGAAGTGGCAAGGCTGTCTCACGGTACATAGATGTGTGAACAGTAGCAAGCTCACACTCACGCACAAATCAAAAACACACAAACCAACATAAATGCAAACAAAGGCATATGAAGTGCTTTGTCTGAAAATCTATGATGTATTATTCAAACTTTGTTGCTCTGTGTTTGTGCACGGCTGATTCATTTGTTGAGATTTAGGGGGAAAGAGCTGAAACTGGCTGGCATCCAAACACATACTGTAGTACATTCTGCTCCAGAGTAAACCTTACAAATAGCCATACAAACCCGAAGTGTCTCCTGACAGGATTGTCATCTGTCAGTATAACCTGCTTTGCATGACAGACATGTAAACAGTCACTCCACACTACAAAAGCACACCACTGACTCCTTAGCATAATCCCAAAACACTGACGTGACTGCATACCTCTGTACTCACATCCCAATTATCCAGGCCCTATGTAGAAACACACAATGCCTACAGCACCCCGCGTAGCATCCCACATGGCATCATTAAAGTCAAACAAGCTGCCTGAATGTTTTATGTGCCGCTCTCCTCACCCTCTCCATGTGCCAGGGCTCTCTTCTCTCAATCATCTTTGCTGTTTCTTTTACTCTTTTTTTCTTTTTTTTTTACAAATCCATTTTTGTCCTGTCTTATTTTTCTCTTGTTGTTACATACAGCTTCACTTTCTCCATCACACTGTCATGGTGTACTATGTTTTTCGATTATACTTTGTTCACGGTTCATTGTCTGTTTCTCTTATATCTGACAACAGCGTGCTTCAAAGTTTGCTGTCTGTCATCACAGTACAGAGTGAGAGGAATGTAATGTGAGAAAAAAAACAAACACCTTATTTCCAAATTAGTTCATTATTACTATTCGTCTCTATTACCAGAGCCTGACTGATGTATCTGCAGGGGTTATCGGCCATTATTCGCTATTTAAAGATACTGGCACTTATAATAGCCATTAAAGGAACATTTAAAAAATAAAGAAAAGACCAGAGAAAGACCTGTTAACCAAGGTGTGAATGCTGATATCGCATAGTCTGTCCACTAGTGAGGCCTCTGCAACGTCTCAGATGGAAACGTGTTTGCAAAGCTGCAAACACAACAACCAGCTGGTCCGAGCAGAGTCGGGCAACGCGTAAATGAATAATCCACAACTTGTTCTGAATATAAAATGGTATTAAACATGTTTTGTGTGTATGATAAGAAATAAAAATTATTGGCCAATATATCATATGTTTAAATGACCAAATATCGGTATTGGTATCAGTCTTAAAAATCCTATATAACTCAGAGTCTATTTATGATTTGCACTCAACTCAAGAAAATCTTGAGTTGAGTGCAAATCCAGATATCAGAACTGTTTTAATGTGCTAGAGCTGTTTCAGAGTGAATTTTTGCTATAAATCCAAAGAAATAAATCATTTTCTTCTTAGGTTAGTTTACATTTTGGGTAACAATGATGCATACGTTTAAATACCTTCACTTCACTCAGTGCAAAAAACCGCTCCCAGGCTCTTATCAGTACAATTTTGTAAGACTACACATTAAAAAGATTTCCACAGGGCAGGACCAGAGAGGACAGAATCTATTGATATGATGTGCAGACATAATTCAGGATCACCAACTAATCCATGATATCGATCTGTCTATGCAGCTCTTTGACAGTAAGCACCGACTAATGGCACAGTGTGAAGGTTAACTATAACAAAGTCGGAGTAAGAGGAGGGTTTTGTGCCTCAATGCTTTGCTGCTATAAACAGACATTTTCATTTTACAATTATATGCTTGTTATTGACGAAAGCCCTCTAGGTGGTTATAGAAACACTCTAGGGTACAAAAGGACAAAAAGACGCAGGGAATTGTTGAGCAGAATTCAATTAATCCTTTTTTTTTTCCACGGATAACAAGAAAATTACTGTTTACAACACAGTTGAGTATAAATTTAAACATCAAACCTCTCTCGATAGCTCAGTAAAACGTATAAAACGCTTAACAAACAGAAACCAACAATACCTCTGAATAATTACAAAGCAATGCAACAAAGTTTTGTCGGTAGGGGACCTTGCAAAAGTCAATTTATGACAACAGATACAGTGGCAGCACAGCTACTATTGTGAGTAAATCACAATTCAAACAAAACAAGAGATGGTGCAGCTAAATAAATGTTTAAAAAAGTAAACGGTTTGCCACTTGATGTTGTTTCTCATGTTAAGCCAAACTGCAGCAGCATCTGTTCTACCCTACAGCTTAAACCTTTGGTGAGTCTTTATTAACAGCAAGCTAGCCATCAGTTTTACAGGATCTGTAATTAACTCCAAACCGCAAACAGTTTATGCCATTGCTTACCATCAGCTACAAACAGGTGACGTGACACACCAGGGATCTTCTAAATAATATAACACTAAACCATTTAAAGATCAAAAACAGGAATCTGTCTGTAACTGAGAGCTTAATTCATTTGCACTTGGCCGTGGCCCAGCTTTATGTGGCGCCTGTCCCGTGACTGTGCTTTACCTGGATCCATGGCCATCTGTCATTTTCGGCTGCAGTCCAGGCATTGACCAGGCCCTTCTTGTTGAGCCTTGCAAAGTACGGGTACCACTTCTGTAGGCCAAAGAGAGCACGGTGGGTAGAAGAGGCCGTTATCTGTTGGTTGGAGATTATACCGCCCTCCATGCCCAGTGGGCCAGAGCATTCTGAGAGAACAGAGAGACAGAGAGAGGAAGCGATAGATGAGTCCTCCTATCATTCTAACACTCAAAAATGTAGGAAAGTGAGTTTCTGGAACGCATATAATGTTCAAAAAAAGCATAAAACCACTGACTTTATCCTCCCCATTTTGTTTTGTTTCACTCTTTTTATCTTTAAATGTCGAATTGGAACCATAATGATCATCATCATCATCATTATGGATTCCCCTCAGTGGTCCGATTCCCCATTGATTCACAATTGATTACTGAGCTTATTGGAAAATAACAATATAGGCCTACACAGCATCACTGGCTGCTTTTATTATCTCTATGTCTGAACACAGCGTAGACCAAGAGTAGCCAAAAAAGGCTTGCATGTGACTTAGGTGGGAAAAAAGCTCCAGTGCCATGAATTCAGTGTCAGCCTTCTGCAATGGACAACTGTCAGAAAACTAAGCCAGCAATAATAAAAGGGAACTGATCAGCTTGGAGTTCCAATAGAATGAGCAATTTGGCACCAGTTTTCAAGTGGAACCACTTGTCAGTTCCCAGATGCTCCAAAATTTCATTTGTATTATATTAGCCAAGGTCATTAAAACTGTGACTTTCTCTTAATTATTGTTGCATTATTTGTTAACTCACAGTTATGTTCACCATAGCTATTTTCTTTTCTACTGTACCTACAATTTTGATTGTTAACAAGGTGCTTTTCTCATGTCTCCCAAGTTCTTTTAAGTCACAGCTGCAGATTGGGACTCTTGTCTCCGTCTCAGTGCTACTACACACATTTGATGGACTAACAGGTTGTTCCTTCATCTCTTCCATCAGGAACAGAGCCCTCGGGCTCTCTCCCAAGGAGCTGCAGCCACAGCTGAACAGCATCATTCCCAAAGTCAACAAGCTTTGCAATAGCTTTAAATATCTTAGAGGCTGCATTAAAATGGGCAAGTCTGACACCATTATCCTCAGTCAAAAATCCCTTTTTAAAGCTGCTGTTTTTCCCAGTTAAGCCTAATTAGTGTGTCCAGGCATATCCAATGCATTTTAATAAACATACCTGTGGCAAAAGGGATTCTGGCAATGCTGAACCAATAAAGAATTTATTGCTCTGCACAACAAGTACTTCTTTGTGTTTCCATTAAAAAAAGGAAAAATACTGGGAGATGAAACAAAAAAAACTTGGCACAGAATATAGACGTAGATGGAATGGGCTGGAGAAGGTGTACATAAATTATACAACATACCACAGTACATTGCACATAAAAATATTGTTTCTGTCAAAACACAACAGATTTTGTTGTGGACAGCTCTGATAATGTAAAAATGTTTATAGATCCTATATTATTTGAAAGTACGAATTGTGAATCTGTGGAAAAGCATCAGAATCGAGGAACTGATGTGAGCAAGAAAACACCGTACGCTGCGCAACTGTGGTCGAACCTTAAAATAAGCTGTGGTCCATTGACACCAAAAGTGATTCAGCTGTTACTCCACCTGTTTATAATCTCTCACACTCAATAAAGTATGTTAAACAGGGGTGATGTTGCAGTGACACCCCTGCCCCAGCCAGCTTCCCCAAAAAAATGGCGAGAAATTGGTTTCACGTGATATGCAATGTGGAAGAAAACTAAGCTTTTAAGAGAACCCACTCACAGCACTAATAGTAATAAAGATGAGCAGGATTATTTGCTACTTATGCAAAAGTCAGCAAGCTAGTTGATGACATTTTTAGCAATTAAGTCGTAGTTAATGACATTATCTTCCATCTTCTCAGTTATAGTTATAGAAGATGTGTCTCTGCATGATGTAAGATGGACATTTTTTCAGTTATTATTGGTGTACTGTGATTGCAACAGTGATTGCAGTGTGATGCATTTCATTCTCTATCAACGCTAACATTATGGAGGCTGAATTCCCACAACCTTTGTGTTGTGTATTGTTCACACTTATTTTGGTATTTAAATACACTGAATGGAATGTGAAAAGTATTATTACATTGAAAAAAATAATACATTAATAGTTAATGACACCATCATTTTTATACTTTTTCTAGGACCACTGGTTTATCATTAAAAATCAGTCAAACAATTTGATTATTCAAGTAGCATGCTTGTGATTGCGGTGATTATATAGTGCAAGAGCTCCAAAAACTACAATACAGAAAAAAAACTGAGGGAACTTGGAAGAGTCTCAAAAGAATGAGGACACATCAAGTACAGACTTCAGCTCGAGACACAGCTTGCTTATGCTGGTTGAAGTGCAAGTGGCTGTGCGAACCAGCCTTCAGGGGATGCCTGGAGCAATGGTCACCTAAAAGCTATGAAGCTGCCTTCACCATTTAAACAAAATATCTAAAAAAAAAGGCATTTCAAAGTCAGTACTGAAACGACATAGATGCATTCCAACAGACAACCAAACTGGCAACACTGAGACGTGTGAGAAGACTTACACCACACAAGAAAGCCAAGAGTCAGAAAAGAGTGGAACAATGAAAACAACCCTAGCATGACTTATCCAGCTGCTAAAAACAGTGGGGTCCTAGTCAACAGGGAGCCATGGAGACAGTGAGTAATGTCTGAGGACAGTCCAGGGGGATCTACTGGAGGCTGGAAGGAAGCACAAGTATTTCTTTTTGTGTGCACGTACTGACAGAGATATGTTTATATATTCGAGTATGGTAAATCACTCTCGCTTCACTAGTTCTTCTTTCTATGTGACTCACCGCTTCCAGACTGATGAGAGGATGGTGTAGGTGGATACACCACTGGTAAAACTCTGAGAAGCTCATGAGTTTCCAATACCTGCCGGACAAACTTAATTTGGTCCTCTGAAAAAGGCTCTCTAAGAATAAACTGGTTTTATTTTTAAATGCAGCCTATGCAGTTTAAACTAAATACGTGGAACTGTAAAGTGTTTTTCTTGTTACTTGTTTGAATCACTGATTGAGTATACTGTTCATTTTAATATACTTCAAATAAGTAACATATGTGTTAATATCCACATTTTTTAGGCCTGTGTGTCAGTATTAGCTGTTTTTTTTCTTCTTTTTTTGGTATTCCATGATTTGAACATCACAGGAATGCAAGAATGGAAATGATTCAAGTTTGGCACAAACTTTCTCTGGACTCAAGGACGCACTGAGAAAAATTTGGTGTTTAGGGTTCACACTGACCTTACAAATCACATTGTAGGCTTCATCTCAAGAATCCTTTTTTTGATTATAACAAAATACTGAACAAATGTCTAACTGAAAAGGAATTACGTGATGATAGAACGGAAAATGTGACCTTGTTTCACATTTGCTCAGATCTTGAATTAGTAACACTAATCTAGAGCGTTTACCCCAAAACTGCAGATTTGCTTGGTTTTTACAGACTTTGGGGCTGCCAGGTTGAAGAAAAAAGTGAACTTTTTTTGCAGAACTGATTACGTCGCCCTAGGAACTTTAAATCAGGAATAACAGTAACTGGGCAATGCAGAATACGTTTCTCTATTTCTAACAAAAACAAAAGAGTCTCCAGCCATGATACCCACTCTTTCAGACTTTGCAGATTATTTTCACTGGCCTTCCTAGAGCTGTGCTGATAACATGCTTAAATATACTTTTTTGAATGATATGAACAGAACAGGGGCGTTGCAGGGAGAACGATCCCTCCTGACCAAATGCAAAGAATGCAGCAAGTTTAATTTAATAACAGAGTCTTCTTAATGAATCCTGACTTTCAATTTGTTAGGGACCCTGCAGTTACACATGCTTTTTCAGACACTGGCACCAAATGTCATATCACCCAAATTTACCTCCTGAAAATGAAATGGAAATCTATTTTTCCCCATTAGAGCCTGCAGATCGAGGTGCAGTGTTGCATCAACAAAATATTGTGTTTGTCTAGATGTTGTGCCTCTTGGGCAGCTCTCTTGTAAGATATTCCATATAGATGTTGTGACAAGACACTGCTGCAAATCCACGGTCCCTCTCACCTTGTGGCAATGATGGGCCAGTCTTAACGAGCTGCCTGCCAGTCGTCCGTCAGAGCAGCAGAGGCAGCCAGCCCCGGGGCCTTGCCCTGCTGGCCCCTGAGCATACATCAGCGTTGCGACAGCACACATCACTAACACCGCCAGTACCGTGATGTGACAGCTGAATCCATCTCCCACAAGCCCTACCTAAAGCCTAAACAAATTAGCGCCCCACTGAAATTAATGCCACCGCACCAATACTAACGACCATGGAGCAAAAAGAGGGGATAAGTCAAAGAATAATAAATACACCAAACAGATGTCAGACGCACAACAGACGTTCCACAGGTGACAAATGGTGCTGAATAAAATGCACCTGTATGCACATGTTCTTGTGTAGCTGCAACTTTAAAAGTGACCAAGCTAGCAAATTGTGTTTTAAAAGAATACTGCTACGCTCTCGTTGAATAAAGCAGAACAAACAGAGAAAAATGCATAGCTTGTGTTAGTACAACAATCCAGTTTCTGCACATATTAACTTTCCTTACATTATATTATCTAAATAAATTTTTGAAATAGGCTTCCACCATTTATTTTAAAAATAAGCTTTCCCTGCTCTACCTCTCAGTATGTAAGCCAATAAAACTTTTAAATTAATATTAGCTGAAATACCAGGTGCACATACTGCACATATTGTACACCTGCTGTGCAGTTTTGAACTTTGGATGGTCGATAGCACATGGAAAAACTCGTAGTCTACAATCACATTTTCACAGAACGGCAAATATATTGGGAACCACTGATGCAATCAATATGAAAAAAATGTCAATAAAAAGTGACCCAAATAAAATAAATACTTACACTTTGCATTATGAGAAACATTTAAATTAGTTTAAATGTTGAATACAATGAACTCCTTGTCATGTTCAAGAAACCAGTATGAGATGATTTCAGCTTTTTGACATGACGCATTGTCCTGCTGGTCATAAAGGGGTTGCTCATGGAAACAATACTCGAGTAGACTACTCTGTTTCAGTTACTGTTATCTTCCTATCAGCTTGAAGCAGTCTAGTTATTCTCAACTAACCTCTGGCACAACAACTAAATTTCAACTTGAGAAGTGTTCACTTGACATCTTCTCTTTCTAGACCATTCTCTGTAAAGCCCAGAGATGATTGTACAGGAAAATCCCAGTAGATCAGCAGTTTCTGAAGTACCAAGACAAGCCCATCTGGCACCAACAACCACATTCAAAGTCTCTTAAGTTTCTTTTGTTTCCCATTCTGGTGCTTCATATTCACCATGTCTACAGGGTGGGCCATTTAAGTGGATACATCGTAATAAAATGGGAATGGTTGGTGATATTAAAGTCCTGTTTGTGGCAAATTAGTATATGTGAGGGGGCAAACTCCTCAAGATGGGTGGTGACCATTTAGAAGTCGGCCATCTTGGATACAACTTTTGTTTTTTCAATAGGAAGAGGGCCATGTGACACATCAAGCTTATTGGTAATGTCAAAAGAAAAACAATGGTGTGCTTGGTTTCAACATAACTTTATTCTTTCATGAGTTATTTACAAGTTTCTCTTTGTTCACAGCCTTTGACATGTCGAAGAGGTTAACACGTGAGGAGCGGATCGAAATTGTGTTGATATCTGGTGAACGCAGTAACCGGGTCATTGCAGCAGATTTCAATGCAGGACACCCTACGAGACCACCCATCTCCCATGCTACAGTTAGCAAACTGCTTGCTAAGTTTCGTGAAACTGGTTCAGTGTTGGATTTCCCAAAATGTGGACGCAAGAAAACTGTCACTAATGAAGAAACATCAGTGGCTGTCCTAGCTTCATTCAGCAAGAGCCCACAGCGTAGCACTCGCCGCATGTCACTGGAGAGTGGCATTAGTCGAACATCCCTTCGGCGGATATTAGCTACTCACAAATGGCACCCTTACAAACTCCAGCTACTGCAGCATCTCAACGGGGATGACCCAGATCGGCGCACAAAATTTGCAGAATGGGCAAAACAAAAATTGGAACAGGACCCTCAGTTCACGCAGAAGATTTTGTTCAGTGATGAGGCAAACTTTTATGTGAATGGTGAAGTTAACAAACAAAACCACCGCTATTGGTCTGACACTAACCCACATTGGATGGATCCCTCCAAGACTGTTGGAACAACAAAAGTGATGGTTTGGTGTGGTATATGGGGTACAACAATAGTGGGTCCATTCTTCATCAATGGAAACCTCAAGGCCACTGGATATTTGAAATTGCTACATGATGACGTGTTTCCCTCTTTGTGCACTGAAGCTGGCACGTTCCCTGAGTTTTTCCAGCAAGATTGTGCACCACCACATTATGGATGCCAGGTCCGAGCATTCCTAGATGAACAGTTTCCTGGAAAGTGGATTGGTCATCGTGGGCCAGTTGAATGGCCCCCAAGGTCTCCCGATCTGACCCCCTTAGACCTTTATCTTTGGGGTCATCTGAAGGCAATTGTCTATGGTGTGAAGATACGAGATGTGCAGCACCTGAAACTATGGATACTGGATGCCTGTGCTGTCCTGTGGTGTTGCTATCAGTGTGTGAAGAGTGGGAGAAGAGGGTTGCATTGACAATCCAACACAACGGGCAGCACATTGAACACATTTTACAAGATTGAAAAAACAAAAGTTGTATCCAAGATGGCCAACTTCTAAATGGCCACCATGGTCACCACCCATCTTGAGGAGTTTGCCCCCTCACATATACTAATGTGCCACAAACAGGACTTAAATATCACCGACCATTCCCATTTTATTACGGTGTGTCCATATAAATGGCCCACCTCGTACATGTCTAAATGCATTGAATTACTACTGTGAGACTGGCTGATTAGATATTTGCATTAGCAAACAGTTGAACAGGCGTAACTAATACATTGATTGGTGAGTGTATATGTAACAGGTTGGAACTAAAGCCCTTGGATGCCCTAAGACCATCACCTTTCCTCAATAATGGATCTTTAAAGTCCTCAGTTTCCCTCTGGTGTTCATCGTGTCATTGTAATACTCCTCCATGTTGTGTGCTCAGTTTATGTTTTTGTTAAGCTTGCTGGTTCTAGCTAATAAAGCTGCACTTAGTGAGTTTACTTTTGTCTGAGGGTTCCTGGATTTTGGGTCTGTTCTTCACCTACCACTCAGCATGCTTTGACAATATTTCCTGTTACTGCAGCATGCAGATGACTTCAACCATGAACTGATGACACACTGGATTGTGAATTCAAATAAATTTTCTTGTAACGGTTGATTGTGGAGAAAGTAGGACCTTTCAACACAAATATCACAAAGTGCTTCACAAAGAAATATGAAGGTGAACTGTTGATTTCATGTTCAGCAATCAAATTCATTTTGTCGGAGTTGTATTGGTAACGCATAGAACATTTATTGGGTATTCATAACCAGCCACTTTGCGCATACGCGGTTCACCTTTTGCGGGCTCGCTGTTTTGCGGGGGGTGGAAAAGGAGAGGGTAAAGGAAAGGTAGAAGAGGGAAAAGACAAAACCCCAAGAATCCCCTCTGAGCAAGCACTAGGCGATAGTGGATAGGAAAAGCTCCCTTTAAATGGAAGGGAGAAACCTATGTCAGAACCAGGCTCAGGAGGGGCAGTCAACTGCCGGGACTGGTCAGGGGGTGAGGGTGAAAAAAGAAAAAGGATGAAGAGGTAGGGGGATAGGTGTTAGGAGGGAAAAGGAAAGAGGGGAGAGGAGAGGTGAAAATTAAGGTGGAACAGAGGTGGAGTAAGACGAGGTTACATCAGGTGACGAGCAGCAGTGTCTCTCTTCCAGAACCAGTGGAAGCTTTTTTTTCTTCTTTTTTAGGAACTGGTCCATGAACACTTTTTTCTCAAGGATGAGAGTTTTCAACTCCTTGAATGTTTCTGTGTTTTCTTTCTCAAGTTTGTTGCATCTTTTCTCCACGTCTTCTAATTGTGCTTGTTTTTCTTCAAGCTCGTCTTTCAGTTCTTTAGATGTTGCCTCCTCTATTAGCTTTGCCTTGTGCATGTCTGTATTTCTCTGTTCTACTTTCTTGTGCATGTCTTCTAGCTGCAGTTTTCTCTTCTGGATTTCTCGAAGTGTACACTGCAGATCTTCATGTATTTTCTGTTGTTGCTGCTTTTGCACCTGGATTTCAGTGTATTTGTGCATCAAGTTGTTAGAAAGTTCCTCAAGTTCTGTGTTTTTTCTCAGCATTTCATTGATGCTACTCTGCATCTCTGTGCATTGCTTTTACAGTTTTTTCTTTTCTCCTTCCACTTCAGTTGCTTTGTATTTCATTTCATTATAAAATTCTTGGAGTTTTCGATTTTTCCTCTGGAGAATAAGTTTTTCTTCTTTCTGTTGTGTTTCCTGTTGCTCCTTCTCTTGAAGCAACTCTCGATTTCTGTGCAGTGTTTCATCAAGAGTTAATTGGAGCACTTTGTATTTTTCCTCCATCTCTTCAAGTTTGCAATCCATTTCTTTCTGTTGTATGTCCTGCTGTTCTTTCTCTTGAAGAAAATCTGTATTTCTGTGCAGTGTTTTATCAAGCCTTATTTGCAGCACTCTGCATTTTTCCTCCATGTCTTCCAGCTTGCAGTCCATTTCTTTCTGGTTTATGTCCAGTTGCTTCTTCTCTTGAAGCAGCTGTTGATTTTTGTGCAGTGTTTTATTATGCTTTACATGCAGCGCTCTGTATTTTTTCTCCATGCCTTGGAGTTTGCACTGCATGTCTCTCAGTTCTATGTCCTGCTGTTCTTTCTCTTGGAGGATCTCTCTTTCTTTGTGTGTTTCTTAGTTTTAGACTAGTTGATTAGTCTACTTGTTCCCTCCCTTGTGTAGCCGACTAAGAAATTAATTGCCAGGAACATCCTGTGTGCAGGGTTACCACTGCCATTTCCGGCTGAGGTTTTTAAAAAAAAAATCTGAGTGATCTTGCCATTAGGAAACTGATACTGCGAACCTGAGTCACCACTAAGCAGAGGTGGGAAGTAACAAAGTACAAATACTTCATTACTGTGCTAAAGTAGAATTTTCAGGCAGCTGTACTTTAATTGAGTAGTCACTTTTCTGACAACTTTGTACTTTTATTCCTTACATTTCCTTACATAAAATGGGCTTGTTACTTTTGTTTTAAGGCATTTGATGGAAGTTATTATTTTGTCACTGCAGGCCATTAGACATCAAACCAATTTGAGCCTAAACAGCAACACAGGGAAGGATGTCCTGTTCGCCTATTAATCACCATAAAAATAGATGAAAAAGCCAAAACAGTACGGCATAGTCAGGGGTTAAAGTGGGCACGGTGTTTTTATTTATTTCTTTATTTTACACAACATTGCAATGACTGCAGGCTAGATGTAGTACTTCAGCATCTAGCTAGCCCTACACAAGATGAGCGAGCATAAAGTGATTAACATCTTTTAAGGGGTTAGTAATTTCAAATGCAACGTTGTGTTGTCAGTTCTTAAGAGTATAATTAGTTTTGTATTCTCATTTCTGTTTAGTTGAAAGGATTTATGGTTGAAGTCTTCTAGTTTTCTCAGAGGGGTTTTGATCATTTGTTTTCTGTGTATTCTTTGTCTGTTTCCCCAGTCATGTCCCTGTTTATTCTCCCATTGCGTTTGTCATGTCTGTATGTCTCAGTCTCAATGGTAGTTTCCTGTTTTATTTTGATAGTCTCTTGTCCTGCTTGTGTTATGTTCAGCTTTGCGTCCCCTGTCATTTGTCTGATTTAGGGGGTATTCAAATTCATAGGTTGCATCCTCCTGAGGACCCGGCCTTCGCGGTCTACGTGGGCGGGGTCCTCCGAAGGTCAGGTAGGCCAGAAGTGAGCGCCAGTGAAATTGGACAGTCTAGCCTTCAGTTTTGCGTCACCGCTGTCTCGGTGGAGTTTAATAAACTCGGCTGTCTGCTCCTTTGAATCTAAAATATAACAGAACACTGGTGTAAATTCTCGACCATGTCACTTCTGTTTAATCAGTTCTCTGTTTGGCGTTTATTCAGCTGTGTGAAAACTAGAACTTTAACCAAACCAATTTACTCACGAACAAAAAAACACTGAAAAGAGTCAAACAGTGACATTTTTAAGTGACTATATCATGTTTAACCTGAGTAGCGAAAGACTGCGGGGGGGGTTGAAAACGATGTTAGCTGTTATCTCCCCGGCTAGCTATCGAGTTGGTGGGTAACAGACGTCGCCGAAAACGTCGGAGCACTTTTGCAAATATGTGATGTCTTGATAAACCGAGCAGATATTTGAAGTTAACACACCCACATTCTCGCCTGAAAATATGTTAAAAGTTTATTTTGTGACCCAGAAAGAGTAATAAGAGTAATATTAAAACTTAGTAGCGGCCGCCATTGTTGGAAACTGGAATTGGCTGGGGCGCGCTATGAATTCTGGGATATGGTGGGCCACGAAGGATACACTCGACCCATCCTTCAAATTCGGGGAAAAGGAGGACGCATTTGTCGGCTGCATTCGGAGGAGTCTACGAATTTGGACAGCCTTCGGCGCGTCGCTGTGACGTAATCGGTCTACAAATGCTGCCTCAGAAGGATGCAGCCCATGAATTTGGACACCCCTTTAGTTCACCTGCAGCTTTTTTTGCCCAGCTGTGTTGCATCTTCCTAATTACCTCGCGTGTATTAACCTACCATTTTAGAGTCTCAAAGGCTACGTTAACACTGCAGGCGAAAGCGCATCAAATCCGATTTTTTTGACCCTATGCGACCCATATCCGATCATGGTATGACAGTGTGAACGGCACAAATCCGATATTTTCAAATCCGATCTGGGTCACTTTCGTATGTGGTACTGAATCCGATACATATCCGATGTTTTAGAAAGCCACTGCTGTTTGAACGGTCATGTCGCATTAAATCCGCCTTTTACGTCACTGACACAGGACAGACGCCAATTATCAGCGCCGGAGAAGACATCGCGAACGCTTCCTGGCCATCCAGTGTAGATGTTAGTGAAACTGTTGGGAAGACAACGTGAATTTGTACTGTATAATCTGCAGATTCTGACAGAAATATGCAGCTATCCTTTGAAGCACCGCTCCTCTCTTAAACAGCAATAAGGATAAGTTTTAGGTTATTTACATTATTACGTAAATAACAAAATAACTTAAAGCAAAAATTGGGAAACGTAAAGTCCGAAGTCTTTATATTAAGGGCCATCAGTCAAACAATACTGTTTGGTCTGGGTCTAAACAGAGCGCGTTGTGTGTGACATCTTCTTTTGCGCATGCAGGCCGCTTTGAGCGTTCACACTAGAGTGCGTTTGCTGTCGCATTTTATTTGTAGTGTGAACAAGCAGACAAAAAAATCGGATTTGATCAAAAAAATCGGAATTGAGCATTAAGACCTGCAGTGTGAACGTAGCCAAAGTGTGAATGTCTCCAGAATATTCAGTAATCCCAAATTTGTTTTAGCAGAAAGGCTGAGGCAGCTTCTGCCAAATGGTATCTCATTTCTAAAAGATATCTACTTCCGGCATTTTGCTTTCCATTAGGTCATGTAAATCAATACTGATGGCAGAGCCATCACTGAACAGAGCAGCTCAACCCCCACTTCTGCTTTCTTGTAACATTGTCATGGTGGGATCTGGTAACAAAAACAAATATATACATATATATATATATATATATATATATATATATATATATATATATATATATATATATATATATATAAATATATACATATATATACACACACATATACCTTTGAGAAATCTTTGGGAAATAATTCAATCTCATCTCTGCTTGAGCTTGAAGACTCTGCTGTTATAAAGCAGACCCATTAATTGTGTAAGATGTGTCCATTTACCAGGCAGGGAGGCGGTAATGGAAAATTCTACTGAGCTGCCTTATGAGAAATGAAGATTTCAGCATTCCTGGAACTTAAAGCATTCAAGGCAGTAAAAGTTCAGCTTTTTCTTCCTGTGCTTTGCCTTTTTTTGAATTTTGATGGTCAGTGATATTAATTATCACTGATGATATTGCGATATTGATAAATTATATACTGTATTAGAAAAACTGTTCACTCTGTCAGTATTAGGACTGTACCTGTTACTATACTGCAGCAGAAATAAAAAAAATAAAACTAAGGTGTATGAAGTTTTAGCTCTAGGTTTGTTTGTAGTTGTTGACATTACATTAGATTAGATGTCAGATTATGTGAGCAGTGGAGGACTTGTAGTCCTTTTTACCCTCGGGGAGTATATATACATATATATAAATTGGATATAGTTTCTTTTACCCGGTGTGAATGCTGTTTGTTTAATATTGTTATGGTCGTGAAGAGTGGATTATGTTTCCTAGTTTAGTTTTCTTTTGCTTATGTGTTTCTGATTGATGTTCGTCTTTGGTGATTCAGGTGTATTTTAGGTTGTTTAGTTTCCTCCAGCTTTTCCCATTCAATCTTGTCCTCAGTGTCTTGTCTCCACGTTTAGGTACCTCCCTGTCTCTCTCCCTCTGTCTCTTTCTCTCGCTCTACATCTTAGTCATGTGTCTGTGTTTTGTCTCCCTTACTTCTTCCCACATTCCTCTCTTTGTGTTTCAGCCTTGTCTCCCCAGTCTGTCATGTGTTTCCATGTTTGCTTAACCGCGTCCTGCTGTCAAGTTTGTGTGTTCGTGCTACTTCCTGGTTTTATTTTAATAATCCTTGTCTCTTGTGTATTACATTCAGTTTCCTTCCCTTACCTCATTACGTCTTATTTGTCTCTATTTCAATTATTTTTCCTTAGCATTCCCAGTTTTAGGTTATTTTGATACATTTTGTTTTTTCCTATTTTGTACCTTTATGTTAAGCCTAAATAAACGTATCGCTTAATGTTAACTCATCCCTGTTCTCCTGTGTCTTATGCATTTGGGTCCTCTATCAGCTCTGCAGTTTGCAAATCTTGGCAACTTTGTGATCACTGTTTCATTTCACATGTAATGTGTTTAAGTACAGAGCTCAAACCATTTAATTAAGCACAATATCTTTTAAAGTAATGGCCTAAATTGATCTTTACACAATAAAATTTACACTTATAAAATTTATAGCAGAAAATGAGAATAAACATCATTAAAAAGATGGAGCTTAGCTTGTGTTCCATCAACACGACTTTACTTTTTTTTCATCTTTTCACTCACTAATCCAATCTGATTAGTCAGGCTCTGCCTCATGATGTCTACTTTCTGCCAATGAACAACTGTGGGGCTAAGATAGAAAATCTGATGAATTCATTTGTGAGTAGCCGTGTTGGGGGCCTGCTCAGGGCTCCAAGTTCACGGATATATTAATCCTAATATTTTCCTAGACTGCAGACGAAATCCTCACAATAGCATAATAAACACATAAAGCCTATTGGAGCTCTTGGGCTTCTTGCAAAAACCTACTCCTTTAAAGACTTTTTCCATGCAGCCAGTGGGAAAAAATGAGGGCTGGTAAACACAAAATACTGACACAAGGCAAGACAAATCCATGCTTTCATTTTATAAGAATTAAAATGTTTATAATATTAGGTTTAATTATGTTCCTGAAGAATGTGACCACTATTTCTTGCATCATGATATGATAACTTCTTACTTCTTCAAATGTTAAATGTTATATATATATATATATATATATATATATATATATATATATATATATATATATATATATATATATATATATACATACTTTTTAAATCTTGTTTTATTTGGTATAGGAATAAAAGCATAAAAGCCATAAAACCAAACCTTTGTAAAAACTGCATGAGAGACTGCAGGTCATTTTACTAAAGCATACAATTAGGTCTCTAAGTATTAAACAATGACACAGTTTTTGTCATTTTGCCTCTTTTGAAATCAAAGAGTCAAGATGTGGTTAAAGTTTAGACTTCCAACTTTAATTCAAGGGGTCTGAGAAAAGTACTGCATAACCTTTGAAAATTACAACCATTTTATATCCAATCTGAAAAGTAATTGGAAAAACTGACTGATAAGTACCTTCATGGGTAGGTGAGACCTTGTCCCTCACTAATGCAAGACAAACTAAGTAGATAAAATATAGCAAAGGTTTGGGAGTCTGTTATGTTCTTGAAAAGAAGGAATGAACTGGCCACTTCTGTATCACCAAAAGGCTTGAATGACCACAGAAGAGAACAAAAGTTAATCACAACTTTCCTTGGTTAACAAAGACAGTCACACTCTCATGGAGGTAGGTGTACTACTGCCAGGGTCGACAATCAAGACGGTCAACGCCATCATGAGTAGAAATATAGACAGTTTACAACGAGGTGCAAACCGCTGTTCAACAAGAAGGTTAGATTAGACTTTGCCAGAAGACATCTGCACATTTGAGGGAAAAACAACAACAAAGATCCTAACAAATTTGAAAAGATGAAACCCAGATTAACTTAGACCAGAATAATAGGAAGTGAAAGTGTGAACGAGGAGAGAAATAGCTCATGATTCGAATACCATAGCACATTACCTGTCAAAATAGTGGAGGCAATGATATAACATGGGCATGTATGGCTGCCAGTGGAACCAGTGACGTGACCGTTAGCTGATTTGAACTCAACAGACCAAGCAGAGAGGCCTACAAGCAAGCAGCAGCTGAAGGTGGCTACAGTGGATACATGGCTTCTAGACTTCAGGCAGTTATTGATTATGAAGGATTTTCATCCGAGTATCAAAACAATCCTTAAATTCAGTTTGTTTGGGGCCTGTGAAAATGGGGAATATGTATAAAAATGGCTATATATATATTTTCCTAAACAGGCAACGCAATACTTGCTGAAAAAACTTTAAGTGGGCACTTCAGTCAAATCTTGGTTGTATAATTAAAATGCACTGTGGTGATGTACACAGACAAAATGAAAAGAATGGTGCCATTATCCAAATACTGATGAGTCTAACTGTATGGTTTTTACATTTAATGGTGGTCAGAAAGCACACTGTTCACAGGGTGGCTCCTACAGTTATTAATCCTCTTCACCTGACATCTAATTCTCACACCCAACTGATTCCTTTCAATAAGAGCCCAGAAGCAATTTTCTGTTGGCCTTTTTGTAGAACATATGAAACGTCTCAAGACCCTTTATGTTCAGGTTTAGGTTTCTGTGTTTTTGTAACCAGCAACATGAAATGTACGTTTTTCTGTGCAGCCAGCGACCCAAATGACTCAACTTGCTTTTTGACCTTACATTAGGCAGCACCATATTCTCCCCAACACAACACCAAAAGGCATAAAGTGTCAGGAACTTATATGACATTAGTAAACATTTGACAGCTACGCACAAAATTTGCAGTCTTTCATCACTAAAGCCTTAAAATGCATTTTCTTTTCTTCTGGCGATACTAATAATACTGATCATTTTCACTTTAGCTTTTATTTGCCAAATATAAGCTGGCTGAGCTCACATACTCACAACATCAGCCTCACTTTCTGTTTCACATTCAAACTTGTCCTGGGAGAATACTCAATAATACCTCCCACTTGTACCACTGGCAGCTGTGTTTACTGTGACGGTGCCATTTTCTGTGTTGGAACTGTGTGTTTTGGAAAATAAACACTTGATAAGGTTTTGGTAGTCATCTGATTCTTTGTGTCTAACACTAAGCAGCAAAGAATATAGCTGAGAATGTGTTACAGTGCCATACCTTTGCTAATAATAACCTCCTCCAGTCACTTTGCATAAGAATCTCACTTTATATTAACACCAGAATCGGGTATTTATAAGAATGCTGATTTGTAGGGATGGATCTCTTTGTGATTTTATAAATGGTTAAGTCATAGTAGTTATAATGTGTCATATAGCTCAGGGCTCAGAGTTATTTTATTATGAAGGCAAGCATTTGAATACTGGACTTGAAATACATTATTTTTAGTGTTTATAATAATTAATTGTTATGCATTGCAATAACTTATAATGTCTAACTGATGTCTTATTCAGAGAAAGTGTTACATTTTTTAAAACGCACAACAACATCAATGTCACATTTGTATAAAGCTGGTATTTACATTTAGGTGAAAATTTTCAACTCTTACTCTGAACTGATGATAAGGATGATACTTCAAACTGTACTTCAAAATTCTCCCAAGTGTACTTATTCATAGAGCCTAAGGTCTTCCAGCTGTGATTGACTAAATCTGCTTTTTCCATGTGGGAATTTCCCTAAAATGCTTTGGACTTAAGGGGTTGATAAACTTGCATATCACTGAAAATCTATCATCAAAGGGAGGTGCACCAAGCACTAAAGCAGAAGACAGGCGCTATTTATGAGAATTACCAGCCCCCTTTTCTCTGATCGATCACTTTGTGAGGGTAATACTACCACCAGTGCAATTACCTGCAGCATCAGGTGTGCTGTTCGAATCAATGTTATGTTGTAAGAGTTACAAGGTAAACATTACCAAAAAAAGACACAGGAGTACTTACTGTATTGACAGTTCCTCCCCATGTATTCTCCTGGACATTCACAGGAATAGTTGGCAACCAGATCTGTGCAAATGCCCCCATTCTTACACGGGTCCCTTTCGCATTCGTTAATATCTGGAAGAGGCAAGAAAAAAAAGAGAGTGCATTCATTTATATGAAGCAGACGTGGGCAATTACAAAGACTTCATCTTCATTAAAATGGATTGGTAGGGAGCATATATTGAATTTTCTCTGCGTGTTGCTCAATTCTGTGTGCACATGGAAGCTCACACAAAGACACAGGTTTCTTGGAACTAATAACTCAGAAACTCAGAGGAAGATTATTTTTGCTAGAATATCCACTTCTTGACAGTTTACTTTCTTTGTAGTATTTTTTCAGACATTCTGTAAAATGGTAGCATACCACATCATTTGGGGAGTTTGCAAAAAGCCTACTTAGGTTAGCAAAGTATGGGGTTTATTCAGTCATCAGAGCTCTACCCACTGAGATAAACACTCATTGAAATCTCTACATGCAGAATTCTCTATATACATTTTGCACACACACAGCAGCACACCAACAAATGTCTGTCAAACAGAATTAGGCAGATATTCACTGACAATTAACATTCAAATGAGAGCACTCACATTTTTTAATCATCTTAAATCCAGGCCCCAAGACACCATCCAATGCAAAGCCCTCCAAACCCAAGAGATGAGCCCAGAAAAGAGTCCCATGTGTCAGCTAGTGTTGATACTACACTGCCTCCTCTCAAACATGCGCTGATCAGTCTCACAACACTGCTTTCCAAACACCAATCAGAGTGAACTAAATCAAAACAATGCAAAGATAACTATCTGAAACACTGGAAAGAAGAAACTAAAACCCAAAGCAGACTCACATGTTTTATTTAGTGCTAAACAAAGACTATGAATTGGCAGAATATCTCCTAACTGTCAGAGACAGAAAGCAGAGACAGATCCTAAGCCAGGATAAACTCAGTGAACACAAACTGGCAATCAAACAAGAAAGACACAACAAGGCATGGCGACATAAAGAAAGCCTGACATGTGATCACTGTTTGACAGGTGAGGTTGAAACAGAAACAGAGATGTATTTCCTCCTACAGCAAAAATATTTAGTGAGGTAAGGAACACTTACTTTAACCAATTCCAAATTTAAATAGACATTTCAAAGGAGAAGGACAAGGCACATCTTCCACACATACACATATGCATATAATTATATATTAATTATGTGTGTTTATTTAAGAACTGCCATGCCAATAAAGTAACTTTGAATTGCTGAATTTGAACTGAAAATAAAATGTTGAATGTACTAAAAAAAATAAATCAATAAATACTTGGTAACTTGGTTACATTATTTTCTTTATTCCAATGGTGGATTCAGATCATCCTTTATGCATTATTCAATAACTCGAGGAGTCGTCTGAATTTAACTGAATAACTAATATTTCCATATATACAAAATTTGTCTTTTAGGAATAAAAATTGTTGTCGTTGTCTTACAATATCAAAAGTTCAGCACAAGGGCAGACTTGTGTGGGCCACTGCTTTACAGACAAACTTTCACTTAGAAAGCATCAAATTTATCGCATTTAACAATGTTATGATATTTTCTCAGTCAGAATAACTGCAGCTGAACTCCTGTATATCTATGGTGCTATAAAATACCTACACTAAAGTGGAAGACGGCGATGACACACAATTTTGCACCACTGACAGAAGCTTTTTCCAGCGTGCTTGTTATCCTCTGTCTCTTCATTCAAGTATCACAGAAACAGGAGAGCAGAATACATTATCACCTTTGCTCTGTAATTGCGCTCCGAAACAGATTTCCTTTGACTGATTCATCAAACTGGTTATCGAAGGTGACAGAACTCCAACCCCACCCATTACACCCCATTTGCACTCTGTTCTGTTACAGGTAGAGTTAACAGCAAGAAATTACGGGGATGATTTTGAAGCAGCGAGAGGAAAAGTGGTGAACTTTTGAACAATTTTTAACAAATTTCTAATGATTTGACTTCCAAACTTGCCTATGGCTGCTACAAGACTTTTAATCCTCTAACACATACCCTGGGCTGTCTGCGAGTTTTAGGTACATTTTGGCTTCATGAATATGTAACAAGGCTTGAGATTTGGGAAGCTTAAGAAAGTGAAACATGATTAAAGTAAGTCTGTTATGGTGCTTCATCGCTTTAAGATTTTATCTGTAGCATACACAATAGTGCGAGTCACTTTTATTATCTCAAAATACATCTTTTTTTTCAGGGGGAATGTTGGACGCTCAGGAGGAATATAGTCAGGTCTTCGTGCATAATGGTCAATGTGGTGGTGTGACTAGAAGCAGGAACGTCTTTAATCTGCAGTCGAGCAGAACAAATAAATAAACGGAGCGAAATAACAGACGCACAGAGAGAAAGATTTGAGAAATGTTTTGTTATCGCTCAGTAATTTATAGGCAACCTGCAAGACAACCGTATTTGGGTAAAATGATATTTGATGAAACTGAGCGGTAAAGCATTTCCCAAAACATAATAAAGTTTTGCAGATTAAACACACCGTAACAAAAACACCGTTTTCCTTTATCTGGTATGCAGGAGGAGGACGTTTGCCTGTGTGTCGGTCTTCTTCCGGACATTTAAAATTAGATATAATCTTCACTCAATCTCACATTGTGTTCCTTTTTTTTATTTATTTTTAGACAGCTGTAATGTAACAGTTATCTCACTTCAGATACAGATAATGTTACTGAAGCTCTGCTATTTGTCAATTGGCTGGCTGCTGTGAACCAAAATACAGATATTTCAAATGCAATGTAACCTAACCTGCAGAGTTCAATGCATCAGTCATATATAAATACTTAGCCAGCGTGTGCTTTACAGAGGACAACAATAAGTGCACATTTTCACAGTCGGAGCAAAAATCCTCATCTTGAAGAACAGACTACAACAACACACAGAATTGCTGAACCATATGTAGTCAAATCTAAACAGCAGGGTTCACTTATATTTGATTATAATGTAAAATACACTGAATATGTTTCAAAAAAAGAAACATTTGTGTTACAGACCTAGCCCGTCAGCTCCATCTCTGGCAGCCACATGACAATTTTGTATCCTTTTAGTTTTGTATTTAATCATTACAGAGGCGGTTTGTGATCGTCTGTGCACGTCTATGCTTGGCTGTTTTTCGCTGCTTTAGAAAAAAAAAAAATTGAGCCATTTTAATACAAAGCCATTAAAACTTCAGTTTGCAGTTGCAGCACGGTCCCATTCCTCCAAAATTACATCATGATTACATCTTTTTCATTGTCCACTGGGGTGAACGCACTAGAGTCTTCAACTGTGGGACGACTGAAGAGATGTACTGAATGCTAAGTCAGAGCCTGGGTTAAAATCTGAACAGGGAAAAAAAGCACAAACAACCAAAGAGACAACAAAGAGACAATAACAACTTCATGACACTTTTGCAATCACAAAAAATACACTTAGTAAGAGAAGAGGGGGTAGAGTAATGAGGTCTATCTGTTTTCTCAACAACTTCTCCATCTTAGGGTTGTGGGGCGAGCTGAGAGCCTGTTCCAGCTGTAATATGTTCATAATTGGTCCACTTTAAATAAGCAATCACTTTGAACAACAAAAAACATTTGATTTATTTTGTAGTACTAGCATAAATGTTGGTCAAGGTTAGATAGCCTAAATCTTTGTATGTCTGTGTTTTAACCTCCAAATTGCTTGCTACAATCAGATACAAACAGTACAGTAATTAGGTGTTATTGTACTTCACAGTAGCTGATTTGTGTAACTGTCATTTTTTTAACTGTGCTTTGATAAGCGTAGTATAGGACAGTCTGATTATGGCAGTAGGGGAGCAACACAAACAGGCCCTGCTACTTGCTTCTCTGCAATTTCTTCAACAGATCAGATCAGAAGAACGAGGTGTGCTTGTGGCAGAAGAGCAACACATTGGTCTCCCAGAGCTGTAGTGGCGACTGTTTTTCTGTGCACATAAAACAAAACAACAAAAAAGTATGTAAAAGGGCATGAAAAGCTGATAAATTTAGCAACAAAGTCGCTAAGTTGGCAGCAATGAGGTGAACTGAAGTGTGAAGATCACTGCTGTGAGCGAGAGGGATGTCATTCGCCCAAGCTGAGATGGTAATTATTTCCACATTTTGGAAAAACGAATATCCACATCTCACAAGTGAAAAACACATGCCAAACCAACAAAGGGATATCTGAATAGTCAAAGACAGATTCGTCAAGCTTTACACAAATCTACTCTCACCCTGACAACACATTATTAGCAAAACATGAGCAAAAACATGCTTGTCAGAATGAAACTTTGGTTAGAGAAGGTAAATGAAGTGAAAGTGGAATATGTTTTATTTAAACTGTAGTCACTCAGGTTGTATAATCACATTAAAATTATCCCAAACCTCCAAAAGCAAGTCAGCTTTTATTTGTTTAAATGAAGATAATCAAAAAACAGCAATTTTAAGCAGTTTTGACAATTACAAAAATACCAAAACTTATTATGATTATTATGATTATTACCCACTGAGGAAACAGTTACCCCTTTCATATCACATTAAACTAAAGTTTTTTGGGGGGGTTTATGGCGCTATAAGCTCTATTCGCTGCTCTGTTTTTTTGTGATTGGTTTTCACTTGCTGTCAAATCCATTCATTTTGAAATTTTGACATTGGTAGTCTCATCCAGTGACCGATCTGTCTCTGTTCCGTGAGCCAATCAAGTCTCCAGTCTCTGTTCTTTAAATGAATTGTCTGTCACTGTCACTTTGCCTCTCATGCTGTCTGTCATGTATCCCTCCTCCTCCCCATCCCCGCTTCATCCAGGTTATTCAGCGGGTCTCTTCCCGTGTCTCCATTCGCCATTCAGCCATTCGCTCACTACATAAGGGATTCTGTTTGATGTCATTTCTTATCACACGATAACCACCAAAAATATCTAAATTTTGCATGCTCATCTGTTTTCATCTGTTTTCATCTCTTTATCAGATTTTTTTTCTACCAAATGATGTCTCCTTTTTAAAGTTCAGTCTCTATTACCAGTTACAGAAATGTTATTTTACTGTATAATCACTGCATTAACTGAATGCTGAATTGACTGATTCTGGATCTAATAAAAATTTTTAAATTTTATGAAAAACTCAAAATATATAGCACAAATGTTGCTTGAGTAGCCCACAAGGTCTTGAACAGCATACCCTGAAAAGATCAGTGTGCACACAGGCACAATCCACATCCACGGTTATTTCACAACTGCAATCACACCACTTAGAAATGTGATGCTGTTGCTACAAGTACATAGCCTGTTGCCACCAGTAGGTTCAATTATAGAGGTAAGCCAAATGGCTAGGCCACTCAAATAGCCTAGAGCACAACAATCCACAGAGAGAGGAAAACACAGCTAGTCCATCTTTGCGATTTGCTTTCCTTTTATGAGAGGCCATCAGCTCCTAGGAGATCAGCGTGGGGAAAGTGAGACTTGCCAGTAAATCAGGTGGGAGAAAGGGGATTACTTTGGGGGGTGCAGTTAATCCAACTGGTAGAAACTGGAGAAGAGAGGAAATTATTATGAAAGCAAAACAGGAAGCGATCAAAGAAATAAATAAATAAATAAGGTGCCAATAAATAAACTTGATTTACATGAATTGAACAGAGTCACGTGGTGGTTTATCACTCACAATCAGTCAAAGTCCACCATTCTACATTTTAAATTTGTCATTAAGGCCTGAATTTTGTAATACGAACAATTTAGCAAACTAGCATGAGGATGAATTTCTAACTTAAATGTGGATTGAAAAAAAAGAATCCATCCATCCTCTATACATCCATTTTTTTATTGAGATCTGTATTGTAGGGGCCTGGAACCAATCCCAGCTGACATTTAAAGATGTCATTAATTGTTTTCTATTTTTAGGCAATTAAATGTGAACCAGTATACTGACTGTCCAGCCAGACCAATGAAGCTTGTAATGTTTCTATAGAGCCTGCACAAGACTGATTCAGCTAAGACTCTACCTATGAATGGTACTCCCCAGTAATTTATCCATTTACTGTTCATTCATATTGCTCACCATGTAAACTCAGTACATTTATTTGTGTCTCTTTAAATTTGATATTTCTGATTTGTCAAAATTTCATCATTATTGCATCTCCAAAAAGTAAAATAAAAAAAATAAATAAAATTCCTTGGTCTTTGGTCACACCATCATCATGCTGTTGTCAATTCACTGGAACATCTTGGTCCCTGAAAAAAAAAAAAAGCCAGACAATATGAAGAGCGATGAGTAGTTCTGTGTGTCAGGAAATAAGACTGGCTCCAAGTATTAAACTGGCTATGGTGTGTCCAGGGAGCAGGAACAGGCCTGTACAGTTCACCCAAACTCTGGGCTCTACTGGACTCTTCATCTACACCTAGTACAGCCATTCACCATAACTAAACAGACCAACAAATCTGCTTTCAAGTGTATTTAATAGTAAAAATATGGGTCACATCTTGAAAATTAGGATTTCTAAAGCGCTATTCACCACCCATGATCTGGTGTTTTGCTTAATACGGTCCATGGGAAGCTTAATTTGTGCAGCAGAATTATATTTAAATACGCTTCTAGTTTCCATTGGGCTGTATCTAGAGGCTATGGCATCAGTATGTCCAAACAGCCCAAACAACAACTTAAATCACATAAATGATTGAAATAAACGCCTGCTAAAAGCCTTTAATCCTCTCTAACTTGTTAAGCCCCCTAACTTAATTAGCTGAATGAAAGGTAATGTCCCAGTAGTATTGCCCCTACATCACACCCACTTCCTTCATTAAATTACAGTCAGATGTTGGGCAAGACTGGGTAAAGCCTTCTTTTATGCCCCTGCCAAGCCACTGTAAGCCACAGAACTGGAGGTTAGTCAAGACTTTGTTTTCATAAGGAGTTGTTTCACAGTGTTACGTCTTTGCATCTGGACATACGGTAATTTAGTTTACATAAAAAATTTCCCCTGGGGAAGATTCATCTCATCTTATCTGTTTTGTGTTACTGAGCCAGCAAATGCAAAAGTATTTGGTAAGCAAGCTGATCCTCTAGGCAACTCTAAGAATGGAGCAGTGGTCTGACCTCTATGGTCCGTGATCGACAGCAATTAAGTGGATCACCGGTTGTTTATGCCTGCCACATAATTAACCCCTGACCTTGGACACCCATACTTTCTTGGAAATAATCATGCTATTCGTAATAGTGGTTAGAGTTCCTCTGGGACAGGCTGCTGCTGATATCTTGTGATTCATAGCGGCGCTGTAAATGTTTGATCTGATACTGAAAATAGATTGTAATCAATGGGTGAAAAAAACAAAGAAACCCCCCAAAAAACATGCCTATAACCAGTGTAGTAAAATACTAATGTCTTTAGTTAAGAGGCTATGTACCATTAAGGAAGTTACAAGAACAAGAATTTCATGTCTGATGATGATTATTTATAGTTTTCAGTTCTTTCAACTAAAGAACATACAGCAGCAACAGTAGATTATGTTATCATTCAGTGGCAAAGGTACTAAATGTGATATTATATACGACACAGGTCAAGCTAGAAGCACAGCACTGCTTCAGTTTTGATAAGAACATCATATCTCATGCTGCTCTCCGGCACCCCTTTGTGACTGGTGTGCAATGGTCTTGCTTAGTTCTTTTGTGAAAATACATGTATTCCATCTCCCACACGGTAGTTTTAATGTTATGCATCTGCTCATATCTCAGTGGAAAAAATACACCAGAGTTAGCTTTAAGTGCAGATTTAAGGCTTAGTTGTTATGCCAATTATAAAATCTAAATGCATGATATTATTTTTCTGCCTGCATTTCAACCTAGTGGTATTGATTAAATAAGCTTTAGTATTTACTCAGAAACATTATACATTTATGCACATATTGTAAATACAGCAGTTATGTAGAACTTTTTCTTTTTGTGAATTTTTGGTGGAAACTTCTCTGATCCTTTTGTGCCAACAGGTCTCCAGAAATGCATCTTTGTATATGGACCATCATCTTTGGATGTTGGGTTTGCAAAGTCCCAGTCTGGTGAAATGTGTCTAGTCCATGCTACATGAAGCAAAGACAAGCCCTGTCTCTCCAAGTAGAGTCAGTGATAGAAGACAGAACAAGGAAGTGCCTGTCTCCACTGTCAGTCTGTGCTGTCAGTCTATCCTTTCCTTACCCATGTGAAGTGACTATCACCACAAAAGACAGAATTTCTATTAAGGGTCTGATGAAGTCAGTCAATCAGTTAAAAGAGAAACTTCATCCGATGCATCTGTGAAATGTGTAGTCACAGTAATATAGTTGAGATTCTGTTATTCAATTCTCAGCAGCATACCGATTTTATTGATGACTAAAAAACTTCTCATCTCATCCCAGCTTGTTTTCACAGTGGTGCACATGTGGCGTATGTGTCAGGGGAGATGATGATGCATGAAGCTGTGAATGCAGGATTAAGAATAGTGTATTCCAAGGACATGCTTTTTGAAGTGGGATTAGCCTACTGAGAAGTTATTCACAGCAGCACTCCAGAAGCCCTTGAAAAGGTGTCTTAGGATGCACTGCAGAGGTTTAAGTATCTGAGAAGCAAAACACTCATCATTTTGAAGATATGCAGACTGGGGGGGCTCTGACGAAGCTGGGATGTGCAGAATGTGAAGAGCCCTCAGCCTGGAGGAAGAATGACACTCAGAGTAAGGCCTTAAGTGTCATTTTAAGCTTACAGATGGAGCCTCCACAGCAGATGTGTGAAGGGAATACTGATGAAATTTGGAACAAAAGAGTCTGATCCACAAGCTCCTTAATGTTACCCAGGTACACTTGCTAGAATGCTTAAATGACATGAACGGAAAAGGTAAAAGGAGATGATGGGCAAAGAGGGAAAATCAGAAGAGACATCTACTCTTACAAGGCTACTTTCTGCTCTTATATCTACATACAAGGTCACAAAAAAATACTACAAAAGCTCTTAATACAGAACAAATAAAAATGAAGTGGGAACTGGTGATATCTACCTAACTGGACTACTCATACTCAGTTTTACTGTTTATAAAAGATGTATTATTGATTTCTTCAAAATCAATAAAACAACGGCCAATTTCTCTCCATGTAAAATATAAATTAATACATAAATAAAGGCTGTGTGTGGCATTATTGCAAAGTGGAAACATTTAAGAACGACTGTAGCTCAACCACACAGTGTCAGACCACGTAAAGTTACAGATGACGGTCACCAAGTGGTGAGAGGAAATGTTGGTAAAAGTGGTTAACGCTCTGCTGACTCAATAAGTGCAGAGTTCCAAACCTCCTTTGGACCCGATCCGCAGTTTATTTACACCTACAGGCCAGTGGACACTCTTTCAACAATGAGGATGTACACATCCTGGTCAGGGAGGAACGCTGGTTTGAGCGCGGAGTCAAGGAGGCCATTTACGTGAAAAGGGAAAGACCGTCTCTGAATCGAGGAGGCGGCCTAAGGGTACATCTTTCGCCATCTTACAACGCTGTGATTGCAGCCATTCCCCAACTCTCTGTGAATGGTACTCATGGCCATTGATCAGTGTTCTTTGATCAGTGGGTTTTGGTCAGTGATTGTTGATCAATGGTCATGGGAATTTGCATAATTATGATTAAGGAACTGACCTCACAGCCCATTGTTCCTTCAGTGGGCTGGTTTCAGTCATTATGCAAATGTACTGTTTATAAGGTTTGGGGAAACCTGCAGTCAGCTGAGACTGAAGAAGTCACTTGGATGAGTGACGAAACGTTTCTCCCACAAAACGCTACGTCCAGATGAACAGATTCAACTTTTGGAGATCCTTTGGGATTAACATCAGCTGGGAGCTTCGTTGTATAGTTTTCCATGGCTGAGCAGCTGTATGTGAGCCTTACATCACCTTATGTCAGATGGTCTGGTGTAAAGCCTGCCACCAGTGGACTTTGGACCAGTGGAAATGTGTTTTGTGGAGTGACAATTCATGTTTCTCTAGCCATCAGTCTAAAAGACAAGTCTGGGTTTGGTGAATGCCAGGGAAACATTATTTGCCTGACTGCATTGTGCAGACTGTAAAATTTGATGTATTAGAGATAATCCTATTGGGATGTTTTTCTAAGGTTGGCCTGGAGCCCCTTAGTTCCAGTGAAAGGAAATCTTAATTCTTCAGCTTACCACAGCATTTTGGACAATCTCAAGCTTTCAACTTTGTGGGAACAGTTTGGGTAAAGCCCTTTTCTGTTTGAGCATGACTGTGCCCCAGTGCGCAAAGCAAAGTACATAAAAGTGTGGTTGGATGAGTTTGGTGTAGAACTTGGCTACTGAATACGGAGCCCTAACCTCCACCCCATAAAAAAATGTGATAAACTAGTAATGAGACTGTGAGCTAGGCGCTCTTGTCCAACATCGACTCTATATTATTGGCTATGGGTTTAGAATCATTGGCTATCCAAGCTCCTGTGGGTGCCCAATCCTTTTGTCCACAGTGTATTTCTAAACCTAAAGCTAGTACAACAACACAGAATGTCCTTAAAAAAATCAAAAATCATAACCAGCGGTAACAATTCACAGGTGCACAGGCAGCAAGACAAACAATCCAGATGGGGAGCAGGCAGAAGGTGAAGTCTACAAACTGACCGAAAAATCACCAAAAGTAACACTAGGGGAAAAAGACGTAAAAATATTGAAAAGCTTGTCAAACAGGACAACCTCACAGTAAAGTTGAAGTTGGGGCCCCTGGGGTGAATGACACACTGACTGGACACAAGGATGTCATAACCAGATAGACAAAAGGTGCGGAAGAAAACACGGGTAAGACTAACCAAGCTGAGGGCAAGCAACTTAAACTGAATGAAAACAACAATTCAAAATCCTGACATAGGCTTGCCTTATTGTGGTGAAGCAATTTTTCAGTTTCTTTAGCAATGGCTGTCACATCTGACAGTCAGTGAACAACGATGGTCAATGACAATGTCCGTTAGCCAAACCCTCTTTTTAACATCACTGACAACCTCAATTCTTTAAGATATAAAGACAAATTACTGTGCTGATTTCCAGCTCCACTGGAGTAGCTTTGAGTGATTACCAACTGCCACTCAGTTCATCCTGTCTGAAACAACTCCTCTCCCTTTGAGCTCCCTATCTGTTGTTTTAATTGGCTGCCCCTCTCCTGACAGTGCTTGTGAGCACTGTTGCTATGAAGGTGAGGAAAACAAAGTGTTAAGCCACTAAAAAACAGGATTTCTCTTTTTATAATAGAAAATTGCAAATTTTCATATTCCTACAGTGCGCTCATGTATAAGCCATCTCACCCAGAATATAAGAATGGACAGCACAAACCGAGTAAGGCCTTGGCCATAAAATTATTAGTGCATTGAGGCCCTTCGGCTCATTGAGATACTAGACATCCAGAGGCTTTGAGCATATATATTCCCCATTAGCTGACAAATTTAGCTTTGCATAGTCGCATTTAACACATCTCAGATTTTTTACATATATATCTAACTAAGAAGTGTTCAGAAATGAAAAAGTAATTTCTTCCTCTTTGCTGAATAAGCTGATTCAAGGTCAAAATGTATCTCTTATGTGCTACTTTCAAAGAATTCAGCAGCATTGTATTACCCAACTTTATCTTTATCTTTATCTCACTGCAGGCATTAAAACTATATTTCAACCATCTCTGTCGCTATCTAAAATTTGGTCGTCCTTCTTTTTCAAATGTCAGGTCCATTCTGCTGTCCTACACGACACCAATTTCTTGGTGCGTGTCAGATCAAGTCCTGTTTTCCTCGTGGTAGTGGCACAACATCCTATATCCCATGTACCCTCCCTGTACACCGGTGATGTTATTACTATTGTCATTACCCCACTTGGCTCCTTGAATGCAAATACACATTTCTTATTTTCTTTGCTTTTTGTTTTAAGATTAATCATGGATTAGTATTATTATTATTATTATTATTATTGTTATTATTGTTATCATCATCATCATCATCATCATCACTATTACTTTAGATAGAAACATGACTGTTTCTGGCAAATTTCTCAGTTATTAGTTATTGTGATATTTGAAAAATAAAACATGCCAAGCTCATGGTGGATGAAGAGAAAAAGTTTAGACGATTACCAAACTCATCTGGGAATCATGCCTGTTCTAAATGTTGTGCCACTCTCTAAGGAAAACAATTGGTAGAAGAAGCAGAATTAATGAACTGAGGACCTTGGATATAATATTGTTATAACAGTGATTTTTTTTAACTTACTTTCTTACTTAATCATTCTTTGTTTTTTTTTACATTGTAAAATAGAAAAAAGTCCAGTGAATGACCAACATCTACCTGGGTGAAATGAAAGCATTTATAAAATAGTGAATGGCACTTGCACCTTTATGAATAAGTGCTGTCAGCAGAGAGAAATTTGACACTAATATTTTTGACTTATTTGAATTGAAATGACATTTTTCTGTCTCTAACACAACCATGATTGCTTTACTAAAAAAACACTACCACTGTAATTTATTCATTTAACATCATCAAAAAGAAATACATCACAATATCGCCACGTTATGGTTTACATGCTCCACATTCTCATGACCATGAACGTAATATCTTTTATGTGTCACACTGAATGAACTCCACCTGCAGGAAAATAACACTGACACTGATTGGGCCCACACTGACCATCCTGAAATAATGCAGCTCTAGTCAAGCACAACATTTATCAGTGTTTTGTTTGGGCTGGCACTGGCAGCCAAAAGCCCTGGGTAGAATGGAGTCTGACTATTTTCGCCATCTGGGATTTGGAATTGCATCTCTATTTATGCTTTGGCCAACCGCCAACATGGCCCATCTTTACTGCAGAGGCCAGGAGGCGCCAACGCAGCTCAACTGACTGAGGGGGCCTCACACAATTAGGTCTGGTAACAGCTCGTTCACTAACAACTCCTCTACAGGAACGATAAACCAGGTGAATGCGTGCACAGCGCTGGAAACAAAGAAAATAGAAATGCCCAAACACCTTTGCAGATTTACTCGTCTCATTATTTTTCACCTGTTTCTTTTCATAACATCCACAGATCGCATTTCCAAGGCTGTTTTTTTTTTTGTAGTTCTGTTTCCTTCTTGACATTTTCTCATTTAATTTCAATGTAGTAAGTTAAGAAAATACAGACCCTGACAAACCCATCCTGAGCTTTTAAAGCAGTGAAATGCTCTACGAGTACTGTTAAATGTAACCAACTTTAGGTCACCAGCAGATCTTCCAGGCTTCAGTTACCCTGGTAACCCTCTGATGTATTTACCACCTTGTCTTATATCAATCAGCAGCATCCTTCCCACTCATTGGTAGTCGCTTCAGTTATTCATCTGCAGGTTGAGAAAAGTTTAACTCGGGACCTGCCAGCTTCACAACAGCAGGTATTTCTCCTGTTGTCACATGAAGTTGAAGAATGTCACTGTGCATCGTGTCCTGTGTGGATGCCCCTGAAGATCGGCAGATTTTGTAGATTCTTCAGCTTTTTATGTATTTACTATGTTTTAAGTTGTAACTTCAGTTTTATTTAATGCACAATTTGTTTTGTACTGTCTGTACTGATTCAAATACCAAATGTATTTTTTTTAACTTTGTGAGTAATGCTTGTAAAAAGTGACATAGAGAACTGCCAAAGTGACATGAAACACTAGAAGGTTATGTTTCTCTTACAGCACTTCAGGCCACTAGTCTGACCATTTTACATAGCTTCACCTTCCTCAAGGCATTCTGTGCAATTATGTTTTGTTTTAACAGCAATGTTATGCTGTGCTGTAATTTTGCTGGCGAAGCACCAGCTTGCTAACAAGGACAGGTCATTTTACTCAAAATATATTTCTACAGGCATTTTAATTTCAAAGGATCTGCAGAAGTGATTGCTCACTGAAGACATATGGACGAGGTGAGGTATCACAATTATATGATTTCAGGCCATGGTGCTAAATATGTATAGTATAAAAAGGGGCCAAAAATATCTAGCGTCTAGCGCTATTCTATGTATTCAATAAACCTGAGGAAAAACAGCTGTCAGTTTGATCTACCACGCAGGCAACTCCACCTTAAAGGCTAAGTAAAATACTGGTGTCAGAGGCACAGAAAAAGTGCTCCTAAACACCTTGATTCTAGCTTGTTTCCCCAGCTTGTTATCCAAACTGCCCTCTGACAGAGGCGAGATAGGGTCAGCTCCTCCAGGAATGAAGAGACAGCAGGATACCCAAGGAAATAGACATTTGAAGTACAAGGCTCATCTTTGGCCGGGTTTCCCTCTTTGTGAAAGCATGCCGACACACACCCACAACACACACACACACAACAAAGTATAGACTCAATAAAAGCCAACCAGAAAGGTATGTACATTTTTTGTGCTTTTTGCTTTTTTTTGTTGGCTCTTATTAAGAGTATAGTTTACAAAACTGCAAAGTGTGTTACATGTGTTCCACTTTATGACTTGACCTGTCTACTATCTGCCTGTCTGTCTAATACTTATTGAGGATTCAGTCCACTAACAATGAAAAGTCCCCGAAGAATCACTCACTTTTACTATAAAGAGAAAAAGACAATAAAATAAAATCAAGTCATACAAACAAAAGGCTTTGGCAGTCAAAACATAGTCAATACATATTGATTTCTGGGCCCAGGTATACAAGAAATCCATTCACCCAGTTTCTGAGAATCACCGCTCTTGTGTAGCAAAACTATCTTTCCACCCACCTACATGTTCTTTACAAACAGAGGACCCTTGAGGGAAACCAAAGGGAGACACAAATGGTATTAGCCTTCAACAAAGTAGCGTTATAAAACTGAGACTTAAATTAGATGCAACGTCAGGAGTTACCCAAAAGAATGGTGAAAATAGCTTCTACTACAAAAACATTAATGTGTATGTAAAGACGGTTGCATCACATAAAACGGTGTCCTATATTTATACTCATGTTCAATGTCCTGCAAAATACAAATGAAGGGGAGTAGTTTTGTCACTATCACTGGTGTTACTGTTATTACGGCGATGAAGACACAAATGGGTTTTGGTTTTATCATGCGCACACACACGTAATGAACTGTGCAGCTCCCACAGACTATCTATAGACTAGATTAACTCCAAAAACCCATACAGGGAGTGACTTCTTCAGAGAGCCCACGGTTAGCTCATTTTCATTTCAGAGAGTAAAGACCGTTCTTTCTTTTCTAAATGTCTCAATCCTTTCAAACAAACCCTGTGCGTAGGGCTTGGAAGCAAATCTGCTGTACATAACAACCATCAATTGCTCAATCATGGTGCACCATTGTGGAATATTACTGTTGAGTTACAATACTCACACTGTAGCCCAAAAACAATAATGGAAGAGAATGTGTGTATTTATTTATTGTAAAAGCTGGAATAGCACCAATGCAAAATGACAGAAAAATGTAAACTCACAAAAGCTGTTGTAAAGTTAGAGGTTGAAAAACTGAATCATTGAAACAACTGTACACATGTAAATTCTATTAAACTATGAATCCTCTCAATTATTATTCCTGCACCTTTTTTCCAAATTGTTATTTGGAACCAGAAAGCAAATAAAAACTGTCAGTAACATACACACACACACTACTCAAACTGGGTGAGAGTTTCCACCAACTCTGGATTTGACTGAAGCCTCCTTACATGCCAAGTGTAACCTCATTATAAAGCAGGAGACGAATGCCTTATCTCAACAGTGGAAATAATCACACATCTGCCAAGTAAGCTAGTGTTGGTTATATTACAAAAATGACACACATCTGCTTCTAGTACGCCATTTACACAGAAACCCCATGAGTGGCTTATTCACCAGGAGCCAATCAGCCACTCTGAAGAAGCCACTGTCACACTCATCGAGTCCAAGAGAGAGCTAGTCTGCTATAGGCAACACACACACACACACACACACACACACACACACACACACACACACACACACACACACACACACACACACACACACACACACACACACACTCATGGTTCCATCATTTCAGGACATTACACTAACTTACAGTCATATTCGGGAGACTTAGCCTATCCATAAGTAGTTCCCTGATGCTAACAATAACCTAAAAATAACACTCCCCAAGCCTTAAACCAAGTCCTTATAACCCCATGTAATGAGTTTGATTATAGGTATTTTCCTGTTAACTCTAAAAGTAAAGCTGATGCCACAATGTGATTATGTAAAACACATTTATGCTGCTGAACACATGCACTACTTGTGTATGGCACGCTAACATAAAAACTGTATTTTATTCTTTGTTTATTTTTCCTTTATTGATCGCTTCCTTCCCTCGAGAACAATATAGTGTACGCAGGTAGGACAATACAGACATTCTCTTTTGCTTTCAAATTTCATACAATCTACCATTTTAGATGTTCATCTGTATTTATTCACACAGAAGAAAAAGAACATAGAAGACATCACAATGTTGGATTTACTGACACCAGTTATTGAAGTCTGTAAAGAGGAATTCTGCTGTTTGATGCTTAAAGGGGGAAAAAAAGACCAAATGTGCAGTAAGCCGAAACAAAACGACTGCTGGCCCACAGGCATAGCAATCTTTTTATTTTGATCTACAGGCACGCTCTCTGCTGATCATCAGCGTCTGTCGGTTTGGCTCTGTGCTTGTGGTCACTTCTTTGAATGTCTGCTAGACTTACAGACCCTTCCCCCAGGATCCTCTACACTCATCTCGGCCTGTAAACGCAGCTTTCCAGCCACAGACTGTGAGCAGTGGGTGGGCTGTGAGACTGTGAATGTAATGTTGAGACGGTGTCAGGAAATGGCAGCGTTTCCCACACAGCTCTATATCGCAGCAATCTAACAACAGGGAGAAGCTCGAAGCTGGAGGTGTTCTCAGTGGTTCTGAGGCCACTTTGTAGTGGTAGGACACATTGTTTTTGAGATCTTTGATGCAATGATGAATTTGGGAAGACAGAAAAACTTTATTGGTGACAAGCAGACTGGAATAAAGCGGCACAAATGTCTTGCCTTCGTCCTTTGAACACATATACAAGTTTTAGTGAGAAAAACAAAGTGGTGCTACAAGTTAGTCATGCTAATTTATTCATATAAAAATAACTGCAGTGCAGATTAGCATAATTTCAGTGAAATTTCAAGCATGTTGTAACACTGAGGCTGTTAAGACGAAACCAATTTATAGCTACAAGTACAGACCTCGGGCGCTGTGACTAAATCCATGCCTCTGTTTATTTTGAAAACAGATGAACTTTCTATGGACAAAGTACTTCTTCTGCCTCTCTACCAAGTTTTTCTTCAACAAACTTTTTCACTTACTTGAGTTGCACTTAAGTCTATCATAATCCATTTAACTAAGCCTGCCCTGAAAACACTTTTTTTTAGACTTGAAGTGAAAATCTGCCCTTAAACATAATTCAGCTATACTGCTTATATGATCTAAGACAGTAAGTGGATTTCTGTATGCGACCGACTTTCCCCTGGAGCGATAAACAAAATAGCAACTGTACTTTGTGAAGCTGATTTTGTGGACGCAGAGACAATTTGGAGCATCATTTGCTGGAAATATGGGCCTATTTGCTGCTTAGAAGTGTTTCTATTTAATAAAATAAAATTCACTGTGGACTAAAAACATATGCACAGTCCACATGCTCGACACTCGTACCTCTCCCGGGAGTCCCAGCAGTGACGGCGTTAACATTATTGATGAGGTGTAAAGCCCCAGCATATGTAGATCTATTAATGAATGTGATGCTTGCTCGTATGATTTTAACAACTTGAATCTTTAAAGTTTCATTTTATTTGAATAAAGCATATGTGTGAGTATCTAGCAGCTTTGACATGCAGAGTTAAAGAGGCAGGGATCAAACCACTAACCTTCTGATTATTAGACAGCCTGTTCTACCTCCTGAGCCACAGCTGGCTGATCCTTTTTATCCCAATATCTCTTAAAAAAACATTATGCTGGTTGTTTAATCCTGATTGTGATGCTCAGGTTGTGTTTATCATTTAAACACAGCCACAAAAGGCTAAGGAAGTCTTCATGTGTCATTCTGATCTTTGCTGAAGTCACTTTAAGAGTCCAGCCTCACAATTTGAAGGAGATAACAGCTGCTTCAATCTTGGCGAGAGCCCACCAGACCTGCTCTGCCTCACTTTACTGTACTCTCTCAGAGCTCTCTACAGGAGGCTTTCTATTTTCCTCTCTCTGCCATCACAAAATACTGTAGATGTGCAGTTACAGGCTCACCTCCCGCGATGCCAAGGCAGGTAACTGGAGTGCTGCTAAGGTGAAGGGGTGCTGTGCTGTAGCTGACAAGCACAAGCTGTTGTTGCAGTCAAATAACCACTGTCGTTTACTCATTCATGCTGCCTCGGGTTTTAGTGCTGTTATCTTAGGCAGTAAATTGAGCACAAAAAAACAGACGAGGGTGAAAAAGCCACATCTTCGTTTTTCTTTTTTCTCTTTTTTTTGCTTTTTGGAAAATCAAACTGGAAAGGTGGAGAGTCTGAGGACAGACACACAAGAATCACACAACAAACGAATAAGTAATGATCTCCGGATGCCTCCCTACTTGCTCCGAAATACACTAATCAGGTCAATAAATGGGCTACGAGACATAACATGCAGAGGGAGTTATGAAGTCTCTTTTTTTCTTCATGTGCTGATGGAAGTCAGTCTTCGTTCAGCCCCCAGGTGAACTAACTAACAGTAATGGTTCCCTGCGGCTTTACATCAGGCCACAGCCATAAACAGTGGCTGATTATCTTGTGGCAAGAGGTTTGTGAGGTGGCGGGTCTGGGATTATAGGAATACGATACATGATCAAATAAAGGGGCTGAATAAAAATAACTAAAGCTTTTCACAATTTTTTCCACCAATCAATCCGGATCTGTTGGTGTCTTATAGAAAGAAAGGAAAGAAAGCCAAAGAAACATATTGATCCACGAGCACGAGGTGGCATCTATTGAAAGGACCTGCAGGCTATGAAAGATTGGAGGAAGATCGAATGAGAAAGAGAGCACTTGCCATCTAAGAGACAGTTTAGCCCAATTAACCTGTTAATTCTTTTATCTCTTTTTAAAACAGGGTCTTTATGCAGTACATTTCTGCTTGAAAAGCAGTTTATCTACTGCCTTTAACTTTGGATTTTTCAAAAACAGGCATCACTGCATCACATCAAATTATTGTTTTAGTAATCGAAACATAAAACGTGTATGTTTGACTTTATCACAACTTTCTTACAGCAGGAAAAAATACCTACAGTTTATACAACATTTGTCCTTGACAGACCGAGAACGTGTGCCCTAAAAATGATCTGCAACCTCATGACGTCTGAGGCAATCAGTCCCAATCTTCACACTGTGACAGCTCATTACGGCGCTTGGCTACTTGCCCAATAAGGCTGCATTTGTTCTCCTGTCACCACAGGGACATGACGCCACACTATCTGAAAGATGAATGACTTTGTGATGATAATGACTATAATAATAAAAGCAATGACACTAACCAAAAGAAAGCCACGGCTTTCAGACGAGATTGAGACAGACTAAGAATTGCTTTAAAACCCAACTTAATACAAGCACAATAAAATTCACCTCATCTTTGACAGCCCAGAGACAAAATACTCTATCTTTTACTTTCATATGACGCGGCTGACTGAAATCAAGCTTGTCAAACTTTGTGTTAACTGCACAGTTAGTGTGCCAGCATGCTGTCATCACCTTCAGCTGTGATACTTGAACATCTGACCTGAATGTGAAAATCTCATCACTTTGGGAAGAGTCGAAAAAGGCTAAGTTTTAAAAATAAAAAATGTAATTTAAAAAATATAAAAGCAAATTTGCCTGAAAAAACTTGGAGCTGCCTCTGTGCAACTATTTCTCTTCCATTTTTGGTCATAATAAATAAAACATTACTTTATTTTAGTCATTAGAAGTCCACAAAGGAGGCTTATCTAGGATATGCTCATTGGCTGCAGACTTGTGACTTAGAGCCAATGAGTGTGCAGATTGACCCCTCGTCGTCACATCCAGTTTCAAAAAGCCAACGACTGTGAAAATGCTTTTCTCAAGGCTTCAAAATGGGACAAACCAAATGTCACAAGTGATAAAAGCTGTCACTGCTAACATTTAGCATGTAGAAATAGTTTCCAAAGAGCACCAACTCTCTAACGCTACCTGCACTGCAATGTTTCTGCCACAAAAACCGTTGAGCCCAGTGGCTGCGAGAAGAAGTGTGGGGGGCATAACACTGAATAATGCAACATAATCACCTCGTTATGAAGCCGTGTGGCACAAACAGAATAACTGCACAAAGAGAAAAGCTACAACAGCAAGAAAGCACCAAAAGGTTAACTACATTTTCATACAATAACGGATGACTTAGCCTACCATAATTAATTTGCTTCTTTTTTTTTATGTGTAATCAACAGTAACTGCAGACTAATACGATATGTCAGCTTAACAGTAGCTTTAAATTAAAACTTCTGTCTATTAAACTATCCCCTGTGCTTAGGCTCAGGAGGGATCAACTTGTGCAAAGGTAATACAATCAATTTATTTTATTATCGCTTTATAGCTATCTACCAAACTAGTGACTAGGGGATCTCCAATCTGTTCATCTTTTCTTAACTGCTAGTTCAATTTACAGTCAAGACACTGGCTACAGCCTAGACGGGTCACCGGTCGATCAGAGGGTCAACACAGAGACACAGACAATCGTTTAGTCTCATATCCACACCTAACAATTAATCTAGCATGTCTTTGAACTGGCTGAGGGCAAACCTAACTCAATATAAGTCACCGGTCAACCAGGAGGTTTGGACCCAATAACCTTTTTTCTATGAGGCAACAGTTTTAACCAGTGAACCAACCCAATATCAAATACTGCATTTTTTTCCTTTGCTACAGTGACTGTGAATAACTCAAACTTTCCGATAAAACTCTGTCCACCAGTAATGAAAATGTTTGATACATTTTCAAAATTGTGAAGGTGCACAATATACCTTTCAGCTTATCGTGCATTAACGCCAGTACCTTACTATTATTAAGCCAGCTAAGCTGTCATTATATGTGTCGCTTTATAATTTAATTGCAGGAATTATCCAGAAACAGATTTGATTATTAATGTCTCCCTCCTGTCTCTCTCAGGACTCTCTGCCATTCAGACGTAATGTCCATGAGTAAAATTGGCAGACTTTAATGTGTATTCAGACTGTATCGAATCAGTTTCCCACCACCCCAGGGCGTAATAGGAAACAATAACTGAATTATGACATGAATGATAGCCAGTTGCTCACAGTTCAGGCTGGAGACAAACATGATGACATAACATTGATCTACTGACTCCTTCCATTTCCTTTTCTGTTTTATGCCTGACACTGACCAGTGCAGCATAAAAAACAATTTCTTTTATGAGTTAAAAAACCACATTGCTGTCTTCTTTAACCTTGGCGCACATTTTTTGTTAGGCGTTGGTTAACATCTCTCCATGCTCTCTCTCTCTACAAATCCTCTCTCTTACAAACTAAGAAGGAGCCATCACGCCACACGGTTTGCACCATGATACATTAAAGCCATTACTTACAAGCACACCGGCAGTGAAGGACAACTGTGTTATGCAGGCTAATACAATGCTCAGCCAAGCACACGCAGAGGCAGGAAAGCCACAGAACTTGGCCTATATATCATACTGCGGGATTTAGCACGATTTTGGCACACACAGAGAAAGCTATATGCTACGTCTAAATCCCGGGTGTCAATCGAAAATGTAAAGGTTTGAATTAATTGTCTGCTGATACAATTATTATGTCCATCAATTTATTTTCTTTTGCTTATACAATTTAGGGTCACGGCTGTGCTGGAGCTAATCCCAGCTGCTATAGGACAATACTTGGGGTACAGACAGGCTGCCAACCTACTGACGGCTAACAGACAGACATTCACACATACAGCAAGTTTAGAATCATCAATCAACCTAAATGGTCTGATTCTTATATAGCGCTTATCTACTCTCCGCTGTATACAGCGCTGTATACAATATGCCACATTCACCCGACCACACAACCACTTTCTCTATACTTAGTGCTTTCTAACTACAGTACATTCACACTCCGATGCATCAGAGAGCAACTTGGGGTTAGTATCTTGCCCAAGGATACTTGATATGCAGACTGGAGGAGCCAGGGATCGAACCACCAACCTTCCGATCAGTAGGTGACCTGCTCTACCTCCTGAGCTACAGCCACCCCGATGCACATTTAGTTGTAAGACAGATTACCTGGAGAGCAGGATTATTGTAGTTTAGTATTTACTAATTCGTTTTTACCCCTCAGCTATAAAAAGCCGATGGGGTATTGTCACCCTGCCTGGGGGGCAGGTGGGCGCACAGCGTGGACACTGAAATGGGATAACTCGAGAACGAAGTGAGTGAGTGAGTTTCAAATTGACACAAGTGTGCATCTACAAAAAAATCTCGAATGTGGGAAAACCTCAGTGACATCAGACTCAGGGACAAGAGGTAAGGTTTTCTGAAAATCTTGTGAGTGCGATAACTCAAGAAGGACGTCACATGGGATTTTTTTAATTGATACAATTGATGCATCTCCTAAAAATCTCAGACAAGTGTGAATCCTCACTCAGAGTGACTCTGAGTTCAAGGTCAGAGGTCAATGTTTCTGAAAATTACCTTTCTAACTAATACAATAGGCACATCTACTAGGAGGCTGAGGGGTAGCACCTGTGGCCGCTACTTTTATTGTTTGAAAATATTTAGTTTTAGTTCTGTTTTTATTCAGTTTAAGAGAATTTTGTTCTAGGTTTTAAGTTTATTCTTTGTGGGTTCTGTCCACCAAGGTTAACTAGGAATAAACTTAAAAACAAAATGTCCCAACGCTTCACAGAAGGGCCTTAGCTGGCCAGTGGCTTCAAACTCAGGACCTTCTTGCTGTGAGGCAACGCTGCTAACAACCATGCTACCTGACTCTTCGTTTTCAAATGAATAGTCTAATTTGCTCAGCTTTAGCAGTCCTGTTTAATAACAGACTATTTTTGTAAGTATTATTGACACATTCTTGTTATTAAATTGACTGCAAAACTGCTGAGACCACTAAGAATACTTAAAGTGAAACAGCCTCATTCTGTCGGAACAGATATTGGATCTAAACAATGGCTGGATGAAGCTTTGAAACATGAATTGATACATGTTGCTGTTCAAAGAAAAATAATTATATATCTGACTTGCCACTGTTTTGTTTCTTTTTTAAAATGTGGGCCAGGAACACGCTCACACAGTTGCATTGTATGACAGTATTGTCGGTTACATGTTCGGTCTTAATAATAGTTTAAGGATAGATAGTGTTGGTCACACCGAAATGTGCTTGTACCCCATGATTGCAGTCATTACCCTTGTCCCCATATTCCGGGTGCTAGTTTAAGAGTTCAAAAAGTCAGTTCAAAGACAGCATAAATTGTGCATGGGATGAGAACAGTGTTCCCAGTCTAACATACTGTCGAGAGTTATCTCACAGGCAGCACAAACCCTCTGACACCAACCTTTATTAAGAGCATGCTCAACAAAAGGAAGCAAGCTCAGCTTTTCCTTTCTCTCCTGAACTCACTATCATTTTGCTGAACTCGTCCTTTCACCAGGAATTTACTTTTTGTCAGCTTTTCAACATCTGTTCACTGCTCAAGGTTATTATTTGACTCCTGTTAGAAAATCGTTATGATCAAACAGACCAATCATTCTTCCTGGTAATGCCATAAAGGAGACACAGAGGCCTTGCAAACCCTTTGAATTTATATTAAGTTCCGTAATCGTTCGAGACACTTTAAATAAGGGACAGGGAAGAGGCTGGTCCAACTTACTGTGTTGGCAGTGAACTCCACTGAAACCTGGTAGACACTTGCACACATAACCAATGAAGGTATCACCCCTGTAGGTCTCACTGATCTCACACGTTCCTCTGTTGTGGCATGGGTTTGGATGGCAAGGACCTGCACAGAAAAAAGAAGAAAACAGACACCGATGATGGGGGTGGCCTTTTTTTATTTTATCTTAACTGTACACACAAGAGCAAATTGCAGCTGATAATATTCCACAGTAATTTTGGTATAGGATACAAAAGTGTACTTAGACATCGTTATCCAGCCAGTACTCTAATAAACTAAACAATGGGTGTCCCATTAAACACATCTACAGTTTTTAATAGCACACAATAACACACAAAGTTTTAATACATAAGCTACACTGGGAGACATTGTGAGGTGGTGTGTAAGTAAAACAGCTTGACAGGAGAAACTGAGGATGAAAGGAGTGTCGGGAGAGTCTGGCTTTCAGTGACTGCTGCTGGTGTCTGTTGTCTAGAGGGCGGCCCAAGGCACCATCTAGAAATCACTGAATGTGTCCCCTCCAGGAAGGCAACACTTCATTCTCACAGTGCTAAGCGAAAAGCACAGACTAGCTGCAAGGTAAAATGGAGCACCACCATCTATGCACTGAAATGTACCCACGGCATCACCCACACATACGTACACACACAGATGCTCACACAAAAAAGTTGAGTTTTGACTAAGCAGTTACTTAAATTTGAAACAAGATTTATTTTTTTTTAATAAATGAAAAACGGCCATTGTTGTGAACAGTTCACCAGTTTTAAGAGTTTCTGTTCATGCGTCCCCAAAAATGGAGAATCGTTATTAAGATTGTACTGCATTTGTACTCCACAGAGCAAAATAATAGTCTCTGAAGAAGTGATTGCTCAAGTGATTGCCACTGTGAAAGTATTGCTGCTGTCCTGAATACTAGGGGCAGGCTAGCCAACCAGCAATTCTCTGAGGGTTTGAACAATATAAGGTGTAGTATAAAGTCATGAATGTGCTGCAGAATGGCCGATGACCTCTTTTTAATAGTTATAAATATATTGGTGAAAAAAACATTTTAAAAAGTTCACATTCTGATCTTATTTTGCTCCAATGTACATTAAATTGTTAACTGCAATGACTGCAATGGCTTTTTTATTGAGATACTTGTTGCCCTTTGGTGTTCCAAAGTTCTTTTGCATCACAAAAGCATTACCAAAAGACAGCAACATCGCTTGAATTTCTGAAAATTGTAGTGAACTTAGAGCTTAGAGCTTAGAGAGCTTAGAGCTTTTTATTGTCATTGTGCAGTTTCTTGCACAGTGAAATTGGGTAGCTGGACCACAAAGGTGCTAAAATAAGAAGAAGAGAAACCAATATACAATAACTCTACTAATAAACTGAGGCAATCCTTTAAGTCACTTCATTTGTATTGGAAAGTACTGTTTTCTGCATAGTTTGCTTCAGTGGATGTTTTTATTGCTTTCAGTGCTGTGCAAATGACCTCCACCAACAAAATCTGTCCATTTGGTTGAAGTTTACCCATATTGTGCACAGATAACCACAGTTCAGCATTCCTACAGAAAATCAAACACTTATGCTGTACCCTGTCTGAGGGTCAGTGCTGCTCAGAACACAAAAGGCTCATATGAGCCAAACACTAATTTGCAAGGGAATTCATATTCATAGCCACAAAGCACATGTATTCATGCTGTGTAAACAAAACCCCATTCATCATTACCATTGTTTTCTCATCAATATTTGGGTGCACAGAACACTGGGAAGCTTCGCCACTAGAGAATTCATGCTTTGGGATTTAAGCAAACAATAGAAAGAATTTCAATAAAACAAGCAAAAAAAAAGGAAAAAAGAAAACCCCTCAGAGTTACACCGGTAATGATTAATAACTCTGTTGGAGCATGATTCTTTCCATGTTTGTTGCTGTTTTTTCTTTCTTTTCTTTTTTTGTTCTCGTTATGGTATCTCTTTGCAACCCATAATGATAACTAAGGCTATGAATAAAAATTATTATAACAAAACCTGCTGTGTATGATACAGCAATGAATTAATTAACTGCCAATGCCCACAACACTGACATTCAAAATCTTTCATGAACTAGCCTGCAGTATGGGGCAAAATGTAAATGATGACGCCTAGATGCAAGCTTGTAGGTTTCATAACTCAAAAACCTGCCAATATCTGTCTAATCTTTTATACATTGAGTTGTACAACTGCACTGAGCCTGTCAAAACTTTGCAGATTGATGGGGCGTGTTCGTTGCTCACCTAGTGATGTGTGTGCACCATGCACTTAGGCTGAATTCTTACTGTGGTAGCCCAGGCTTGCATCCGCCCCAGCCTCCTTGCTGCATGTCAACCCTCGTCACCCACGCCTACACCCAGGCATCTGGGTGCTAGCTAGGTACGTGTCAATTGATCATTTATTGTAAAATGTAATGTTCAGATTAAATCTTATTATAAACCACAAAATCATCGTCTGCCTGTCTGCAAACTCCTCCTACAGGATCACAAGTACAGCGACCAAATATGGGAGACATCTTTAGCCAATGAAGGTTCTTATTCTATATCATGATGTTGTCATGTTCCCTAGCAACCAGCTACCAAAGGGCTAAAATGCACCCATCACACCTTACATTGCATAGTATCACTTTAATTTCATAATAAATAGCATGTAAATTCACATTTACAAAATTGGAATATTATGTTCTGATTTATATCAAAACACTGTGGCATCATGATGTTGCCTAGCAACCATCTGCCAATGGGCTAAAATGACCCATGTTTAGCATTTATGCAACTAAAGCAGCTTATAAAAGCATGATTTTGATTTAATTTATATCCACAAAACTTCAAATGTAATATATTATTATACCACTATGTTACCTGGGAACCAGTTAATTGATATTTATATAATGGAGCAGCAATTGAGCTTAGGGGACCCACACAAATGGGCTAATTTTAGTACAGTATTTATTTTTTGAATCTATTTATCTTTAATGGTTTTTAATCTATAAACAAGAGCTACCACATTGTCAACAGCATGAACTGACTGCACAATCTGCATTTAGTAATGATATCTAACATGACTCTAAAGTTTCAACAAGTCTGCTGAGAAAAGAACTAGCAAATCCGAATTCTTTCCAACAGCATGCCCTTGTAAGAGTTTCCTATCTTGTGATACAATTTCTATTCCAGTCATTTTACAGTCATATCTTAGTGTTGACAGGGAAACTGTGCTTTGACAGGTCTCTTATTTCATTTTAAGCGATAGGAAACAAGAAGAAGTCTCAAGGGTGAGAATCTCATGCCCTCTTAAGTCAGTTTGACAAATTAGCAGCCATGAGCACAACATTTGACAACGTCAAGTAAAAAGCTGCAGCCTTAAATTGTTTACTACATCAACGGGGCAACCATTTCACACTAGCCCCAACCCATAAAAAGAATAGGAAAAAAAATGAAGTAAATAAACAAATAAATACAAAATCACTACCGATTCTATTATTTTTCTCTCATTGGAATTAGTAGGCCTCTAGGTGTGAATTTCAAATGAGGTAATCCTATCGAAGTCATGCTATTTCAAAGCCTGGACCTGTATCAGTAATAATCAGAGTGGTGGATAATCAGTTGAACAGAGGCTTGTATAATAGCTTTCACAGAGGACCTGCTCACTGCGAGAAAGGGGGGGTGACAGGTTTCAGGGCTCTTTTGATGTGATGATCTATAGTCGCACCATGCTGTACTGACAGCATCCCTAATGGCAAGTGCATAAAACAGAAAAAGTGGGGACAAAAGGAGGTAGTGGGAGAGAAAAGAGGGAGGGAATGGATTCTCAGTTAGTGCGTTAGAGAGATACAAAGAGTGTTTACTACGACAACTACATTAGATTTCATAATTTCTGTCAAAAAAAAAGAAAAACAGAAAAAAAAACGCCCCAGTGTGCCGGAAATTAAGCAAGCATTTGTATGGTATGAGTTAAAAATAAGCCAAAAACTGAGGAACTGCAGAATTGTGAGTCAGGATCAGATGCCAGATCACATTAGCACACATACAAAAATCTGACATCCACTCAGCATATAATATCAAAAACTATTCATCTGAGAGAGAGAGCAAATTGTCTCGCCAGTGGAAAACACCACATGAAAATTGCAACAGCTACTTTCGTGCCCTCAGTGGACTGAGACTGACACAACTTTTCAGAAACTTACAAAAAACATAAACCAAAATAAAACTGGGTACTGTTTCTTATTTCTTGGGAAAATAAGAGTTACAAAAACATTTTTTTAAAAAGAAATAAATTTGTTTATACTCTCCAAACTTTTCAACTAAGAGGATGATGATTTTCATTAAGAAAGAAGTGTTTTTTAATGCTATAAACAAAAAAAGAAAGAAATCCCTTATTCACTCCAACAGCTGCCCATTTCTAGAAAGGATTAAGTACTGGGAGCCATGATGGAAGCAACAGAGAGGAAAAACCAAACACTACTTAGAGAAAAGAAGCAACTTTCCAAGAAAAGGCAAGGGAGTGGACATGGTGTGGTATTAAATTGTGTTTTCTTCACACAAACACCATGTACAAAGTATTAGTTGCTAATGCTACTACTAGTTTCAGTTAAATCACTAAATGAATGCAACTGTAATCAGTTAGAGTTACTGTTGCCAACTTGTGTGCAAACACAAGCACTTGGTAAAATAGCAGTGAAACTTTTAAAAGTGCAGAAAACAGGAAGTGAAAATTGCTCACCTTCAAAGTAAAAGTCGCGCTGTCTGAAATATGCTGGTTGTTGACGGTCACAAATTTCAGTGTGTGGCGTGCTTTTTCAAGTTTCACTACAGCTTAGAGATTAAATGGAATGTTTTCAGACAAAGTGGCATCTTCTGTGTAAACTACGAGTGACTACACACAGCAGCAGACACCTCCACTCGCCAACCAGAGGTGACAGAGGTTTAACCAACCAGTCTCTCAGCCTGTGTGACTGAGACATAACATCGCTGTAGAAAGTAAAGCTTGTTCAGCAGCAGTGATGACTCTGTCATTCAAATACTTTTTAGGAGGAATTACACCTTAAGAGGAATTTGTTATAGTTGCATTACTCACGATATTTTTAGCACAATAACTTGTAATCTTTACAGATTAATAGTAACTATCCTAATACTGTGGATAATGCAAGGAGGAAACACTAGGAGCTTTCTTGGGAATTTGAATGTTAGCTGCTGCCCTGCAAGCTAAGACTTGCATAGTGATTGATGCAAGCCTGTGTTGTGTCCAGCATGGGCATTGTGATTTCTTTTCTGGCTGCAAAGAGAGGCCAATCAATCAGCTGTGAAATCCTGACCAATGGTTAAACACAGGAAAGCATCCTTTGTTTCCTTGCAGATCAATCACAGAGATTTGACATTTTCAGGCTTAAGGCTACGTATGTGCTCTTCCATCTTTAATGAAAGCTGTCACAAGCATTAGCTCACCCCAAATGTATGAGGAATTCAGGCATTTGGGAGACAGTATTTCATGCTTTGCACATACTCTTGCTTAGCCTGAAAGAAGTGATACAGCTAATAATAATGATAGCAGTCAATTTTTAGAAAGCACAGCTGAAGTGAAAAGCTTGAGGTATTAATAGTCAGTTGAATTTATATGGACATGAATGAACCCAGAGCCCCTTGTTCATTATGTTTTTTTCTAGACTCAAAGAGAACAACATTTACAATCTGAATGATGTATTAAAGCTTTTTCAAAGAAAATTAAATCCAAGATAAAGGAAAGATGTCTTCCTACTGCTTGTTTGGATACATGCATTGTTTAGGGTTATGAGCAGGTCAGGCAAAGCATTGTCCCCATGTGCATATTTCTGCTGATCCCAGGGAAAAAGTTACTGTGCAGCAACATGGGAGGAAATGCTTTTAATCTGGCACCACAAATATTAGTACGCAACTCCTGATGTTTTTGACAGCAACACCGAGCAGCCTTTACCTACTTAGATCAATTTGGTAGACATTTAAATAACAAAACTGAAATGGCTGTGTGACTGTCAACTCTGAATTTCAGTTCGATTTTTTGCCATCTTCAACAGTCCCCAGTTAACAATGACAAGCCAGGATTCAACCACACTGTTAAGCTTTCATAATATCTTTAAAAACACACACACACACACACACACACACACACACACACACACACACACACACACACACACACACACACACACACACACACATTTTACCTGCCTCAAGAGTATGAAATTTACATTTAAGCTCTTCAGCTCAGAAGCTGCACCCTGCTACTTTGCTGAGACATCTGATATGCCCTAATTGCGTCAAATCTATTTTAACCTAGCCTTTTTGTATGATGACTTTACTGGCTCATGGGCTCATGGTCACTGCATCCATCCTGCATTTCAACTGATGGAAGCTGGCACTGCACCACCAATATTACATCGAGGCTCTCAGCGTGAGCCGCCGGACGGTTGGGCTTTTAGTGAGTCTTTGGCCTTTTATTCTCCCGTGCCCTTCCCACTCTGCCATTTCCGCCCATCAGGATTTGACAATGTCAGACAAATACACTTGAAGGTAAAAGTAGTAAGACTCGTGCAGCAACAAAAATGCTTTGGAATATGTCACTCAAAAGAAGAGGTCACATTGAAGACCACCATCCTTCTAGAAAGATCCAAAGAAAAGCAGAAATGAAGGCTGTCTTGTCAGAGACTAAATGCCATGAAAATGTCAGAGCCGTACCTTTTCTCACAGGGGTCTCTTAAAAAAACATGACACTTTTTAAAAATTCTAATGTTTATTAGCAAAATCTAAATTATATATGTTAAATAAAATTCCCAGTCTACCAATAACATTTCTGAAAATATGACAAAGGCTGGCTCCAACTTGTTCACTGGAGAGCTAATATTCAACTTTCTACTTGGCAAATGTTAGTTTTACAATTAAATATGCTCAAATATGCTTCTTCGGTCTCAGTAGTATCCATGGTATTTTGACTCCACATACTGCAACCGCTGAGATTGTGCAATAAAGGTTGATGAACAGAATTCAGAAAATATATAGTTTTCTTGTTAAAGTGTAATTTATGCAGCCCCTGCAATTAGTAAAGGAAGTAAAAAGGCCTTAAAAGTTTCAATTCCTCCAACCGAGGCAGATCAAAGAACAGCCGTGTTCATGTGTTTTTTAATGAAATTGGTTTTGCTCATAAAACATACCAGGTGCTTAATAAACGATACTTTTATAGTATACACTCACCGCTTTAAAGAGGAGCTGTGTAGATGACTGGACAGTATTCATACACTGCCAAATAACCATAATAAACACAGACCAAACACAGCAAACAATATCCCCCTTTGTATGATTGGAGACAAAGTATGAAAACTGTGTAGAGTAAGGATATGAAATGTTGTGAAATAGCAGCTGATTTGCTAAATTCTTCAAACTTGTCATGAGCAATTTGGCCTTCCACATCACTCTGTCCTATTTTCTGCCTCAGTCCAGTTCCAGGTCAGTGGTCACAAGTCATACCTAATTCAGTTCATTTTCTCACTCCATAATTATTTTTTCTTGCCGTGTTCTCGCTGCTCTGATCTGAAATGAGTATAATACATGAAAAGTTGCTTTGAAATGCTTTAGGAAAAAACGATTTATGATAGGTATTTGTGCAAAGAGCCAGATGGATGCTGATGCCAAAAAGTAGTTTATACAGCAGGCAAACATATTATTTTAGTAGCAAAAGTAGAAAGCAGTGACTGGATTTCATACCTACATATTCCCTTGAGACGCCTGTCTATTTTGTCTATTGTGTCACATTCGTTCCACCAGACAATTAAATGAAATTCCCGCATTCTGACATTGAACTTTTAATAAAATATAAATAAATAACAATGGAAAACTGACATTTGAAATTTAATATTTAATTTTTTAAATTGTGCATTGTGATTTTGCTACTTAGATAGATATAATTTGATTTCGAACATGCAAATATAATTGAAATAACAACAGAAAAAAACAAAAAAACAAAACTTAAAAATCATCATGTTTTCATGTATATATCTATGTCTACAGAATGTGTGTGCTCGAAAAGGAGTAGGATGAAGTTTACACTTTTCTTGTTCCTACCCCCTTATTTCAAATTTCAATGCTTACAAATCCATATCCAGGATTCAACATTATTTGATAATATATGTTTAACTATGTACAAGTCTAACACATTGAACATACACAAATAAAACCATTTTCAGCACATAAAGTTATACTGGAAAGTTAACCTTGTATGTAGTATGGTCGTAGTTTTACATCTGTACAAAACAGAAGCGAAAGGCTCAAACAAATGTCATTTGTCATTCAATGTTAGCATTGTTGCTAATGCTTGGATCAAGATCCTTTGCAGTCAACTACATGTCAGTTAACTGTCCGGTTACTTTCGCCTCTGAAAATGGGGGACTGTGAATAAAATGGCTGTGATTCCTAAACAAACAATGCAATACTTTTGTAAATCTTGAATTAAAATTGAAAGTCTGCACTTCACTTCAATGGCATCTTGATTGTTTGATTAAAGATCCACTGTGGTGGTTTAGAGAGGCACAATTGCCAAAAAGTGACTGTCAAACACCAATGGACCCAACAGTATACAGTACACAGTGCAAGTGTTTGTTTTTTCTTAAGTGATTAGACTCTGCGATTAACCAACTCTTTGCATTGCTGCAGCAAACTACTTTGATTCCTGGGGTATTATGTCTAATCTAAATAAATCATTCTTTTTTTAACCTACTTGATCTCCAACAAACCAGCAAGGATTAACATTAATGAAAGAAACATAGACAAAGGCAATTACTGTAGCTGTTGAGGATGCAACGAAAGAAGAATTTTATATTCAGCTGCAGTACTTCCCGAGGATGTGAAGTGACATTTTAATTACATCACTGATGAAGATAAATCAGGTTCTTGTTTACTGTTGTCCTCTGTGGTCTTGCTTTTGTAATAAAACTCTTGTTACATTAGTTATTTCAATAATCAGAAGCAGTACTTTGGAATACCAAATATGATACCTTAAAAATATGATTTTAACATCTGTATGATAATTCAGAGATAAGTACTTTAGCATCTATTGGAGCCAGCAAAAAAAGAATACACTCAGACCACTCCATAGGGAGTGAATACAATGTACATCAAGATTGATGCTAATGGCATGTATTTATGGATGCACTGCATTAACTCTAGAATAAACATATTGGAATTGCTATGGATTAATGCTGCTTTTAAGTAAATGGATTATAAAATCAGCACTCACACACAAGGAAAAAGAAACACCCTGAGAAATATGATAAACGCTCAGGTATCCACCATATCTCATTTCCACTGAAAAACAGTCATGCAAAAGCAATCAGTGGACCAAATTGAACTGTGAGCTCAATCTCAAAACTCTGTACTAGACAAAGACAAGATATTTCTCAGATTCACACTATTAGAGGAAGTTTAAATAGGGCTGCCTTATGAAGTGAAATGCTAAATGATGTAATCATGACTGTTTCTGGCCCGGCATGAGCAGGGAGTCAATGCAGGAATTAGACTCAGGAGTAATGAAGGAAGGACGAGGCTTGGCTCGTTCCATTTCTCTATCTTCCCTTCTACACACACACACTTGCATGAAAACAAATGAATGGAAATCACGTTACCAAGCATAAAAAATTCCCACCTGCTGAAGTTGGTTCCTCACCATCTGCTGCTGTTGAGACACAAAGGAGAAAAAGGGGGAAAAGGGAAGAGAGAAAAGTCCTATTAGCTTCATCACAACTATGTATTTAATGCCGCAGCTGTATTGCAACAGATTCAGCTATACTGATAATTACATTTTGTGCTATCATATGCAAGGTTTCATTTAAGTGTAATTCCCTTGAGCACACAGTATGTGAAGGCAGAAACACCTGCTACCTGTAGGGTACAATATCCTGCCAACAGACATGCTCTCCAGTTTTGCCATGAAACATAACCTGGCACAGTATAACATCTGATGCCCCATCCATACACGTGTCCTGGTCTGTTACCTTTCCCTAATATGTGTTCATCATTCTGGACCAGTGTAGGATTAGCCCCTGTGGCACACATACTTACTAGCTGCATCCCTGGCTCCCAAGACCCAGTCCAGCTTTGTGGCTTAGATTTGGCCTGTCTGCTTACATTACCACAACCCTCTGTCTCCATCATTAGATGTGAAATTGGTCCAAAAGACGTGCCCAAAAGTTGGGCACAGATGCAGAGGCAGTCAACCAAGGGCATCAGATGCAAGGATGATAAATATGATTGTCATTATTATTGGGGATGAACAGAATGTGTTACCAGGAATGGATGGATGGATGGATGGACAAACGAGGCCTGAATGTATTGAGATTTGCTGCTGTACAGAGCATAATAAGTATGCGTGTCTATTATTTCTCAATAGCTAATGATGTTGCTTACCAATTCTTGCTTAATTAAAGTATGATTCAATGTCATGGACATTTTTTTCATCCACAGCACTGAATACTAATTAGACATTAACATATGGAGAGGGTGAAGCCTGCATAAGCAGAAAAGCAGACATAGAGTGCCTGCATTGCACACAGGTGCAAATATATACAAAACCATCTGAGAAATCTGTTTCATTTCCAGCCACAACACACAGAACCATTTGGAGACCAGATTTTATTCTTTTTATAAACCAAACATCAGTGCTCTGTCAGCTTCTGCTCCCTGTGGTGTTTTTGGATGTGGAAATCAAATAAAGTGCTCTCAGGGGATTTTAAATAAGTTTTCTTTTTATTTATTTTATTTTGACCCTTATTTATGAAAAAGGGGTTTTTATTCAAGACATCTCCTAAATGTCTAGAAAATTATTTAGTGGATCATTAGATGTGGTAGTCTTTAGACAGAAATATACGATTTGAATCCAGACAGCAGCATCTGTAAACTGAAGGGAAAAATGATTCACTTAGTCATAAATAAGATAAACAGATACAATTAAAGAGGGAACCACAGCTTTTAATGCTGCTTTGAATGTGAGAGAAAGCTTCAACTGAAGCCACACAGAGTCAAAGCCAAGCACTTTCTCAACCTCTCATCTGCCTGGCAGCAGAAGCTCTCCTTTGTGTTTTACCATGCACACGGGCCAATGTAATCCCCAAACCAAGCGCATTCCACGGTTCACTTAGTGTGGTTTTCTTTCTGCTCCCGTTTTCTCTTCAGCCTTACCATAAGGGTCAAGACGCACACTTGCAAGCCCTCAGACACATACACACACGTACACGCATGTGCACACACACAAAACGCTACACACACACAAAGCTGCACACTTGACAAAGGCAAAAAAAAAAAAAACATATGCCTCAGAGTGCAGACAACTATTCACACCCACACATAAATACACATGCTGAGAAGACAGAGATGCATAAAAGGATGGGTTTTATGTTTATCCAAGTGTTGAAGTGGTGAATCATAAGAGTGCATAAAATATTGAAAGTACAGTGGGTTGGCAAAATTTATGTCTCTAATTGTTGGTGTTCTCCATAAAAATAACAAAACACCCAATGTTAGCTGAATCACATAGCTTATTTCCCACAGCAGTGAGCATCAGGATAAACTGTGGACAAAAAATAGACTCTCAGTTTAAATAAATAATAAAAATATATATTAAAGATTACCTACATGTTCAGCTAGACTAAAATGGTGAAAGTGAAAATCTTTGACTGGTGAACCAAGGTGGAGTCACTTCGCTGACTTCCTGAAATCAGTAGCAGCAGAGATAATGTTGTGCGTTAATGCTGAACCTCTTAGAGAGGGAGTCTGGATTGATTGTATGCATTCTGATGCATGTGAGGTCTGATTGTGACATGTTTAATGCCAACAGCAAATTACTGGCATCATAATGGTTGTGTTCTTATCATGAACTGAACCCAGATAGGCATTTGTTTCAATAAATATCATTCTTAACCACAACCTAAAAACTGTTACTAACATTCTTGAGAAAGTGCCTCTAATTTTATGCTAAAATGTTAAAACAAAGTCATCAGATGAAATCTCTACAACAGAAAACAAAGAATTGCTGTATGCTGATTCAAAAATGACTGACAAACTGAATGTTGATATATTTTCTATTCATAAAATCCTATAATCCTGCAAATCTTGTCAAAAGCTGTCATTAGAGCCTTACCAGTGTACTCCCTCCATTGGCTGGATCTATTAAACATCTATTCGTTCATTTATATCAAAAAGTGGTAAAAACACAGCTATTCTGCGAGCCAGCAAGCTATAAATATTACGTGGGTCATTCTACAGTATGGCTCATTATCAGTCCTTCCTATATGAAGACACAAAAATACATTGCATGCACACAGTTAACTTTATGAAAGTGTGTGTTTTGCCTTCCCATGCACTCCTTTCGCTGTCTTGTCTTTCCCCTCCCTGAACCTGGTACTATATTTGTTAACTGTAGTAAATAACAGCAAACACAGGAATGGACAACAGTGTAATTCTTGTGGTATAGTTCTATATTATTAAGACAAATCCATAAAGTAATCTGACAGACAAGGGCAATACCTAGCATATTGGTGTACAATAAATACGTGATGCATTGATATTTCTTCAGACCACATTAATAAATTTGTAGAACATGGAAGGTTCTGGAGATGGCTTATTTAAATGGCCCCTCCTTCTTACCAGGAGAACGTACTCTCTATGAGATGATAAGCCTCTATCCCGGGACATATTGGTTTAATCTGACTGACAGCCAGGAGGCAGTAATAACCATCCATAATCTAAATAGGAACCAGTCAGGCTTTCCTGAATTGATATGACCTCAAGGTGTTCAGTGGAGATAAAGGAGCAAGTGCACAAGATGAACAAGCATAAAAACTATGCAGAGCATGCATACAGTACATACAGATTCATATAAGGGTGAAGATACCCCTTTATATATTAAACAATAGGGGTCACCAATTTTTTACCATGATGGGTAAATATGTACACGGTACACTCACATTCTTTACTATGATAAGCCATTTTGATTTAGTAACTTTGTTTGCAAGAAGCATTTAAATCAATGACTGACCAACAGAAATCAGTTAGTACAGTTTAGTTAGTAGAGTTAAATGACTGTGACTTTTAGTGTTAACAGCTTGTTTTACACGCATAAATGTATCCATGAAAACCTTGAGGGTTATGCAATGTGGACCAAAAGAATGCCAACAGTACGCAGGCTGTCCAGCAATAATGCACACCGGGTCACTGAATGCTGACAATTATAACAATGATGTGAATTATATTCTATGGCCTTCACAGTCACTCTGATTTAGTCTGATTCACGAAGAATTTCACCCCTTTAGTTGAGTTCACTAGAAAATTGAAAGTTAAAACACAAACTGACCCTGTTCCAGTTCCACATAACAGAAGGTGATTGTGTTATTCTGAATTTTTATTTACTTTTTTTAATGTTAACATGTAAGTAAAAGTCACATCTTCAATGTCTCAAAGTTCTACACTTGTGTCAAAAATGAAAGGCATTTCTAACATCACGTTCCACAAGATGGAAAGTAAATAATGCCTTTTAAATTCCTGGCACGTCCAAAGCAGCAAATCCATGAACTCGTGACTTCATTTTTGCACTTCTCTTTTTGTCAGCAAGTAAGCCCTTTACATCTATTTATTGTTCTACTCTCTTCTATTCTCTGTGTACAGAGAATTTTACTGCAGCCAAATTCCCAGTTGAATGTCTTCTAACACACAGCAGAGCAAGTGTAACATACTGACTGATGCACTCCCCATTAAGGTTCATTGTTAACCAGCAGTCATTTTCCAGAAACTGCTGCTGAGCAAAGTTCTAAAACAAAAGCAAAGAAACAGAGAATTATTTGTCTGTTAGGCTTAATGTGAATCGATAAATACATTTGGACTTTGAGTGGGGCTAGGTTGCATGAAATATTTAATGTATTTTTCAGTGTTTTTTCCTAACCATTACCATTAACCCTATAACCCTGCAACGCTTTAATACTAAAGACAGCATTATTGTTTTGATGTACCTGCATTTGTCAGGGTGAGGGATTAACACAGTGATTGCACTGTTATTATGATAGCAGTGCATTACACAGTCGTGGGAGCCACCGACTGTTTTATGCTGTTGTGTTGACACTGACCCTCACTGGTGCTTTGTATCCTGGAAAGGTTGTGTAGGAACCTCATTGTGATGGTAGTGTTTTACAAGGATATCCAGCGGGTGTTTGAGTGGATGCCCCTTACATTAGTATGGCAAATTACTATCCAGTTGTTTTAAAAGATAACAAGCTGATGGAGAAGTTTGATCTGATTCAGTAGGTTGCCTTTCAGCTATACCTAGTGTGACCAGCAATTGTATGTTTTTGCTACTGAAAACTTTTTTAGTGCTTAATTAGGGCTGATCAACTGAAAACCCAATAATGTTAACCAGAAGGAGGTAAACCCGAAAATAAAGGCTCTGTAAAGCTTATCACTCTCACTGTCATGGCCAGTGAAGCCATGGCAAAGTCGATCCGGGTAATGGATCGTATTCCCATTTAGCAGTGTAGCATCAAATATGACAGTCGGCTGTCAGTGCTAATGATGGCAGCCCAGACACCTCCTTGCTGGAGCTGACAAATCCTGCTTCTGTGTGCCAAGTAGCTCTACTGTAGTTATCTCAAGCAGTAAAACTTTTGTTAGAGTTCCCATGCTTCTTCCCAACATTTGGTGGTAAGTAGGAGATATGCTCAGCCTTAATTAGCATACAGTAGCTTTAAAAAAAGAAGATCCATAAAATTATCACACAAACCAGTTTAATTTGCCACAGACCTGCTTTTAATTAGTGCATGACTCAACTTGCAGCTTAAAAGGTTCCATGTGTTTTCAGCCATAAATGAGCAATAGTAATTATCGCAGTCTCCCTTCTAGTCACCTGCAGACTAGCAATGTCATAAATCATCACAGACTACTTCAAATGGCGATTCTAGGTAAAGGTATCATTTCTATGAGACACAATAAAGGCAATAATCACTTACACTTTGCATGGTTAAGATGTTTAGAAAAGTCCTCTGGACTAGTGAAAGTGTAAAAGCTTGAGACTTTGTTTCGCTTATAAGGCATTTACTGATATCAGCTTCCCATGAAGCCCATCAGTATTTATGTGTGAAAATATCATTTTACTTCTTCTTACAGTGAATAAAAGAAAACAATGTCTAAAGTGGTTTGTTGCAAATGAGGATTTAGTTAGTGGCACTGCAGCACATATGGCAGCCTTTATACATGTTCTACATTTGCAGTAAAGATATCACCTTTCCCTGTGCTCCACAAACACACACAAGCCATGAACAGATGCTCATTGCACATCTATCCCCTACATAAGAGCACCCTTAAAAGTGTTTGTTCCATCACTACGGTGCTTATTAACATTAAATCATCCAGCTATGGAGTGGGTGGCTAACTGTGAAATGACTCACAGACACAATACCAACAATAATTAGGGAGGCATTGTTGAGGCACTTCCTTATCATTAGTTGTTTTCCAACTAATGACAAGGAAGAATGCAGTAGCACAACCCTTTATATCAAGTGGAGTGGTAAGCACCATCTCTCTGTAAGTAAATAACCCATCCATCCTCATTTTACTTTTTTGTCAGCGGAGCAGGAGTGCGGGGTAAAGTATACCATTAATGTGGGGCTTTTTGACATGTGGTTTAGAAAGGAAAAGAAAGGCGCATCCCATCAGAAAGATGTCAGACACTTATCCCTCACATTTCAACAATTCATATGACTTCTACGGATGCTTCATGCACCATTACAACCTCTATGTAATAAAACAGGAGTAGGTATATTGTGAAAAATGGGGCAGGAGGTATGAAAAAAATCTCATTGGAAAGTTTCTGGCAAGATACTTCAGCTGTACAGCTGTGTTTCCTGATACAGCACAGAAATACTTACACTGTTTTATTAAACAGATATATAGGACATGTGGCTTAAAATTATTTTTTTTAATAAACAATCCATCAAAATTCAGAGGTTATGTGAATTGTGGCTGTTATGTGCAAAGTACACAAAGAAAGTTGTGTTTTGCTGACTGTATTCCAAAAATGAAGTCGGAGAAACTCACAAAGAGTCATATCCAAGACAAATTAATCTTGCTATGTTATCAATATCCAAGGAGAAGTAGTGATTCTTGTCAAAACTGAAAAGTGCTCATAAAATGATAAGTATGAGCTTGACCTTTAGGACAATGGTAAAGACCTGTTAGGGGATTTTTGTGTGCAGGTTTTATAAAGACTATAGGAGGATTATTATTCCTGTGCATTGTGGAGTGATGGTGGAAAGGGCAATGGACAAGTCGCTGTCCATTCTCTTGAGGCTTTGTGGCTTTGTAGCCTTAGACCAGTACAGTGGGCCCATAATTAATGCAATGATGTTTAATGCCAGTGTGACAAGAATACACAACTTTAGCCTTCTTTAGTCACCAAAATAAAGGATGACTTGCTGAAGTTCAAGCTGAGCAGAATGGAAAAGAAGCCACTTTTAAGTGGCTTTGAATGTGGCATGGTAGTTGGAGTATTTCCCGCACAACCTTCTCTAGGGTTTACAGAAAATGGTCCAAAAGAGAAAATACCCAGTGAGCGGCAGTTCTCTGAGCAAAATTGCCTTTGTTAATGCCAGAAGTCAGAGGAGAATGGCCAGACGTCTTTGAGCTTATTGTAAGGCAACAGTAACTCGAATAACCACAGCCAATGTATGGAGAAGTGCATGAACGCACTACATGCTGAACTTTGAAACAGATGTGCTACAGCAGCAGAAATCCATACTGGATCCTACTCCTGTCAGCTAAGAAGAAAAAAACCGAGGCTACAATTTGCACAGACTGTCTCAATTTCTGCTGTGACATTCAGATGATGGGGGTCAGAATTTGGCATTAATAACGTTAAAGCATGGATTCATCCTGCCTTGTATCACTCGTTTAGGCCTGTGATGGTAGTGTAATGGCCTGGGGGATATTTTCTTGGCAATCTTTGGGCCAATTGCTGACAATGTCCTTCCCTTTATTACCACAGTGTACCAATCTTCCAATGGCTGCTTACAGCAGGATAACATACCAATTCACAGAGCTCAAATAATCTCAAACTGGTTTCTAGAACATGAGAATGAGTTCACTGTACTCAAATGGCCTCTCAAAGTCTCCAGAACTCAATCCAATAGAGGTCCTTTGGGATGAGAGATTCACATCATAGATGTGCAGTTGACAAATCTTTAACAGCTACATGATGCTATCGTATCAATATGGACCAGAATCTCTGAGGAATGTTTCCAGCACTTTTCTAAATCTGTGCCACAAAGAATTAAGGTTGTCCTGAAAGCAAAAGGTGATCCAACCAGGTGCTATTAAGGTGTAACTCCAAAGTGGCTGGTGCGTCTGTATGATAAAGGCATTTAGCTATCTGCATTTATGTGTCTCTCTGAAGACACAACTTTAGGAGACTTAAATATAAGGATTTTCTTTTTCTGTAGCAAGTATTCAAACCAAATGGCAACATATTCACAATATCAAAAACGCACAAGGTACATCTTGTGTTCAGAATTAAGAAACTGATGTGTGCAAAAACAGAGCCATAATATAAGACAGATTCTCATTTTTTCAAGTATGACTGATTCAAAAAATTCAATTAAAAAGATATGTAAAATTCCTGAAACTAATAATACGACAAACTGTATAACTGTATGTGAATGCATGTGGAGGAGGTGCTCAGTCAAATAGAGCATCAAATTGCTATTCCAAGCATAAGATAATGAAAACCCCATGGATGAGTCTGTCTGCAGAGAAGTGTTTTTGTAATGTGGTCAATACAGAGCGCAGACATATCCAAGGTTTGATTCATACTGTGTTTTTGACATGGAATCGATATGTTTCTTAAAGTCTTAGTGTCAGTGTGCAAAACAAAGTGTCAACAAAATGAAATATGTTCTTGAAGGTAACTTAGCCTGTATGATTTATCGAATACCTACCACAAGAATACAGTAACAGGAAAAAAATGTGACAGCCTAACAGGCAATTATCAATAAAATGAAAACTTTCATGCTGGTTACTGAAACCATTTACAAATGAAATGCAATTGATTGACAGGTAAGAGATAGAAAACTAAAACAAGCAAGTGCCTTTCAGTGCAAGAACAAAACGATTCATTTGCATTTTAACTTTTGATACTCTTCAAAAAACAATCGTTAACTGACTAACACTCTGTTTATTGAGATTCCTTGGCAAAGACTTCAATATGTAAATATAATATCACAAAACTAACTGATAAAAGAACAGATGACCGGGTAACCTCTGGGTATTCTGGTGCTTCTGCTGTACAGAAATGGTATAAACCTTTCATAAACCAGAACATCAGTGAGATAGTAGTTAATTCAGCTCCGCACGTATCAAAGTTTACAGCTAATGTAGGTGAAGAGTCATTTGAACAATACAGCAGGAGGAGTAGCGATTCTTTTGGGTTCAGTGATTCATTTCATTTTTGGTCGTATTGAATAAAATATTAAATCCATTTTGTAAATGTTTCTGATTTTAAAGGTCAGAAGGGGAAATTATTCAGGAATTGTGAATAATTTTAATTCAGGAATTAATTCAGGAATTGTGATTGAAAAAAACTTTTAAAAAACTCATCGAAAGGCTTTATAATGAGACTTTGATGTTGTCACCATTATGTCACCCACAAACCGGTGAGTGACGTGGTAGCTATGGCCATTTTTTATACCTCGTTCTCAGGTAGATGCGATTTGCATCTCCACTCATAAATTGGTCAAATATTTTTTTAAAAAGCTGTTTTCACCCTTATGTATGCAGGGCATATTCTGCCGGGGTGTTGTACAACCAATAAACAAAAGCAAATGAGATCCCTGAGTGGTAGAGCGCACAACCCCATTATGCAGCAGAAGCTCTTTCCTAAAATTTTATGGTAATTTTCCACCCCTTTGTATCACAAACCTGTGTTTACTTCAATTATCTGAGATGGAACTCTAAAGGTTAACTGCTATTGTCTTTCACAAAAAAATAATAAAAGCTCTGGAGCAGCTGAACTGACACAGTGAGGTTATTTGTTTTATTTTATTTTTATGTCTTTTTTTTTAGTCCAGTTGTATAACGCCTGTACACTCATATGATACACTAAACTGTCAAATGTGTCAGTTGTATAATTTGTGGCACAGAAATCTGCTGTCATGGGCTTTGGGATGTACTTAAGGCAAACACCTACCAGAGCCGCCATCTGTTATATATAAAATTCACTACTTGACACTGACAGTATGAGAAACAACGCCCAGGATCACAGTCGCTGTTTAGTTCCTAAAAATTATTTTGTAGGAAAAGAATGTTTTGATGGCACAGACTTTGAAGAAGGAAAAGGCGCTTAAAGGTCATCAGGACCGCTTTCCCGTGTGCCGTGGTGCTTTATATTCAACAGAAGGGCCTCTGAAGGTAGAAGAATTGTTCATCCAGAGATTTGTCTCATAAATAGTGGGGGAAAAATAACAAGGAAAAAGACAACACTGCAAGTCAGCATGACTGGCATATATATTACCAACACACCTGATACTGCTTATGGAAGAACAGAGCAAAGCTTATGTTAGGGGTTTTCAAATACTAACAATTAGAGTATCAGCTTAGATACTCGTTCACAGCAGGATGAGCGCCGTGTTCGCCTCCTCCTGTTGTTACAACATATAGCACTACTGCAGACAGGCAGGCACGCAGCTCCGTCACTCACTAGTAACGGAAGTAGCTGCCGTTCGCAATACCGAACAACACTTTAAGAGGAATGTCAAGAAATTGAACAGCTACCATAAATATTAAAGAAGCCAACGCACACATTAACGTTAGCCATTTAACTATTAGCAGTGATCTGATTACCACATTAGCCATCAGTTAAGTTATCATTAAGGTAATAGCTAGCAGCCATGATTAATATTAACAATCACGTTACTGCAGGAGCGAGGCAGCAACAGTTAGCAGGCCTGCCCACGTGTAACACAATGTTAATTCAATGCTACAAGTTAATACAGTGGTAATACACAGTGCCTGACAAGAAAGAGAGAGGAGAAGATATGCAGCAAAGGGCCAGACTCGAACCCGGGCCAGCAGTTATGATCGCCTGCTCATCCCACTGAGATAAACCAGCGCCCTACACTTTTGTTACTGTATTTTTTATGCTATTTAAACCACCTGAACACTAGTGCCATTGCAGTTCTTGAATATCGTGCTCTACTCTTTATTACAAAGAAAAAAAACCATTTTGTCTTTTTTTTTTTGCCTCTTGGTATCAAAAATGGCGTTGAGTATCCAGTATTTTCATTGCTTCCTTGCTTGAAGCAATAAACATGCTTGGCTACATGATTACAACTTGTGACCCATTTAATTTAATTTAATTACTCTATTATAGTATCAAACTACTGTAGTATTTGTCAAGCTGGAGAAGAATATCTGAAATGAAAAAGGAATCAATCCACGTCAGGAGGTCTCATTTTTCATTGTGTTCACCAAATGACAAAGTAGTGAAAATATAAACTAAATCTTGGTTTCCTTTTGAAGTGTGTAGCTAAAGCATAATTTGTTCCCATCAAACAAGAGAGGAGAACCTCCCGACTCATTCCACTGTATTGTTAGTGTAGAGAAAAGGAAGGAGGGGTGAAATTCGCACTCCTCCTTAATTGGATGTAATAGCTAGAGGGAATAAACTTGGTTTGGCCTCAGGGAGGGGAAAGTAAGAAGAGAGCGAATATGTTTGAGAGGGCTGAAAATACTAAATATCCATGGAAAACTATAAAGACAGACAGTGTGGTCCTGGTAAGCTGAACACGTATGCAGACTACTGTTCAGAAACAGCCTTATAAAGATAAAGGCACAAAGATAAGTAGAAAAAAAATTAACATACAGGAATGTAGACTGGAATTAAAGTCACCAGAGAAGCGAGACAGAAGAGAGAGATCTAAAGGAAGCAGCACATCACACAGATGAAATGGGTAAATGATAACAGAGCTCACACTGGCCACCAAGTCTGTGAAAGCTTATCGAAGGTCCTGGTCCAGAGAGACGATATCTGCGCCTTTGCTGCAGGGACATTTGAGGATGAAAGAAACCTTAGGTGCTCCTATTAAGTCAGACAGTTGGTGAGGGCATTCCTTTACACCGCCCCCCTCTGAGTTAAACAGATTTCTATATCTACTGGAAGTAAGGGGGGAAAGATATTCTGATTTTAAACAGGTCAAACAAAGGGCTCAGGCAGGTTTTACTTTATAACAAGGAAATGTAAGTCTGTTGATGTTTGATATTGGTTCAGCTTTTTTACTTATTCTTATAAGGCATTTACAACCTGCAAAGTGTGTTGATATTTTTTGAGCTGTCATGAGTGATGTCATAAACGTACAGATCTTTGGTTTTCTGTGGCAGCATGTGCTGTATGATATGGCCTGTAAATATAAGTTTTCCTAATACACTTAAAAGCGAACCCATTGACGAATATAGTCACGCCAGTATTTTGATCTAAGTAACCAATGCAAGCAGTTCTTTGCATTAAAGCACTGCTTTGTTTCATTATAAGCTTCTCATTTTAAACTAACGTGCAATAAAAGGGGAAATTGCAACCAAACAAAACAGAACAGTATTTAATTGAACCAGGCAATTGGATACATTTACTTTATTAACTGTTAAATCTAAATTTAGAAGCAACACAATCTCTCTTTTTCTGTATTTTCTAAGAGAGTTCCAATAAACAACAGCAAGAGGTGTAGCTGTGGCAAACTATGCGTTCAATATATTCCCCACCCTCGTAAGGAAGGAGCCACAGATGTGTTTCCAGCACTGGCTAAAATGCAGAGAGAAGCAGTGAATCCATAAGAAAAGCCAATTATTTCTTGTTTATTTGTGTTTTTTTTAATCTGTTGTTAGGCATTAACAAACAGTTGTTTCAACTCTGTTACAACTTTGATCACTATATGTTAAAAGCATTTATGATTCAAAATTCACATCCCATAATTGGTATGGTTCGGTTGAGCTCCAGTCAGTGTGAGGCTTGAGGTACCACCAAATGTAATAATCACCTCAAAGGCCTGCACACCCAAAAATCTGTCTTTGCAGTCCTTGTCATAAAGCAACTTCTGTTACCACAAAAGCATCCAAAAATGGAGCTCAAAGGATTGGAGATCTCTCTTGCCAGCCAGGAGCATCCTCTGGATTTTATAAGTTTGGTTATGCTGAAATCACTTTCTTGCTCTTTTCTTGCCTCTACTGCTTCTCTGACTTCATAGTGGGAGTGTGCTAAATTTATTTTTTAGCCACTCTGTACAGAGATATATTCCCACAGGAGCTCAAAATTCCAGATAAGACCATCAAGGCTAGAGTCCGTGGTGTGGTTAAGACCTAAACTGTGCTTAGAGAAAGAAAAAGTAGAGTGGCTTGAAGAGAGGGAGGGGTTTTAAAAAAATGCCCATCTAGCTTATTTCTTTTCTTTTGTGTAAAGGTCTCCATCCTTGTTAGGAATAAGCTGGTCCCCCATTCTGCCCTCTACTGTTCTCATTACTGTGCATCCTGCCTCAGCCAGCACTAAGCCCTGCAGAGGTGCACAGAGGGCTTTCGTCTGAGTATAAGATCGATACTTCTCCTCATCATGGGCCAGGGGCAGCGATAATGCACTCAGCCCAAGGCCTAGAGGGTTCACAGGATTTTTTTTTTTCAGCAACTTGGGATCTAGCTTTTTCTGAGGTGAACCACTACAGTGTGACCCATGAGAACAAATGTATGCAATGGTTACAGAACAACAAAAACATTTTAGATTTGAAACAATTAAGAGGTCCTTAAAAAATCTTTGATACACAGATGGAGAAGCACGACCTTAACTGACAGGGAAGATTATTCAGTGCTCATATCATGCACCTGTCATGAATGTCTTATTAATCTAGTACTTACAATTTGGATTTAACATCTTTCAGCTCTATCCAAGGGATAATGAATAAGCGGTTCAACCAGCAGACCCAACAATGCACTGTGCCCAAGCTTTCCTCTTTTATATAAAGTCTTTCCTTGACACACTGGTTGCATTGAAATACACAGCATCAAAATTTAAGTGTGGGTTATTATGTTAGTGTCCTTTCTCAAGCATCTATTCTATTACATAGTAGCGGCTGCTTTTTTTTCATAAGTATTGCATTACGTTACTTAATTATTCCCTGGAGAAAGCAATTCTTTGCAAACATACTGTCACATTACTTTTAAATGACTCCATAACATGGCCTGAAACACAATGTCAAACTTAACATTTAACAATATAAAACACGGGGGCTGCAGTTCCACACACTGACACAAATACCCATCGTAATGAGGAACACAAGCTTGTTCCTTAGGTGTTTATGTATTACACAAGGCCATTAAAGACAAAGGCATTAAAGCTGGAAACCAGCCCAAATAGCACTTCCCAGCACCAAAGTGATTCTGCTGTTTAACTAACCTCTGAACGATCTCAGCTGATTTTATACTTTGTTTTATTTTATGTTACTTATACAAAGCGTTCAAGAGAAAGTTAAAAGCTGCAGTACTTATTTCAGGTTTAGTATCCCTTTAGGCTGATATTAAAGATCCTATTAAAGATGATGACCATGCTTTCACAGTTCTGAATTTTGATCTGAAACACAGAGTTGATAAATATGACTCTTATAAAGGAAAATAAGCTGGGGTGATAAGGTTAATAATAACAGCTAGTGCATGCCTGTGCTATTGTTTGGCCTCCTGTTGGCACCTAATGTATGTAATTAAATTGAGAAATGTGAAAAAAAAAGGGGGTGGTAGATGTTTTAATGCTAAAAAATGGGTCATTTTAGCCATCTGCTAGGTGGTTGCTAGGCAACGTCCCAGCATCACAACGCCATGCATAATTAAACTTTTATAGCGATAAATTTTATTTTATTGTCATAAAATAAAAAATTATACAATGTTTTTGTAAGGTGTTCTAGGTGCATAAATGCTAAAAATTGGTTATTTTGCAAGTTACAAGGTAGGCAAGACAATAACATCATAATACCTGATATGATAATATTTCATATGATGACTTTCAGAGTCATAACATGTAATTTATATGCCAAGTGTGGTTGCTCAGCTTCTGATGATTTAAGAAGAGTTTGTGGCTAACAAAACAAGCAAGTGAGACAGTTTTCCATGTGTTTATGAAGAAGAAAAAAAATAAAAGTATAGAAAAGGTAACACTTCATAATATGGCCTGTGACTATTATATTTACTTACAAATACTTAGAGGTACATATTCTGCAATTTCAGAGTTAATAAGTCAGGTTGTTATAGGAAATAATGAAATAATTATACTGTAAGTAAATTTAAATAGTGTATGTGTAAGTAATTTTATGTTGTGCATTAGTAATTTAAAGGTTTTTTTAAACAATAGAAGAAATTATACTGTAAGTAATTTTAAGTACAGTATAAGTGATTTTAAGTACTCAATAATTTTTTGGTGACGATCGAGTATTATGGAGTGAATTAATGTTGCATTTTTACATCTTTATTTAATACTCATTATGTTGATGTGCACGATGGATGTTCTATTATTCGACTGTCTTAAGTTGTCTGACGCCACTCCATAATACGACTCTTGCCCTGAAAAATAAAATTTACTTACAATGTAAGATTTCCAAATATGTTTTTCCACAAGAAATTATGCAGTAAATTAGTTATGCAGTACTTAAAATTACTTACACAAAAATTTGTGTCTCCTTTCCTGTAAAAAACCAAAGTCATTCACAACAAAAATTACTTGTGCATTGCAAATTACTTACATTTACCTATATTACAACTGTTTATCTGTTCCCTTTAAAAGCCTCACTTGGTACCTCCTTTATCCAGTGCACCTTGCTAAGTATTTGTATGTCAATATAATTACCCTGTAATTTCAAACAAAATACACTGAGATTCCATTTAATTACAGGGGATTACACTTTTTTTCTGAGCCCATAAGGAGAAGTAGAATAAAAAATAGAAAACTTTCTTTTATTCAATTAGCTATCTATCAAATTACAGACAAAAAACAGAAATATGAATATCCCTCAGTCAGAAAGTAAAAGCTAAAACAATTAAATAGTGCTCAAATCTTTTCTCTGATGTAATTCTCAGACAGGCACAGACGCATAGCATCAAGGCTTTTTGATGGATTGTGCTAATTATTATGATTCAAAAGCATCCTATTTCAGGTTCTTGCTCATTAAGAGCTAGAAAAGCTAATTGGATTAAGTAAATATATCATTTTCCAATACAGCTATATCACAAAGGAGTAATGCCACTTGGTGCCTTTCAATTTTTTTAATAATTGCGGTCATCAGATTACGTATTTGCACAGACATATTGAGCAGTGTGGTACAGCTATTTCATACTGCTAATTGCTGTAATGCCATCAGACATATTATTTTTAATGGTTACCACTCATATAATGGGCACTTATATCATTCTCTTAACCTAATTTTTTACTTTCTGTTGCATGCTTTGCTGTCTGAAATTCTTGTGAAGACGAATATGTCCTTTTAAAAAGCAAGCTAATTGAGTTTCGTTTTGAATATGTTTAAAGGTTTGAAGATGTTGGTAATTTTTCAAATTTGTTCTTCAAGTCTTGTTGAGGGAGAACTATGAAAGACACCTGCTTCTCACCACCATCCACTGGACAGCTGATGCTCTGATGCAACTTCACAACATGACTCTCTGCTTTCTCTCAGCCCCCACCTCCCCCTTTTCTCTCTGCACGCTCATTACAGATGCCCTAGTTTGCTTGTGAGCCAGGAGAGCCTCGCTAGCCTCATTACAAACTTGGACACCTCCCATCTTTTGTACCTTTTTTCCAGACAAGATCTCCCACATTCATGCTTGTTTCCCAGAAGTAGCATAAAAAGATTCATCAAACATGTATAAAGGAGTAGAGCTCACATCTCATCTGAATTTTCGCAGTAACCGCTGAGGAGGAAGGTGTCTGTGATGGAAAGTGCCGCTGCAAATTAACAGGCAAAGAAAGACAAAATAGGCGAAGCAAAAATGCATTTTAGCTGGAAACTGTGACACAAATTCACGGGATTAATGCATATTCAACAACACATCTAGGCATTTCTTTGACCCTGTTCCTTAAATGTTTACCTCATTAGCCCTCTTGTTGTCATGATGTTTTGCATTTGGCATTTTGGATGAAAGAAAAATTATGCCACGCTTTTGACTGAGCAACGCTGATTGAAAATTCACAAAGAATGCACTTGTACGGCAAATGCAAATGTTTAGTCATTTTTTCTCAGCTTTTGCAAATGTTTTTGTGAGACAGGGAGACACAGGGTGCTTCAGAGAACCAATCAAAACTTTGATAAAAGCAGGAAATATGTCTAATTCAATATTTCCACATTTCTGCTTGATAATTTTATCAAGAAAAATTGAAATCAAGATTTGTGTAAAATTCTGCATGTTTATTTTCTTGTCAAAAAATACACAGGAGGACTAAACCATGCAGCTCACAAAAGTCTAATGGATCCTGAAGCCTTTTAGCTTAGCATAAATACAGGAAATAGGAATAACTTGTGTCATTCAATGAGCTAGTTTTGATGCTAAGTGTGTGAAGTCCTTATATAAAGTTTGGTTTTGTTTTTTGTGGTTCGTATTTTCCCATGATTACCAAAATAAATCCATGTTAAAAACTGGTAAGAGGCAACAGATCACAACAATGACACTGTTATAATGGGTGTATTTTATGGTCATGCACACATATTAAACATTAAAATCTTTGTGTTGTAAGTATTAACCAGTAGAACTACCTGTTTTACCTTTGACACAAAGAAAAGTGAGATTTCCACCTCCTTCTATCCACTGCTGGTATATTTTGCAAAACAAAGCTTCCCTTTTTTTGCAGCAATACCTGCTGCATGCAGTGCCATGTTTGAAGTAAATTTTAACGCTTTAGTTAATGAGAATTTGAAGGGTTTAATTTACTTATGTAAAATTCAGTCTGCTAATATAACAATTAACATTACTACAGAATAACCAGCACTTTTAAAAGCAGCGTTGAATCAAATTAAACATAAGGTAGGAGGCTGTTTACTCCAGTTAAATACTGAATGAACAAATGTGAGAATGGTACTGATCTCCTTTTCTTGCCAACAGAACAAATACCATCCCCATTAATTAACAGCACATTTATTTAAATGAAAAACATGGATGACATGATGAGCTACTTTGTTCTGTCTCACTGCATAGCAGGTCCTTCACCTGCCACAAGTTATTGTTAGGTAAGTTTAAACAGGCTATTTGAAAAGTTGAAAACTGCCGGTAAGCTCTGTTGAATGTTCCTCTTCAACACAGGAAACATCGAAGAAGGACATGAAAAATGCTTGAAAAATATCTTCTGATTCTTGTTCCCTTCATACTTCACACCCGAAGGCCTAAGCTGTGCATTGTGTGCAACGAAAAGGGCAGGCCTTGACAAATTGAATTTTTTTTTTCATCCTGCTTACCCCTTGGTCAGTGAATTTCATGTAGCAGGCACTACTTACTTAGAGATTCAGTGTCAAGCAAGAAAAGGCTCAGTGTGTGAGTGATGATGTACAGTCAAGGGTGATTACTGAGCTTCCACGTAAAATGCTGTATTCACTTTTCAGTGATTTTACTTTGTCTTTGCCTTAGCACACATCTTTAAAAGATAACACATCTTTGTAACCGAACAGCATGCAACACAGACAGATAAACACATGTATTAGACACCGCTGGTGTCCAGTCGATAGCATTATTCCTATTATCCAACCACATCTCCAACGAAATGCAGCAACAACTAAAGAACTTTGCTTCTATGTGTAACTTCTAGAGTTTGTGTATGCAAGAGAGGAAGACAGCAAGAGTGAGAGTGCAATATCCCACAAAGACTCTCCTTCAGTGCACTGAACACAGTTAAAAATACACACTGCAATTTAAACTTTGAACTTTTCAGTTGCTAATTTAATCTGTCACACTCTTCACAGGTTCAACACTCGGTGCAGAACAAGATTTCAAGCTTAGTCACAAAGATCTGTTTCAGAAGCAAAATAGATGAAATAGGACGATATCAAACATGGTTAATAATGTAAGTTAGAATTAGGTTGGATGTACAACATGAAAACAAAACTAAGAGGGAAGTAACATCTTGAAAGCTGAACAGTTCATACATAAACCATAGGCTGACATTTGTTTCATTTCTTCTTGTCTGCTTCCTCTGATTGCTTTCTTTAGACTGTGAGAAGTCCTAAAACAGGCATAAAATTAAACATGACAACACCAGTGGTGTAACGCTTGACTGTGCTATAAATGACACTCTGTATGCTGCACTTTTTCTTCTTTATAAAATATGGAAAAAGTGAAAACAAACAATTTAATGGTTCTTGTATAACTCAGTGTATTGTGTGGTTTCTGTAAAAAAAAACGTGATTTATTAATTGACTGAATTCACAGAAGTTAAAGGGAAAATGGTTAAAAAACATCCGTATTCAAACTGGCAAGCATGTCTTAAAGACCACATGGCCAGCTTGTGTAGCAACAAGCATATGGATAATATCAATGCATATCATTACATCTGCACATTCTGGCAGCCGCTTATCATCCTGTATTTCCACGCATGCTGTATACAGTTTTAATTTTAGAGAAACAGCTGAAGAGAGGTACAGTTAAACTATGTAAATACACAACTTTGCTAACATACCAATTGTGTCCCAGTAGTGTTACTGGGTGTTACTGTTACTCTGCTATGAAGTGTGAAGTAATGGTCCTGATGTGTCCGTTACATAACTGCCTTCTTTTTTTCTGTGTCTACCCCACTTGGGCATCATGGTGGTGCAATGGTTAGCATTGTTGCCTCACAACAAGAGCATTCCTTCTTGGGCTCCCACAGGACTATGAGAGCTGAATTGTTTAGTTAACTGGTGATTTTGAAATCGTCCGTGGCTGAGCAGTAGATCAAGTGCTTAAAGTGTATAGAATAAATTGTTGTATGAGGCTGTGGTTAAACACAGCTTCTGGCCTAAAGCACTCTGAGTGATCACCGTGACCAGAAAAGCACTAAATAAATTCTGGTCTGTTTCCATTTCCACTCATCAGTGTCTCTGTTAGTAATGAAATGACATCTCAACAGCAGTTTGGTTACAACATTTATACCACAGATTTGGTCTTGGTTTCAGACATTGTTACACTTTGTTCCGTTAACAAGAACCCACAGAGCACATTTCAAAAGCAAGGGCTGCACTAAAACTTTAATGTTTTACGCTGATGTTGGTTTTGGTTGTCACGGCCCGTGGCTCGGCATCCAGGGAGCCGGGGGAGGCTGCGGTGGCCACACCCTCGGGCTGGGCCGCCTCCAAACCACCTGCGTCTCATCTGAGGCAATCACCGGAGGGCTACTTCAGCCAGCTCTGACGGCTTCTCCCCGCCAGTCCGTACAAGTCTTCCTAGCGTGACCTGCATTCAGCGTGGAGATCCGTGGCCTGCCTGTCCTCCTGCCTCCCTCCCAAGGATTCCCTCCACGGGCTCCTCCCCCTCCAAGCTCCACGGTCCTGCTCTACCTGTAAGCCCCGGCAACTCATAAAGCTTAGCTGTTCATCTCTTGATAACCTGCGTGCTGTTAACTGTGTCTCCCCTTTCCGTTGCAGTTTCCCCTCGGTCCCGATTGCGGTGCTCCTGGGCTCCGCGCACCTTGTTTTCCCGTGGCACGAGCCTTAGCTTTTCGTTTCCTTAAGCGTTGTTAAAAGATTCCTCAGTTCAATAAAAACTTGTATATAGTTCTGAGCGGCGGTGTGATTGAGTCTGTTTTGGGGTCCTCTTACCTGAACACTCCGTGTTCCGTGACATTGGTAATATGGAAACTAAAGCTTTTTCCCAATTCACATGACCCTGACCTTTGACCCATGACCTTTAAGTATTACATACGAAAATGGTGGATTTTATTATTTTTACCCATATGATTGGAGCAGAATAGGCTGAAATCTTTAAATTGTAAAAACTGTAAAAACTCTTCATGCCCTTTCGTATGATATACTACTTGGAGATTTTTTTCAAGGTCAACTTTGACCTTGGGTGCTAACAATGAAGGTTTAGCTCAAATGCTTAGCCAACTTAGGTACTCATGGAGTTTTTGCTGATTTTGACCTTGACCTTTCACCAAACTTGAATCAGCTCGAGCTGTTATTAGTATCTAGCATGACACAAAACTTGAAAATAATATCTTAGGAAACTGAAAACAGATTCTCTCTCTCCCATCAGGTGGAGAAATATGTTGGATCTTTAACAGTTAATGTATCTACTGTATATTGTACATGCTGGGAATGGCTCTAGCCTTCAATGAGAATGAAAAACACGAGTGGATTGAGAACGGGTGAGCAGTTGGATTCTCCACATTAAGCAAAAGTTAGGAAGTGGAAAGAAATACTGACTTTTTGGTCACAAATCAAATTGAGTGTTTATTCAATTCAGTTCTGTTTGATTTAAAGCATGAAAACTGGTCACAGTGGTGTCAAGTAATATTTTAATGTTGGTATTTTGGTATAAAACCACAATTTTCTTTCTACTTACTATGTGCTATACAGGGTTAAGACCTTAATAAGTGGTTACTGCTACATTTGGCTTGCCCTTGGTTTATTACTGCACTCATCTGAAACTATTGCTGTCTTGTGCCATGTTGTTGAGCATTGAGACTCTAGCAAAACAAGTTATCTGAAACTTGTGCCTGAAAGTACAAATCTGGTGTAAATTGTTGCAACCTTTGCCCTTTTTGTGAGGGCAACTGACTGTGACTATATCTCACTTTGATTTTCGGGCAGGAGTGGTTTCTGTTCGATGAACATCATGTTAAAGGGAATTTTCATCCTGGCTCTCAGCTCTTTTTTTCCCTCCCTCTTTCTACCCGTGGCTGGTACTACAAACCCCAAGGGTAATCTAAAACATCTGGACGGAAAATGTTGCACTTAAAAAAAAACTGCACTTATCTTCAAAATGGATAACATATACATTATGTCGTTACCTAAAAATGTTTACAGCAAAGGCTTCCAGTTGAAACTTGTCATATCCAGACTGATCGTATCCTGCTTCCTCTCAGTCACTCACCTGTTTGTATTCAGTGCAATTTAGTGTAAAATCGGGCTGACTCACATGATAAATAAATGAATGTTGTTTTGTGTTTTGCCAAATGAGTGAAGTATGGATGCACTTCCACACTGTGAAAAACAGCCAGAATTGCTGCCTAGACTTGGTGTGATGACATTTCTGGGTTACCTCTCCAAGCTTCAAGCACAAAAACCAACTCTTCTGTACACACACAAAGAAAAACAGACAACATATTCAGTGCATGTACTAATATACTCAAATGTAAGTTGAAATACTGTATAATACAGAACTGGCAAGTCTTTAAGAGTAAAAAGCTGAAAACACCTCAAAGAAGTTTTAAAAGAAGTTATATGTTGCAAAACAGTTACAGTGTTTAATTAATTTACATGAGTGCTATAGTTATTTCTTGTAGGTTTTATGGCATCATAACTGTCAATCAAAGACATAATTCAAGGATTTTTTTTTAACATAGACGTTATAGACTGAGTTGGGACTCTTCATTTAAATATGTCCTTGGGACAGAATCAGGAGGCATCAGCTCCTTGGGACATGTGGCTTAAGAACTTAATCTAAACTGAACTAAAGTAAGTAGTCTGGCCTGACTGAATATGGTGGGTTCTTTATCAGACCAAAGACTAAACTACTCAATCTCATTTTAACTACAGCAGCTTCACTTCCATCTGAAGCAGTTTAACCATATTTGTAATTAATACAACCAGAAATTGTCTCTTTTTGAGAGATGAAAATGAGGCGAATACTCCCATACAAAAGCAGGAGTTATGTACTTTGTTTGTCCCCCCACTAAAACTTAAACAAGCTGAAATTGCTTACATCTCATCAGACTTGCAGGCTGCTGCAGTTCTGCACTTAATGCAAAATACTTTATTCTTCCTATTGATTCACTGGGGAAAGGTGAAGTCTTCACTCATGGCCAAAACCAATAATGAATGCTGATACTGGTGTGACACCTCCCTGTCAAATACAGGGGCTCCATTGCACTCAGCAGCCACACCCACTGAGTATAGATATTGTGCTTGGCTGAGGATACACCTACAATCCACATTGACACTTGTCAATAAGCTTTTCATTCCTCCCTCCCTCCTAAATACCTATCCTCTTCCCACACACACACACCTACACTTGGCACACCTACGCATCTGCACGGGCAGTTATTGATAAAAACAACATTCTTAAAATAATATACAGAAAGATAGATACAAACATTTTAACGATATACAAGAAAACTCTTAACGTTCCAGCCAAAAAAATACCCTGGTTTATCATCCTTTCATCCAACTTGACTGTTACTTATTGTTTACCTTGTTAGGCTTCCTTACCCGTGAAAAGTTTGGTTTTAATATTTTTCTTGTGGCCCCCAGGGCCTTTCTTTTTGCAGTATACTTCTCATTTTTAACCAAAAAAATGGTAACGGAACCTTGAGAATTTGATTTAAAAAAACATACAACGTTGTCATGATACCGTACCATGACTGAGAGGTATTAGAATACATCTCTAAAATAAATTTGTTTTATTTATATTTTAATACTATTACCATTAGTAACATTTGTGGTGTCGATAAACACATTTAAAAGACACTTTTATGCATTTAAAACCTATTTCCCCTTTTTGCCTCATGCTGACAGACCTTTATCCATCAAACCGCAAAGATTTACTGATTCACAAGAGGAACTGCGCACCTGCAAATTACTCCTTACAAGTTTAGTGAACAGAAAATTATGACATTTGTGCTTTTTTCAGAATTTATGTTCCAGTAAAAGAAGCATTGCAGGAAAAGGGCCACAAAAAAGATTATTTTCCATCTTTTTTTACTTAAACTAGCCTGCGGTGCTTTTTCAAATTAATCATTTCGTATTTATTGGTGAGTCAAACAAAAATGCATTGCGGATACAAATTTTAGTGTTAAATTACATACAGGTGATGTCTTTTGAATGTCACACATGAATAAAACAGTGAAGTAAGATCACATTTGCAGGGGGAAGAATGCTGTTCATTGCCATGAGTTATACAGATCAAAAGTGGTTTGAACCTTCAGCGTTCCACTTCTGCATGCTTTCATACTTTTATCATCAAACTACGTTGTGCAACCGCCATTCCACCACTAACAACCATCAACTGGCAGTAAGGTTTAGTACTAGCAGAGATACTGAATTGTCTCCTGTAAGGAGGAAAATCAAGTAATCAAAAAGAAATGTCATTTTCATTTAGAATTTTGGTTTGAAGCATTATGAAAACAGCTTAATTGAGCTAAAATTATTATTGTGTCACATGTGTCACTTTGAAGTGATCCACTAACAATTTCAAACATGCAGGTCCACTTGTTAAAGTGCATATATTTGAAGTTATTACCTGCAACTTTTTTTTGCCTCGCATGCAGTGAGTCTGCTTGTGCCTCCAAGAATTGAAACATTAATTGTGACCCAGTGGGATTACTTAAACCCAGCATGTGGTCTTATTAATACTCAAGCTATAAAAGGGACAGGCCGCTGCATGTTCTTAGCTGAAAAATGAATGTACACTCAACATTAACTCACACTACAAATGAAGAATTTGTATAATCTTTTTACTCAAGCCACGGGGCTCTTTCTGCTTTTTTCCCTGACATTAACACTTTGCTAAGAACGCCACAGCTTAAGTCAGCTGTCATAATGTTATATGTTGCCTTTAGTCAGTGATAGAACTTTAACACTGTTTGGGGAAATACAGAATCAACATTTGCATAGTTTTGTGAAGAGAAACATCACCTTTGAGTTAAGGACTGTGGGAAAACAGACAAGCTATTGTGTGAAAAATTGCTATTTTTACTGGTGATCAGTCTTTGTGTTTATCTTTTGTCTGTGTGATGCCTTGAAGAATTCTTCCTTTTCACTCACTGCCAAATGCAGAGTTAAGCAAAAGTCACCTTGAGGATACAGAACTAGGCTTCAAACACCATAATTTTCAGTGTTTCAGTGATGGTCACATGATTATTGTACCATCACTGCAAAAGTCTTGAGGCACCTCAGTTTTTAATTTTTTTATAATGTGCAAGGAAATGGGAAATAGTTGGATGATTTACTGAAATATGTGTAAATGGAAACCACAATATAAGGGAAAAGAGAGTTTCGACAATCCTAACAAGCCTGAAAGTCAATTTTTGGTAGGACCGCCTTTATTTTTCAACAATTCTCTTGGGGTGTTGCCTTTTGTTCTGTTCTCTGTCAGGGTGATCCCACATTGTTGGAGTAATGTTGAGGTCCGTGCTCTGGGGAGGCCAGTCTATAACTGATAGTGTTCCATTGTGTGTTTTCCTATCCAGCTTTGCTTTTGCTGCATTGGCAGCGTGTCTAGGATCATTGTCATGCTGGAAAATGAAACCATTACTAGGGCTGTGCCATATCATACCATTTGTGATGATTAGCTTTGACTGTTTGGTATAAATTTTTACATGATATTTTTGCACTGACGATGTTGTAGCCTTTGTGTTCCCTAATGCATGCAAGCAGAGAAGCCCAGGCATGACTGACAGCAACAGCCACAAGTCAGCCAAAACTAAAACTACTTCAGCATCCTCCAACAAAGCACAGTACTCAGCAAAATATGCAAGGAAAATTGTTCCTGCCAAAGGTGGGAAGAACAAATGTGTTTCATGACTTGAGGAAAAACACACACACATTGTCCAGGCTACGAAGGAAGACATACAGTACAGGCAGCTAATGATGTTCAACCCATTCAATTATTGATGGGTTTACATGGTGGCAAAATAGGGCTTAAAGCATGAGCCAAGATTCAACAGAGAAAATATATTTATATTTATAATGTAATAATATTAATCATTTGGTACTTTACTTATTGTTAAACTAAAGTGTGAAGCAACTTTAAATAGAATTTCTAGGGTAAAACACTCCCTGGGTTACTTTTGTGCTTACATTCCACACATCTTGTGTCTCTATGGCACTACGCTGCTGCTGGCACCTTATTTTTTAAAATAGATTCACACTTCAAATTAGGAAGTGTGTCCTCAATGACAGTAGCTCATTGGAAAAGAAGGATGGAAAATGTCTTTCATTTACCTTCTTTCATTTGCTGCTGCCCGAAGCATCGATAAAATGCTCCAAATGTCTTTTTTCTAATTTGTCAGAAATATCATAAATTTTCTCAAAGTGTCATAATCTAATTTTGAGGCCACATTGCCCACCATTAAAAATCAGGGGTTTTCCAGTATTGCATGGTCAAATAAAAACCTGATGGTATTTCTTATCATTCATAATTACATCAGTTTTGACAAGATCCCCAACACCACTGACTGAAAAGCAGGTCTAAACCACTTTTTTGAGAATGCACTGCACACAGTGCTAATATATGCAAGTTTTCCCCTCTTTGGGAATCACCTTGCTGGGGAAAAAATACAACTTTATATCTGTCAAACTGTGCACAGAACAATTTCTGTGATTTTGCAACAGACTGCTAGTACCTAAGTCTCTAAAAATACTATTTAAAATAGGTTCTTTGCTAACTTGTGTGTTATGTGCAGACATAATATTGGTCCATTATTATGATTTAGGTGCCCTTTTTATGCTTGAATGAATCATAGTTCAGTTTTAAGTGGCTTAACAAAGGGGAAAAAAAAACTTTTCTCTGAATGTGTAAAAGAAAAACTCTTAAAAACCTACAAAAAATCTGGGGAACTATTTCTCGAGATGTCTTGATGCATGCTCAATCATCCAGGTAAAGAACTCCCAAAAAGATGATTCTGTTCATCTGGACGTAGCGTTTTCAGTGGGGAAATGTTTCGTCACTCATCCAAGAGTGACGACTTCTCAAAATCACTTTAATGACAACAAAGTCTGGCAACATGGAAGCTAAATATAAAGAAATGAGGGCTAGCTCAAGACTTTTGCACAGAACTCTAAATCAAACAAAACTACAAAATGTTATAAAATAACTATGAAACATCCATTTTTTTCCTGTCTGAAAGTTTGTGTTGACTAAAATAACTTCTTTTACCACCATGCTGCTATTTTCTTCTCAAGGCTGCATTAAAGCTCTTTGGTAAGCGTTTCCTCTTCATGTGTCCTTGCAACCTTGATAACCATCACTCTAGTGCCCTCCATATAAGTCAAGCGTGAAATGTAGGCAGGAGAACTGAGATGGCAAAGACAAATAGCATTGTATGCATCACCTTGTCAGCATGACAGACAAATGAAGTCTCCTTCAAATATAAAAAGGATTAGTGAACATCTGCACTGACAACAAATATCCCTATTAAGTTCCACAAAAAAACAGCAGCTGCTGTCACTACATCACTTACTTCTATGTTTTGATATTCTATGTTGCATTTTCTTGTGCAGGGGTTGTTGTCCAATGAGTAGCTTGGAATCCGTTGCTAATCATGGCTGCTGATTTGACAGAAGCCTGACCTCTCTCCACTGATTAAGGACTGTGCCATTTAAAACCGGACTGAAGAGCACTGTAGAGGTAGGTCGCCAGTTATTGTTATTAAAAGTCAGTCATACATCAACCATAACCTTTAGTGGCCAGTAAAGGTAATGAGGTTTTGGATAAATCTGTACAATTAATATGCATTATATCCATTTAAATGTCTGCAAACAAAAGCTCCATTTTATTAAAGACATAATAGAGATGAACCAAAATTCTGAGTCAGAGTAAAAAAATTTTGTTTTTGCTGTTATTTATTTCCTCTTTTGAGGCAAGGAAACAAACACATCTTCTTTTAAAAGGCTTTCAGTTCTTCACCACACTATCTTTGCACATCTAGTGCACAGCACTGTAGAGCTATAGTAATGTGCAAAAGGCTTGAATAGGCTTATTTCTTCATATTTTTCTCCCAAGGAGCTAGACTCTCTTTCATTTATTTATTTTCTAAATAACTCTCCAGGCCCTCTTACCCTAAGGTAGCTGGGATAGGCTCTAGCCCCTGTGACCCTGATAAGGATAAGCAGAAGAGGATGGATGGATGGATGGATGGATGGATGGATGGATGGATGGATGGATGGATGGATGGATGGATGGATGCCTCTCCAGGCTTCTACAGGTATGCCAAATTACACAAGAATTGTACTGAAAATCAGTGGCAAAAATTTGAAGGAGTGATGACAACAAATGTGAAATTTTGGTTTAAATATGTACAGAGGGGTCAGGAGAGAGGTACAACAGTGTCTACAGTCATGTGTAAAACACAACGGAGGCTCTGGTGAGGTTTGGGGATGCTTTGCGGTCAGTGCTATTGAGCATCTTGTCAAAATTGATGGAGTTATGAAGGCAAAAACCTGCGATTTGATTTGATCCATTATGCAATACCATCTGGAAAGCATGTAATTGGCAACAACTTCATTTTCCAGCATGAAAATGGTTCCCAGTACGAGGTCAATGCATTTAAAGCATACCTGGATAGAAAAACACAGTTAAAGACTATCAGTCATGGATCGGCCTCCCCAGAGCCCAGACCTTATTGAAGCAAGTGGGATCATCTTGATAGAGAACAGAACGAAAGCAGCCAACATCCAAAGAAGAGCTTTGAATGTTCTTTAAGAACCCTGGAGAACTATTCCTGAAGACTGCTTAAAGAAATGACAGGGAAGCTTGCCTAAGAGAGTTACGGCAGTGTTGAAGAATAATGGTGATCGTACCAAATATTGGCTTTTTAATCTCTTTAGAAGTGCACAAACTCTTGGCTTATATACTGTATTGCATGTATATTTGTAGCTATTTCCCATTTTATATACAGAAATTAGGGGTGGCTATTTACTTTTGCAGAGCAGTGTAGGTCACATGCCATTCTTATTAAAAATCATTGGTACATCAACCATAACCTCAGCTGCCAGTAAATGTATTGACCTTTCAGATAAATCTATCAAGTCGGCCTTGATAGATTTATCTATCAAGTCAGTATATCTAATTTATATCCATCCAACTGTTTGGAAGCAGAAGCTCAATTTCTCTCAGCTAAACAAAACTTCTGCTGCCCTTCAGTAAGCTTCCAAACCTCCCAAACCTACAGCATATTGAGCATGATGAGCAATCTAAAGCTGCCAACATTCGCAAAATTGCAATATTTCTACATTAGTGTATTGTTTGACTTCTTCAACTGCGTTACACAAGTGCAATCTTTGGCTAAAATGAACAGCAGTCGACAATATTAACACTAATCATGGCTCACCAATAGCAAACAATCACACTGCCACTCCAGATGGCTGTCCATTCGACTAAAAGCCTCTAATTGTGCAGTCCTTATCACAAGACTGGGGCTAAAATTAAGATGCATAAAACTCATTAAGACTGACACTCCAAACAAAGCACAAAAGCGTCTTACATATCCATCCACAGAACCCACGGGTGCAGTCATGTGCTTTGTCCAGACAGACAGGCAGGACCCCAAACAATGTGTGAGAGTCAGCCCCAGTAACCAAAGAGAGGAGGTGATGTATTGCACGCTGACATGGAACAATGCAGTCTGTTTTACCTGAAGGCGAATCTTTCTACCCCATCAATTTGTTTCAGTGGACAGAGGCACCCTGTGACATCCTCCATGCAGTGTTTGTTAGCCGCTATCTCAGAAGACACCTGCTGTCTTTGAGCAATGACAAAAGGTAAGTAAACCGTATCTTCAAGGCAACACAAAGAGATTTCTAATAATCACAAGACATTTTTTTCTGCCACTTTCTTCGTGACAGCTGAATGCTTTCGTGTCCCTTTTAATCTGACTGTGGATTTTTTAAACATGTCAGACTGACAGCAACGGTGACGAAGGGGTTAGGTTGCAAATACAGCTGCCAGGCTGACCAATATGACTATGGCTGTTGTTCAAACACAGATGAAACGTTAACACTGTCGATTAACCTCCATGTCCTCCTCTAACCAGCTCCCTTTTGTGAGGTTACAGCTTAACTCATTTTTGAAGCAGATGGACAAAAACAAATAAATCCCTTTACAATACCACAATTTTTAACTGGGATATGATTAATTGAGGGACTAGTCCGGGGTTTATTTTTAACTCACTGAGCCTTGAAACAAGTCGACCCGCGGCACCACGGCTCTCTGCTCTTCCTGTACATTCATTATGCCAGCCTACCAGGGAGTATTATGTCTTGTAACAGCTGACTGTGAGTTGACACTGTGAGGCTTAGGGAGCCTTAGAAACTCTGCTTGGGGCACACTCCCGGTGTAGAGACTGAGGTCTGTCTGACATGTGTGACTCCTGAGGCAAGCGTGTTGCTAAATGAACAGACAGGGACAATGGCATGACCCACTTCTATCAGGACTACCCTGTTTTCTTTATCAAAATATATATATATGTGTATCCCACAGGTACGGCTCTGCACTGACGATGGAAAATATATAGCGGCCAAAAGCTTAAACATCCCCATCACCAGAGAACAGGAAGGGCAAAAGGGGGGAGGATGTAAATGATGGGAACGGTGATTCAGGGAGTCAGGTTAATCTATAAGCTTTCAGCAGTTTTCTCTCTGCATAAAGCAGTGTGACATGTTTTGGTAAGACTCTACATTAGACTTCAATGTCCATTTACCCTACTTGTAATATTGTGCTGGTTAATAATGATAAGGCAACTATTACAGGATATATATATCACCTCTAGATTTGTCTAGTCACCATGCAAGAAATCTTTTTATTCCGTTTTTTTTCTTCTTCTTCTTTTTATATTGGTTATTAAAAAAGGGAAAATAAGGGGAGAAAGATGCCTTTGCCCCCCTGCATTAATTAACGAGGGCTAAACCTGGACCCTCAGCTTGTTTTACCCCATGTAAGCATCGCTCATAAGCCAAGCAAGCAGCTGAAGATGGTCACTGTGAGGGCGCACGAAACACTGGAGCTGTGCACATTTGCCTTAATTGTGCGCAGTCTCATGTGGCCCTTTATCAAACAGCAATTACACAAAGATAAAATACGCAATCGGCCGCTTGTATACTCAAACAAGTCTCCTTTAAACACAATCAAACCAATTAACTAACGAGTCGTGCACGCATAACAAAAAAAAGCGTGCCGAGATTGCTCCGTTTCCAGCGAACAATACAGACGCACAGTGTTGAACCGTTCATGTGGGATACCCCCACTCCCCACGATCCTCTTTGAATAATCACCAGCACTTTGTCACTTTCAGTAGAATATGTAAATATGGCAAAGGATTCTGATCGATCCCCTGTTCGGTCATGCTCCCACGCTAAAGAACTATTTGTGTGGGAAAAAGAAAAAAGAAAATGTGACAATGATTATTTTTGCCTGTCACTTGTTCCGCTCACCTTTCACACGCTGTGGGACAGCGGCGCTCAAGCACAGGGCGACGGAAAGGAGTAGCGGTCCCATCCTCTCACAATAATCAGGTCCGACTTCCAAGGTTACGGAGCTGTGGGTAAAATCGCGTGGCAATAGCCCAAACTTCTCCTTCCTTTGCTCCGGCTGGACTGTGAGGGTTACCCTGAGAGCTGTTGCTATATGACTATGTCCTCTCAGGTAAAGTCTTGCGCTGTGATAAAGTCGGCAGAGAGGGAGACACAGAGAGACAGAGTGAGAGACTCGCCACCTGGATTTTGTCCTGCAGGAACAAGTGGACTGTGCCTGCCGGGCACTCCTCTGCTGCTGCCTCCGCGCTCCTACCGCAGTGGTGCGATGTAGTGGAGAGAGCGACGTGTGCGCTCACTCGGTGCTGCCGGACAACTACTGTCAAACCTCCCAGAGTCAGAAGAATTATCACTTCCGCTACACACTTACAAAATAAAACGAGAAGTGATAGCTTTTAATTTGAACTGCGCTTCATTTGATGCCTCATGTATCCAAATAAATAAATAAGTAAAAAAATAATAATAATTATAATAAAACATAAATAATACCATGTTGTTCGCCGCCTTTTATTTTCTTATTTTTTATTCTCTCCCTCTTTCTCATATCATGGCATGTAGAGTTTAAGCCATGGAAGTTTAAGTAGCGTCGTGCTTTGCTCATCTCCAATGCCTGTTTACGCAGTTAGTTGTATTTATAAAGTTATTTTTAGAAATATTAGTTTTGTTTTGTTTTTCCTTACTAATTTTGTTATTGCTTTAAAGGTGCAGTCACACAACGTTATGCAGCTTGGACCACAGTCACTTTGTTCCTTTGGTCACTCGGAGGATGCTTCATGGTAGGTCTTATTGGTGGAGCAAACTCTTCCTCCTCCCACTCCCACTCCCACCGCCCCGATAAAAAAATAAATAATAGAGAGAGAGCTTTAAAAAAAAATTCTTCCAAAAGTCAGAACTTGTTAGAAATTTAAATGTCGCATAATCAGCCTCTCCAGCATTTCCCAAACTCCTTCTTTCATTCTCAGATTTCTTTTTTTAAGCCTCCGGAAGTTGGATACTCAGCGATTAATTTAGTAGTTTCAAAAATCTTTTTCTGGAAATCCTCGATGAGTTTTAGTATCCTCAACAAAAAGATTAAATTAGAAAATTCTTTATCGGATACTGGCCGTAATGTTCTATGAACAATTTTCATTTCTTTACGTTTTTGTAGATTCTCCTTTTGTTTCTAGGAGAGAGAAAAAGATGGCACTGACTGAACAGCATCTCTGAAACAGACTTTAACTAACAGCTAATTAAGGCATATTAATTTACACAAACCACAACTTCACTGCTTACAGCGAGTTTCCAGTTTACAAGCCATTTCCATCCTTCAACTGAAGATCTTATTGAAACATAAACTTTAATGAGTAACTTACAATAATCCATGCTTTTTCACAGCGTGTGCAGACTGTTTATGCATACTGAACGTACACAGGTGTCTCACTGGGGTGTGACATTCTCAAAATTAGATTATTTCTCAAGAGGGTGGCACCACACTGACTGTTCCTTTGTGCCACGTGTGATATTTCGCCCACCTCTGATTGGATTTTCATGAATCTGGGTTGAGTTAAATTAATGTGACAATTGCACTTTGCCAATTATAAACTGACACTGATTAACTCATGGTGAGAACTGTGATTATAGGCCCCGACCAACTCCCCCCATATATTTCTTCAACATAGTTATCTTACTCCTCAATAACATTTTTGATCTGTTTTCTAAAAAATAATAATAGTATTTAAAGACATTTCTGCAATAGCAAGAGCATACTGGCTGCAGAAATTACAATGACATGTTCTCCTTACTTGAATAACTGATCCATGGTTAAATGCACTGTTTCATTCCATATTTGTGACCATTGCCTTTTCTGCACATCTGAGAGAGAAGTTTCCAGAACAAAAGAAAGAAAAGTAGCAGGACTCTGACTTTAAGTCGATGTCTTTATCCAACAGTCTGACCTTGAGATGCTTTCAGGCTCCTCATTATGAATCATGAAAGATATCAGGTGTCTTATGGTTTAATGTAGATAGAGACCTATAACTGTATGCACTTGGTCAAGACTAATAAATCATCCACAGTGGCCACAGTAAAGTCTGCTATCATGATAATGAGAAGCTGCCCTCTATTCCAAAGAGCGCCTCCCACTGTGTCAGATTTCCAGACTTGTCTCCATTGCACATGATACTTGGTGGAATAGCACATCCCTCTCCCTCTGAGTATGATCATGTTGGAACATCTGCGTACGATTATATTTAAAAAAGCATTGGTTTTCATGAATCCACTGACAAGGGCAAAGAAGGCGAAGAAGGGATGCGACACATCCCTAAAAAAATTATCCAGTGGCTCCTGATGTTCCTTAGCTGTAATTGTGATCATAAAATTAAATTAGAACAACTGTTGATGCTGTCTAGTCAGTGCGTTTAGGGCGCATTGGTTAACAGATGTGAATTTGTTTAATTGTCCTGCTCATTGTTCTATTTGCCTTTTTCTTTAGTTCTGATTATATTGAAGGGGAAGATGCAGTTTGTGCTATGATAATATCAAACCTGCCCGTGTAACAGCACCTAACTCTGTCTTTAGAAGGATATATCAGTAAGTCCAGCAACAAGGAGACCCCATGCTGTGTTACAGACTTCAGTATGATATTGGAGTCCTAGTTCCTTTTTCCTCCTCGTCGGTTGTTATCTTTGGTCTTTATTTTTCATGTCTCTGTGTTAAATTATTTTATGTGGACTTCTTTCACATAATCCTACAAGACTTGTCCATAACAGCTCACAAACTTTGTTCTGTATTTTCTTCACTTTGTTCACTTTTGTCTGATGTGCCTCTAAGTTTTCTTCCTTCACTCCGAACAAGCTGGAAAGTCAACATTAACTAACCAGGTACCAGTCAACCTCACTTACACTGGAGCAAGGGCCACAGTCAGGTGCCTACCCTTTCAGCTCTGTTTGCCTTACAAGAGCAACACTACAGAACACTGCTGTGCAACCATCAATGTTGACAGTAAAGACTGAAAGACCCATTAGACAAAGTTGCTTCAACCTACATCCTGCAAACTGCTTCACCCTGCTGAGATGGCTCCAGAACAGCACGACACAGCAGCAACTCTGACTGCAACCAAGCAGGCAAACAAACTAAATTTAGTTGTTTTATGACCAAAGTCAATGTCTTTATTGTTCTGGACAAGAACATTTTGTGGTTGCAGACATCTGGTAAAACATCTGGTTGTAATGCTTATTTTATGCTTAAGTGGAGGTAACATGAAGGCAGTCTGGGGGCAGTAGCAGGCTGACAGTGTACCTGCAGTGTTTGTTGTCGATGAAAGCAGTGTACAAAATATGTGGTACAACCAGACTGTTGGCTACTCTTGCTTGTGCTGTTGGTGGTCTGTCTGCCAGCTGCAGAGAAGAGCAAAGTCATGCTGTGATATTTGATCTTTGAAGATTTTTTTTAAAAGTTCTCCCACTCCTGGCGAACTCCACTGCTACCCCCTTTCCTATTCAGGCATACTTGTTAACCAATAGGTCAATCAATAGGCATAGGTCATCTGTGTCCAGCAACGTGCATTTGGGATTTTGGAGGACTACACCTCACTGTGCACACGTAAATGTGTATGCAGACAGACACATTTTGAGGACCATAAATCAGGTTTAGGAAATGGCACAGGTCTAGAGAAGCACAACTCCAATAACGGACATTCCTACATATGAAAAACACAGGATCCACTTCCATTTTATATTGCTACAACAAAGGACTACACGGGCCCCTTTAAAATAGCACCTGTCCATCCAGCCCCTCCAAGATCCCGTCCTTTCAGTCTTTGACTATAGATTTTAATGCTTTTGCGCTGATAATATCATTATAAATAAAGGTATCGGTAAAATGTGTGCGGTAAAGCCTTTATTTGTAGTCAGAAAAACAAAATATGTCATCTAAAAAATATAAAACTTTAACATCTGACTAAAAAGCATGCATCTGCGATCATTAAACACATCATTAGTTTTGTGTATGCCCTGTAGGAAAAAGCAAAACAATTGATTAACAAAGAGAAGATCAGAGAAGATTGTCCACTGGCACCAGGGCTCGCTGCTAAATCTCCACGCTAAGTACAGACCTCTTGACCTCCTCCCAGTCTCCTCTCACAGCTTAGAAACTGATCACAGCAGCCACAAGTGTTTTCTGTAAATCCTTCACACTCGCATATCTAAACCTTGACATGGTCAGTCCTTCTTCAAACTCAACTCCGTTTGTCTCCTTTGCCCTTGTCTTTCCCTCGGCTTATCGAAACTCGGAGCACAGATCAGTGAATCGTCTTCAGCTCGCATCTATCCTCATTTAGACCGTGGGGACCCATTTAGGGTGAGCAACGGGCTGGAAAACAAAGTGACCTTCTCATATTTGACTCATTTACTGCTATTTGTGTTTTAGCCACTAAAACGAGTTCCATGTTTTCATTTCTAGAAAAAAACCTAAAAGAGCTGAAGAGGGGTGTTCACTATTTCTCTTCCAGCAATGTTTCATTTGGGGCATAAAGAGTTTTTGCTTTTATTCAGTTGGAGAGGGAGCTGTAGCACCTTTAGGATGCAGAAATAATTTTGAATTGGAACTTAATAGGTAAAAAATCTGTGAATTTTGACCAAGCATGTACTATTAGCATGAGAATTTATTATCTAGTATGCCCTCAGCATCTCTCTTAGCACAATTTTAATGAGGTTAACTTTCTTAAAACTGTAGATAACCACTTTTTTCGTCCTTGCCTGCCTGTCTTTCCATTAGCGCGCTCCCCTTCCTTTTCATTCCCTCAGCCTCTCACAGGAGGCGAGCGGTTTTTCATACCCACTCGGTCCCTCTCTCATCTCCCATTTCTCCAGTTTCTTCTGCCATCCTTTTCCCATTCAAACTGCTGCTTGACTTGTGTTCAAGGCCCCTCTCTCTCTTTTTCTGCACTCGCCACAAAGACAGTCTAACAAAGGCCTAAGGCAGTGAAGAAGAGAATGAGAGGCAGGGAAGTGAAAGAGGTGGTGGATGTTGCGGGGTGGGGGGTGGGTGGGAGGATGGTTATGGCATGGAGCAGGATGGAAACGGCGAGATAGTAAAGGAGATGGATGAAGAAAGTGGGAGAGACACAGAGCGAGGGGCAGCTTGAGACTGTGAGGAAGGCAAGTAACACTAAATTAGATGCTCTTGCAGAAGAGACAGTGTATTAATTCCAAAGAGAATATTGCATTGTGTCTTCTTTTTCTTTCCTCTCTCAGCACTGGGACAGAGCGGAGTTATGTTCCCCCAGCAGGCTTCTCTGTTTCTCTTTCCTCTCTTCTTCTAGTCCCTCGCTCCTGATCCCACTGGCACAAGCATACGTTCCCTCTCGTTGTCATTTTGCTTATTATTATACTTTTCCTGCTGCAAATACACGGAGTGCTAAAACTACAAATGCAATGAAAGTGAGGTGATTAATTAAGCTGTGATTGTGATGCTCAATATTAGCCGCTTTCAGCATTTATGTCAGTGGACCATTCCACTATTTTAACTGTAAATGATGAGGAAACAGAACACCTAGTTGTTGCACTCGTATCAATATTTATATGATACATTTTGTTCTTTTGCAATGCAGCCCATGTTACCCTGTGATGTTTGAGTTTTAACAGTGAAAGAACGATAATACGTTGCCTTACAAGAAACATTTTCCATTGCTCGCCCCAACAAAAACAAAGATTTGCCACGGTGCACCCTGCCCCATCTGTTTCCACCATGAATATGTCCAAGGCAACAATCTGGTGGATGACTGAAACACTGGCCTGACTCCCTTCGTTCAGTAACCTGTATTTCTTTTCTAAATTATGGCTGAAAATCATAATATTTGGGTAGGCTTTGTTACACTGATGGAGTAACACACTGGAGCTCAGGGACTTAATGTCTTGATGTTGCAATATCCTAAACGACTACGTAAAAAAATGACAGGAAACCTTGACTAAGCGTTCAGGCTCAGTTGAAAAATAAAGGTGGTCATGCCAACCTTTCAGATTTGTTAGAATTCTACAAAGGTTTGTTTCCCCCCCCCTAGTTTTTCCCTGTATGTTTGCACATTTCATTAAACCACTGCACCTATCTCTGATTTTCCAAGTAAAAAAAAAAGAAGGGTGTCTCAAAAATTTTAGCACTGCAGTACTGACACATTTCATATTTTCTTATGAACACAAAAATATGAGCAGGCCCCCGGTGATGCAAACAATTGAGAAACGCAGCTGAAATATGCAAAGACACAGTTATAGGAGCACTTTGGGCCAACCGCGTAAGCACACATTGCACACCTGAGTTACACAACTGAAACAAATGTACCAAAGAGCCAGAATTGAAAACACAAATGCATGATTATGCTGAGGGGTGGTTATTCACGTCAATGTGTGCGATCACAACCCCCGAAGACCTCTGCAACTCATTTTCCACACCACAATGCTGCATATCAACAAAGGCAAACAACCTGGACTATATTTCTTGTGCAAAAATCAATACGCTCTTTGCCTGCATGAGACAGCAGGATTTATAATGTAACAGTCTGAGTTATGACCAAATCCTCCCACCCGACTCCTCCAGTTCCGTGATCATCTCGAGTAAACACACGTTGCCTACCATCATGTCCAAATCCCTACCCATTCCTCCCTCCTGTAGCCCTTTAGCTGTTTACCAGTAACAACCAGAAACAGCAGAACTCACACTAAAAGGTAAAAGCTGAGAAGAATCTTTGAAAGTATCAACGAATGTGTGTTTATTATAAATAAATTCTCTCTTTTGCAATGCCTTATGAAACGGGGCGATATATTTAGTTATTCTTGATGAGTATGCTTTGCTGTTTGACAAAACTCATTAAAAGCTGCGGCCTTTCAAAGGATCTGCTCTGATCATAAATCCTGTTTGAAGTTGTTTTACGAGCAGTAAAAACTGGCCTTTGTTTGCCCTTCTAGCCTCAGCCTAGACATGCAACTCAAAATGTTCTCAGACAAAACCAAACAAAAAAGAAAAACCATAAGTCTAGAAAAGTTTCCTAATGTAAAATTTCCTATAGATATAAAGTTATAGTTCATCTTGAGAACACAGACCTATGGATGACTCGATCTTTGAAGATTGTGTGAAGTAGCCTCAGTTGAGAGAATCAGCGGCCTATGCCGCAAATGCCTGAAAATAAATTGTATCAGTGGTAATATGTGAGGGATAATGAAAAGGGCTTTCAGGTAAGGAGACATCATGCTTCAGTGAACTGCTTATAAAACCATTTACTGAGGTTACTTACAGCCTCTGTTCCACTGGAACCATAGAAAGTATTTACAGACACCCAGAAGCTGAAAAAAGACATTTGGAAATTGAAAGAGCCAGTGCTAACGTGTTTACTGGTTGCTGCAAAATGTGGATTACACATTTGGCAATGTTTTGTATTTAAAGTGCAATGAAAAAGCCACAGACAACAAAACACCTTGTTAAAGCAAAATTAGCTGCTACTCTGTCTCTACTGTATCTCTGTGTAGTGCATTTACATAATATACATAATGTCATGATCTTATTGGCTCAAGCAAACATACATGAAGCCTGACAGGCCAGTTCACTCTAAAAGTATTTTAAAAAACAGACTTTTTGGCCGGTTATATATATATTTCTGTGCTCTCTCTGCTTGCAACAGCTGGATTAGATGATCATTTGTGCAGGATAAAAATGAAACCGGTATCAGAAACAGCCAGCTAACTTAGCATAACATTAAGGGGTAAACAGCTCTATCCAACGATAACAATGTTTGAATTTCACACATTATTTCAATAGATTATACCATTAACCCAAAAGCTTTGGCTTTTGGGATGAAACTGGAGCGCCTGGGTTCACAGATGGACAGTTCCACAAAGGCTAAACCTAACCTTGATCTTTAAACACAGAAGCGTCCTGCTGTGAGGGTACCACAGTAACTTCCACACCATCGAGCCACCAGTGATATCTAAAATCACTGACTCAAAGAACAAGTAAATGTTTTGCCCTCTGACAATTTTTTTTCTTCTTGTTTTCCAAAATCGCAGCCATGATGCAGTAACTGAGTGGGTGGAAACGGAGGAGATGAAAGGGATAAACAAGAGGTGACACTTAACATCAAGCCTCCACTTACTGAGAGTAAACAACAGTATCACAGTGTTTACTCACTTGCATGTGTGAAAATCTTCTTTTCAGAGTTGAATAACTTAAGGAAAGTGACAAACTGCACGTCAGTGAAAGTCACATATTACCAGCAGCTAGGTCTGCTGGTAATTTTACTGTTTAATTACTTGTGGCAGGGAGTTCAGTTGAAATCAAGCAACACAATCGTTTTGTTTTTTTCAAGCCTTTGAGCAATAAAGGCTAATATAAAACTATAATGTTAAATGAGTATTGAGAGTTATATTATATACAAGTGGTATAATCTAGTCATGTGAAAATAAATAGTTTTCACAAAACGTTATGCAGTCCTGTGAAAACTTATGCACCCCCTGAGTCAGTAGCTTGTAGAACCACCTTTAGCAGCAAAAAGTCGATGTAACCATTTCCTGCAGTTTATCAGTCTCCGATAAAGTCATACAGGAATGTTAGCCCGCTCTTATGCCTCTGTTCATTGAGATTTGCAGACATTTCACAGTATTTCAGTTGGGCTGAGCTCTTTGACTGGGCCATTGCAGCATACTGATTCTTTCTTATTCAGTCATTCTGGTGTAAATTTGCTGCTGTGTTTTGGCTTCACTGTTCGCTAATGGCCAAACTTTAGCTATTGGACAGATAGCTTCACATCTGGCTCGAGAATACCCACCCCACCACCGTCCTTTACAGTTGGTATTAGGTGTTTGTTGTGATATGCTGTGTTTTGGTGTTCTCCAAATGTGGTGCTGTGCATTACAGACAATAATCTCCACTTTGATCTCATCTGTCCAGAGCACTATGTTTCAGATGTTTTGTGTATTGTTTAGACACAATATTGCAAACCTCAGCCGTACTGTCATGTTCTTGTTAGAGATGATTTCTTTTATATTTTTAATCTATTTTATTATATTACCAGCTGTTGTTTTTCATTGTATTATATATAAAAACTTGATAAACTTGACTGGCTTAACCCTTCCAAACACAGAAACTGTACTTGTTCAGTCTTTTGTCTGTCAAATGTTAAGATCTGTCATAAACTTTAACATTTGACATGCTAGCTGAGGCCTGTAGAGTCTGAGTTGTAGCTCCCGGGTTTTCGAATTGCTCTGACCATTACACTTTACACACACCTGTATACTCCAGACCAGGAAAGTGCCAAAACCTCTGACTATATAAAGGCCCTCAGACTTGCAGATGATCAGTTAGTCAAGAGTATCTGATTAGCAGAACCTGGCTGCTATTTACCCTCTTAAATCCTATGGAAAAAGTAAATGTGTAGCTTTTTTTCATTGTTTTTTACATAGCTGTATTTTTGATCATTTATATAGGAAGTAAAACAAAACAGACATGATCCAAAAAAGGGAAAATGTTTTTTCTTTTTTTGTCATTCATCCCAAACTAAAAGCAACATTTATAAGGACATTATCTGGCATTCCAATGCCCTTGTATCACAAAGCTCAAGAGTCTTGATATGAATTTAATAGAAAACAGAGCTGTCCAATGAGTACCAAATACTTTCCTTGAAAGTTGTTTGTTTATTTTTTATGAAACTGATAAAAAACATTGCAATAATAACTGGTATTTTACAGATGCCTTCATAGACACACCAGGCTGATAAACGGTAATGATTAATTCCTGCATCACCATTAACTTCCTTGGCAAAATCTATTAAATGATCGATAAGTTAAGCAAAGCTGGGATGGCCACTGACATGACAGCGCCAGTGATCCATGACTTACGATCAATATATTGATCCTGCTCGCAGAAACTGTCACCCTTTACTCTATGGACTCTGTCACATATTCTGCAGCTGAAAATGGTTTTATAGCTGTCAAGGAATGTTTGTGTCCATTCTCACCCAGTTAGACTTAAATCAGTAATGCTTATGCACCCCCCACTGCAATATTTAAATAATTCAGATGTTATGCAAGGATTGCCTGTGTCTGTGAGAAACTCTCTGTTTGGCAATGGAGGATTTTCAGTTTTGTTATCCCAGTCTTTACGAAGCAGTACACTTGACATTTTTCCATTCCAATTCAAGAGCCATCTTTTGAGCAGCATAAGCCTTCCTAAATTTGTTTCCCTTTCTCTTACAGATCTGGAAAACAGCTGTGGGAACTGTGGACGCTGCAGGGTAATTGGCACACAGCTGAAGTAAAGCTGACAATACAAAATTGGCTTTCTCCTCCTTATCGATAAGGAGATTTTATTCTTTCATGAGGCTTCCAGGAATAGCGTCTCCACGGTATAGTCATTAAGACACTCAACTTACAGGCAAAAGATCCCTGCTTTGAGTCTAGGAGGGAAAGCAACCCAGCCTCGGGGGATCACAAGCTAGCGTCGATCTCGCGCTGGTCTCAAGCTCGGATTAATGGGAGGGCTGCATCAAAAAGGGCATCCGGTGTAAAATCTGTGTCATGTCAAATATGAGGATCCATCTGCTGTGGTGACCCCTTGGGAAATAAGGGAGCAGCCAAAAGTACCTTCCATGAGACTTCTGGAAATGCCAACATTCAGTTCAAATATTGTTGTTTCTAATGGATTTTGATTTAGCTATGCTGTGTCTTTGCCCAGTACTGCAGTGTAAACAAACAAACTGCAAAAAAGTGAATATATAGCAATTATTTTATTTGAGCTTTAATGTATTAGCAACAAGTATCTTATGTCAGAGGGCTGTTTAAAAAAAAACCAAACCCACAAATTACTCTATATATTGTGAATGAATACCAGAAAAGTAAATGAATGAATAAACAATAACAAAACAACACTTTGACCACATGAAGACACACTGTGCCCACAGCCTGGATGCAGAGAGAAAATGCAGTTCCCTTCCTTTCTGTGCAAGAAATCTTTTAAGGCTGCGGCTATTAATGAATGTGAATCTAAAGTGTTTGGACCGTCGATGTTGCAGAACTTGAGCAGGGGATAAGGTCTCTCCTGAGTCCCCACAGCCACCACCCACATACTGTGGGTCTCCATAGAAACCATGAACCTCAGGAGGCGTGAAATAAACAAACAAAGGCATAATTTTGTTCTGCATCTTTACCGTGATTGTTTGCAAATATGTTGGTTAAGCTCCACAGTTTTTCCCCTATGGTAAATATTTGCTCATTTTATCTTCAAAAACGTTGTCTGGTAGAGAGCTGTAAGCACAGAGACATGCTCATGCAAACACTCACAGAAATGATTTACTGCACCAAGAAGTAGATCATTTCAAATATCAGTTCTAGGTTGTTGTTGTTTTTAAATGATCAGGAGCACAGAAATGGTGCTTTGATCTCAATTTGATTTTAGTTAACTGACAAGACAATGTCTTTCAAACTAAAGCAGGATGCAAGGGGTTTTTTTTCTTTGTTTTTTTGCCTTTAGGCTTTCCTTTATGAAGTCAATTTTCAGTGCATATATTAAGTATGAAATATTAAATGGATACAGAGTAATGACACCACTGTAGTTTAGACTGGTTCCCTATTGGCCTTGCTAGGCATGAAATCATGGAAAAAAATGTGGACCAAGTATCCAACCAAACTCAGCAACCTTCCCCGGTGAACTTCTGATAGGCATTCACTCAGCTAGGAGAGGTCTAGTAATTGAAAAGGTTCAAAATCAATGTTCTATTTCAGAGATTTTGTAGTAGAGCCCAAAGATCTTGGGATTTTAAGACCAATAAAGAAACCAGTATTTAAAAATCAGATATATCGACCGATATTTTTTTCTTTCAGATACACAAACATAAACAGATTTCCTTAACATTTGTTATGTGTAATTTATGTGTTCTTACTGAGATAATTTGACAATGCAGTTTAAAAATAAACTTGTTTTACTGTCACAAAAACTTGTGGATTACTTGTTTACAGTCTTACTCAACTCGCTGCTGTTTGTGTGCTGGGTCTGCTCTCAACAGGGAAGTTGCAGAGCGCTAGTAGATACACTATGCAATGTTAATATTTATAACACGCTGAAGGATGTTTCTCCTCTCGCTACTTTCCTTTTTTAATTTTTATGAATCTGCTGCGATAAATGCCAATACCAATATATCAGCAAATAGCTAAAAAACACAGCCAATAATATAGGCCTATGGATACATCAGTTGCAGGACCAGTGTGTATTTAATATAATATAACCAAGAACAGGACTTTTGACAAGTCCCAAATCTATGTCTGCACACACATGCAGACATAGATTAACCACAGCCTTAAAACACACTTTACATAATTGTGAATTCCATCAGTGAATAGACAGATGACAGAAAAAAGCTGCTTTCTGTGCACAAACATGGATAGCTTCCCTTGAGAGCTGAATATATCACTGGCAAGATCACAGAGGTTGCCTCAGATTACTTTTTTTTTTGTCAACAACTTAATCCTAAAACAGACAATGAAAGTCTCACCCAGAAACAAATTATGCATTTGGAAAAAAATTAAGGATTTTATCAACAAAATGAAACAGGCTTTTAAGAAAAAAAAAACCTTGGAAAAAGGAAATAAACAAGAAATTCAAAGAAGGAAAACATGCTGTGAAAGAAAAACTTTTCTAAAAACTATGGGACCTGGTCACCAGCATGAAAACCACAAAAAAATAAATAAATTGACGACAGCAAATTCAGTGAGTATTTCTTAACAAGCATTGGACACCTATTATTTTTCAGCCAACATGACACAGTGATGGTGGTGATGGTACTGATGTTTATGATGTTGACAGGCTAGAGATTGACCCCGTTAATAGGCTGTTCAAGCAAATCAATTTTAAGAAGCCCAGATGACATCTCTAGTTGTCTATTCAAAGCATGTGCAGATGAATTGACATCAGCTTAGTATCCTATTTTTAATAGGTTCCTATAGACACACGGTAACAGTGTAATGGAAAACTGCAGCTATCAAACTGATCCCTAAGAATCCTGTCCACATGAGAACAACGATTTTAGATCTATTGCTCGTTTTTCTGATTAGGATAGGGATCGAGATGTGAGCCTACCAGTTTGTACAAAAACAGAAAAAGATACAGTCAACAGTGTAATGTTCTTAGTCACTAAATACCAACATCAGTCTGTACTAAATGCTATTTGTTGATCTCAGATCAGCGTTTAACACCCTGCTGCCTTATGTCCTCCCAGAAATGCAATGAACTACCACGTTATTAAGTGTTTTCCCAGAAGGTCAGCGTTGAACAGGATCTTGTCTGAAACCTTGACCACTGACAGCCTGCACCCCAAACTGAATATTAATACACTAGTGCTGTTCATCCTGTACTCACACTCATTGAAGCATTATGTAGAATTTTTCTGAAGGGGTAAAGGGTCTCATGTCAGACCCACAGCATATACAAACACAAGATTCTGATATATCCATTTGTCAGAGAAGCACTCCCTTGTTGTTAATACCTACAACAGAGAAAGTAGTGTTTGTGTTCAAGCACCCTGAAAACCACTTACCAGTGGTTATGCATGACCACAATATAGCCTATGTGTAGGTTGACAGCTACAGACACCAAAATAGATTAACATAGTATTCATGGGTAAAAATGCCTTTACTAGGCTTTCCTTCCCAGAAAGTGATTCTTCATTTTACCACGCTGTAGGTGAAAACATCCTTGAGGTATCCCTGCCTGGCTTGGCAACCTCACCATACACGAAAGCCTAGATTAATAGAGAGCCATAAAAGCAAGGTAGCACTCAACAGTCCAGGGTATCTTTGATGAAACAATTATCAGGCAGGCGTCAAAAAATAATCTCTGATCCTACTCATGTTCTTCAACCTCCATACCAGGTTCTCCCCTCGGGCAGATGCTTCTAAGTCCCCCAATGCAGCCTCAGCTGGTTTAAGAATTCTTTTGTCTTCCTGTCCATCAAAGCCTAAAGCTACGTTTTAGCCAGAGGCAAACCTCTGTAACAGTGTTCATGATTTTAAAAGTATACATGTACATAAATAATGACCCAATCTATACTTATCTACCACCAACATCAAAAAAGGGAGGGGAAATCATTCAGGAGAGTGGTTCTCCATCCCTCTAACAGAGTTTCAGAGACTTACATAGTCAATGCAAAGGCACGTTAAAGTAGCTAAAATAAACTTGCTAGGGTATTTTATTTTTTCTTCTACAGTATTTCTTTATATTTAACTGGTGTTCTCAAGAAATGTTATGAATGAGGGAATTTTATATATTTGAATAAGAAGTGTTCTAAGCTTAATTTCTCAAAGTCTAAACAGTGCAAGAGTGTCCATACCTGCAATGTTACAAATGTAGCTGGTTGCCTGTCATGGCTTCAGGATGGATGTCCACAGTACATTAAGACCATAATTTGTGATCACACAAGACGATCAGCAAACCTGTGGATCTCTTCTTTGTTGCTGAAGATTTAATTGCTTTTTATTGGCTGCCTGGTTCAGGTTAGCGTACAGTCATCTGAGCACCATTCTTGTTCCAGGAATCCTTGGCTTATAGCTTTTTGTTAGCATAGTGACTTTGCAGATTCTTTGAATAGACTTGATGTCATGTTTCAGGCAGTGTATGGATTATTCTGACCTGGGGACAGTTTGAAATTTATGGTCACGTCTTTGTCATCAATAGACGGATGATTTTCATCGCTTTACCCTTCAGTTGTAGACCGAGTTCAGGAAAATTTTGTACAAGCATTCATAGTGATGCTTTTTTTGTTTTGTTTTTTTATATCACTCATTCTGCATGCAACTATAAAACAATTAGTTGTACTTAGCATAATTATTTTATTAGTGACTGTAATACGATTAGTGGATTTAGGAAAAGGAACGTGTTAGGAAGAAGTGTAACGAAAATCAGGCATAATTATTTGGATTATTCATTTATATGAATATTTATTTGAGATTTATGTTTCTGAATACTTTAAGTAACTGGTTTTATGGTTTCATATACACTACAATGTAGAAGTCTTGAAATACATCTCCCCCGACCTGTGTAAGGGATTTCTTTCCTATTTACTAAGGACATGACTTTCTGATGCTGTTCATCTGCTGCATATTTATTTTTTCTTCTCCACACCGTGCTGAGATATACCAAGTTTTGGGCTAAAAGCTTTATGGGAATTACATAGTTGCTGCAAAAATACTATTGCTGAAGACAACTTTAAAAATTGCAAGAAGGTCTGGATGCTTGGAAGCAAAAGAAATGCAGGGTGACTCGGTGCATCCCTAGAAATAGTTATAAGGACACACTGCACAGCATGCAGAGATGTACAAAGTTTTTAGCTAATAGCTCTTTGAAGAACATTTTGTTGGTACTATTTTTTCCCTGTCAAACTATTTTTCATAGTTTTAGCAGGATTAAGATGTGTTTTTGCAACAGACTGTTATAATAAAGTGCCTAAAGATCAAGATGTTGTTATGTACAGCTATTACATTGGTTCATCCCTTAAGTTAGGTGCCTTTTTTATGCTTAAATGATTCAAAGGTCAGTGTTAAGTGGCTTAAGATGCAAAAAAAAAAAAAAACCTCTGAAAATGGTCAAGTGGGTCAGGTAGGATCAATTCTGTTGAAGCACAACAAAAATAAAGTGAATGGTCAACAACATATCATATTTAGCACCAAGAAAAACAAAGTTTCTTGTAGAAGTCATGTAGAGTGACCAATACAACATGGATATCTTGTATAAAATGAGCCTCATTTTACTTGCAAAAAGAACTTCCATGGCAGACTTTGGGGAACACCACTTCCCTAATGAGCTTCATGTTTTTCTCCTGCTATCAGCCGTTTCCCATTCAAGACTCAATCTGCTATTTACAAGGTGTCGTGTGCTGACATGGGAGTATTTAAGCCTGTCTTGACAGTTTTCTGACAGCACAATACTACTTGGAGATTCAGATATGAGCGTACAGCAGTCCCCAAAGCTTTTTGCGAGAAAATTAATTCTGTTCAACACGTAACATCTTAGCTGTGATCTCAGCTACCGAGTCACTGCTATTTACCTTGTCTTCTCAGAGCCACTTCTTTGAATGCTTTGGGTTTTATTAAAAATAAAATATATTTTAATATTTATGCAGCTGATAGGTTAAGCAAAACACATCAACTTAAGATATTCCTCAAAGTCTGAATTAGTGTTTCTTTATAAGGTGTTCTCATGATATTCATGTACATTTTAAGGTTTTTCTCCTGTGTGCAGTTATATTAAAGGTAGCTAAATCCTATATCACAAAAGACCTTAGCAAATCTTTACAAGAAAGCAAGGAAGAAGAAAAAACTTACTATAAGGTAATAATGACTCCCTTAATTACAGTTCATATTTGTAGTAATCCATGTGGAAACTTACGGTACGGTTCAAAGGTTTTGAGGCACCCCTCATTCAATTCAGTTCAAATCACAGTCACCTCAAGGCACTTTATATTGTAAGATATATTGGATATTGTAAGACCCTACAAAAACCTACATTCAATAACCTCAAATGTTGAGGTCTGAGCTCTGGAGAGGCCAATCCAAGACTGAGATTATTCCATTGCATGTGTGTGTTTTAACTTCACTGGCATTAAAAGCATAGCAGGGATCATTGTGATGCAGAAAAATAAAGCCAGTCAGATACTTTTATAATGGGAAAATTCTAGTTAACCCTCACATTTAGATTTAGGTGGTTAGAATTTCACTGTATGATTTTTGTATAACCTTTGCGTGTTTAAGATGAAGTAAGTATGTGTCAGCATGACCTTGTGAAAGCTGCTTAGCTAGGCCTAATGATGTTTCACTATGTTATCTGCTAACTGTTTTGCTCAGAAGGATGAAGCTCAGGGCCAGCGCCAGGTGCTGGCCTGGGAAAGGATAGTGGGAGTCTTCTTTGTTCAGCAACAGCCCGGGTTGGACAAAAGACTGTTGTAACTAAAAGATACACAGAGTTTGTGCGATGTTATAAAAGGGGCGCTGCAATGCCCCGAGGTTAGAACGCTCATTACTATGAACCTGTTATGTTTTGATGTGTATGTGTGTTCTCCTGCGAGCAGTAACAAATAGTTTGACCACAGTTTTCCGTGTTGCAGACTTTATTTACAAAATTCCACGACACTTTGCAGATGGTATTGCATGAAATGCAGAAATGCAACCCCAAAGCATGACTGCACCTTCATTGTGGTTTACAGATGAAATAGACACTCGCCTTTGAATGATTTCAACTAAATATTGTAAGTTTTGATTTAACTCCATAAGACCCGCAGACACTGATTTTCAGTGTGTTTCTTATTTGGCATCCTTTATCCTTTCCTCCCATTTCTCTTCATTATGAATGGCTTCTTGGCAGCCACCCTTCCACTGAGACCATTTTTGATGACACTTCAAAAAAAGTAGATGGATGAAGTGAAGGGCCAGATGCTTCATTCAGATCCTGTCTTTCCTATCTCTTAAGGGCATGACTTTCAGATAAAGTTCATCTGCTGTTCATGTGCTTTTTCCCTATTCTGTTGTTCTACACTTATTTGGTGTCCTTAATTTTTTTAGTTACACACTGCATACCATGCTGAGTTTTTGGCTAATAGCTCTTTGGGAATCATTGTTGCTGCAAAAGTACAATCACTGAAGACCACTTAAAATATTGTGAGAAGGTCTGGCTGCATGCAAGCAAAAAAAAAATATATATATATATATATGAGGGGTGGCTCTATGAAATTGAAATAGGCTGTCACATGAAACTGATGAGTAACTGATTGCATTTGCAACTCATTTTGGTAACAATTTTCTGCAACATTCTTGCTTTTGTCTTGTTGATGTTTTGCTGTTTCTTCCAAAAGTGCAATCTTTTTCCTTCTCAGACTAATTTGGCTTTCTTGTCTATCAGCCAGCTTTGTAAGATGAGAAAGGCTAAGGCAATAACAGGTATCTGTTTAAACAAAAGTAAGCGTCAGGGAAAACTATTGCGCTTCACCACAGTGAAATAATTTAAATACAATTAATGCCTTAACACTTTTCCTTGTTTTTGCGAGGTTGTGAAACCTTGTGAAGTTGTGCATTGCTCTTAAGTCCCTCAGCCAAGGAGAAAATAAGCCTTTAGTGTTATACTCAAAAAGAAATAGTTCCATTTTTCTGTGCAACCTATTCCTGATTGTAGTTCTCGTACAACCTCTTTGTCTCTCTTCTGCCTCATCCACAAACACGGTACACTGATACACATGCACATGGACTTCAAAAACAGAAGACAACGGAGCCTTCTTGTTCTCTTGTTTCTTTCACTGTGCCCTTGATGGTCTGCCTTTTAGATGTTTTTGTGACCCGGGAGAGATCTTGAACATGTTTCAGGTCAGACTGAACATAAGCATGCACCTTAGTCTCAAGGACTGAACTGTGTCAGATATCATCCCTCCACCAGACCACAGGGATACACGAGTATTCTGTGATCTGAGGAGCTAAAGTTAAAAGTTGATCAGAGGTGAAAATGAATATATTCCTTAAGAGAAAATGTCTTAAGTTCACGCTCTTTTCTCTGTTTGATGTTTTCCCTTTGGCATTAAAAGGAAAGGCTATTCCTTTTTAACGATATTCCCACCTGGACTGCCATACTTGAAAAATGAACCTTTATGTACTTGTGACCTGGGTAATGTGATTCATGCGTGTATTGCTGAAAAATCCAGTTACTGCTAATTTTAAGAGATATTATGAACTTCACTGTAATGTTAACATTTTGTAATGTAAGCAGAGATACTGGGAGGCTGGGATTATCAAATGTCCTGGGGTACTCTTTCAAGGGAATCGTATAGCTTAGGAGACAACAGACGCAATTGTAATGCACAATCACAGCACCGAGTAAAAACAGGTGATTTACAGTAAAAAGAAAATGAAGGCAGTCATAAATAATAAATCTAGGCTCACATCTTTTATCATGCTGGCAAAGGTTAAGTGTGTGAAATGGCAGAATAATTTAAAGCAGTTTTAAGATAACTTAAGGAATGTTAAGTGTTGTCTTGCCATACTTGTGTTGTCTTGAGAGGAAGCTGACTGTATGTCTGTGGTTAAATATTTATCAGAATGAACAAAACTGCAACAGCTAATGGAACAACAGCCAAAATACTGTAGTTAGGTTAAAGAGGAACTGATTTCACACATCAAAGTCTGTTTACAAATCCTGAGGGGTGCTTCATAAAGTCTGATAAACTCCCCCAAGAGATGGCACAAATTAAAAAAAAATGGAGAGGTGAGGTGCAGATATGTTTAGCCTGCTTTTAATCTCTGCTTGACTAGGCTTGAAGGTAAATTAGTCACTACTAGCATAATACACCGTATCTAGAACAGAGATGCCAGAAGTCACAGTGTAGTGTGGGTAGGTAAGCCAGGGCTTGATGCAGCGGACGAATTTGTGGACTATTACTGGATCTTGTATACACTGTATGAAGCTAAATTGTTATTCCTGGAAAGATGTGTTATAATTTGATGAAATAATAAATATGTACATGTACAACTAATTTCCCATGTGTGGGACTAATAAAGGTTATCTTGTCTTATCTTATCTCTTATGTGGCTTTTAGTGCATTCTTCTCTCTATGCCAATCAGATGGACTAACCGCATATTACAAAAGTTAAAAGTTGCATATTACAATGTGATGTAATATGATTGCCAATACATACTCGCTAAGCACTTTACAAGGTGCACCTTGCTTGCAAGAAAATGTACCAAGAATGTCTCCATCACACCATTCAGTTACTGTTACCTTCCTTTCAGCATGAACCAGTCTCTCCCTTCTCCTCTGACCTCTGACAACAGAAAGACATTTTCACCCAGAGAACTGCTGCCTACTGGATATTGTCTCTCTTCCTCATATGTAAACCCTACAGATGGTGGCGTGGGAAAATCCCCATAGCTCAACAATTGCTCAAATACTCAGACCATCCCATCAAGCACCAAAAATGTCATCTTTGCTATGCCTAAATGTATTAAGTTCCTGTCATGTGATTTGCTGATGAGATATTTGCTTTAACAAGCAGGTTAACAGATGTACCAGAGAAAGCGGTCAGTGAGCGTATATCAGGTTTGTGTGTTTGTTTATTCAGCTTCAGGTCCAGAAATAGGTTTTGCAACACACAGCTACTACTTAAGAAGCAGCAATTCAAATATTATGGAAATTTTTCTGACCAGTACATTTATTAAAAATGATGCAGCGGTTCCAAGAAGTTTCTGGAGAATATTTTTCTCAGACTGGCTTAGTCCAGGAAAAGTACTACTCATTTCTGGTATATGCTCTATGTGAGCACATTTCATTAGAATGAATGAGTAGTCATGTTAGAGCACCCCATTCATTGTGTGATACCTTCATGTATCTGGTTGATGCATAAACCCACCACCGAATCTGGCAGCAAAGTCTAAATACCGCTTCAAGAAGGCTCGTTTGGGAATGAAGTGGTACTTGTGAAAGAGTGCCACTTCAAAACCTGGAAACTGGTGTTTTCCTGCCCACTCCATCTTCAGTATGGGTGGCTCATTTCCAAGCGGTCTGCATGCATAATATCACATAACCAGCAAGCATGCTGGAATATTCAGCCCCCATTTCCTGTCTCAGTCACAGATTGACTAGGTCTAGTCTCATTTGCATAGGTGCCTCACAGTTCGGTTGAGAACATGCTGCTGATTTGGACTACAACAAACCCATAAATTTCAAGAGGCCAGGTGATTCAGGGGCTAGGACCACGTTAGTTTGATACAGTTTGTTCTTATCAATATTCACTTCTGTATAGTTTATACTCTATGCAAAAACTTTTTTGTTTATATTTTTTTAAATTACATTTTTATCTCTCCAAGTGTGAGTCATGCCTTTTGGGACTTTGTAGCTACAACAGAAACATTGTTGGCCTGAATTAAAACTAAACTTGGTCTCATATTGCAGATTTATTTGAGTGGCTAGAAACCCTGAAAGGTTGTGCCTTAAAGGCCTAACTCACACGTGGCAGACGAGTCCTTAACTCAGGACACTAAACTCCCTGTGGCAGTACACACCAGATAAGCCCATAGCTGGCACCTGAATAATGTAATAGTCATAGCACTCAAAAAGTCAACTTTGAATAAATTCACACCATATACATGAATTCAAACTAACTTGAACCAACTGTAAATTTATACAGCAAATTTAACAGCATAATGTTTCATTTTACAGAAAAATATGTAACTTAATTACATTAAATTATGTTAGTGGCTGGTTATTGGAAAAAATGAAACATATTTAAACATGCTGAAGATGTTAAACAGATATATCATTAATTTTATTTATTATTAGTATGTTAACTCAACTGTTTAGAGCTCATGATATTGAAAGTCACCGATGGTCCTTGATATTTAAGAAAGCGTGTCTTCTCATCCATACATGTGGTTTTAGAGGTAGAAAACGACAGGATACTGTTGCAGAATTCTAATTTGCATTTCTTGTAAGTTGTTGACAGACACTAAAAGGAATGCTGTGTGACTCTGAAGGAAACCTGATTCCTGCTCGGCTGAAATCCTAAACGATTGCTGCACAGTATAATTTACTTTGAAAGCATTAGTAATCCTGACTGTGCTGCAATCAGGACGCCTGAACACATGATGTGACTTGGCTCTGTTTTGGGGTTTGGGGATTATTTGCTCATGCTCTGTGTAGGTTAGTCTGCCTATGATTAGAGGAGAGTCACTTTGAGTACTTATGGACAGAGAGATATCAAAGAGCCTTGCTACAATGCTCCCATAGATTATTGCAGACCAATCTTTGTTCCCTTTACATGCATGTCCTAAACAGATTGTCGAGCAGTAAAAAGGCCCAATCAGCTCCTGTAGCTGTGATGTATGGGTGTCCCAGTACTTTTGTCCATAGGGTGTTTCTCACAGCTTCACAGTGAGTTCATGTTTAATTCATCTGCAAATCTGTCATCCTTTATTGACCTCAGTATGACTTGTTGACAGATAAATCATACATTTTGGTAAAGAAATAAAAAGCCATTGTATTTTTGTCCTTTTCATGACCTTGAAGACACAAACATGGACAGGTTCCCTATTTCCATACACTGGAGTTTGTCTTTGTTCTCTTTTCTCACTCCCTGCTCACAATGTATACTCACTCTGGGGACAGCATGTGAACAACACAACAAACTGATGGAACGTGCATTTATTGTTTTCAACTCAGATGCAGAGTGAGAAAAAAGTTAGACAAAACAAAGTGTTACTTTCTCTGTGTGTCTGCTGTACACAAGTGCTTCTTTTCTTCTTAGTGTAAGTTATTTTGGCTTTCTTTGAGTGCTACATGAAAATGAGGGGCATGTGATTTTATGACTATAAATGCAAACAGATCAGAGTAAATCTTAGTCCACACTATTGGGTGCAACTTGTCTGCAACATGACCCTCTGCACTTGGGGACAACTGAACTGGTTCTATTGTGGTTATATTTCTACAGATACAGTATAAAGGCAAGGTTGATGAGCACATATGTCATTTTGCAGTTAAATTGCCTGCCCGCACTTCAGTATTTGTGAAGAAATTTCTGAATATTTGCTTCTGATCTAAGAGGTTCTGGTCTGTCTGGACTCTGTAAGCAGTAAATGTGATATTCTCTTTAATGTGAATTTCTGTGAATGTAGACAATGAGCATAACTGCAGTTTTTATCAATTGGTCGTATTATAACAAACACATTGCATGAATTTACCAATTAGATCCCATTCAATCGCAGACTGATAGCAGTCCCTCTCCATCTTCTTGCTGCTTTAACTACATTGCATGTTCATTGCACATGGTTCCAATAACTTTGGTCATGAAGCAGCCTCTTAGCGGTCTCTTTGTCCGTCTACAGTGGAGAGATTAAAATGCTAGCTGGAAAATTTCTTTCTCCATAAATTTCCCTAAAAAATATTAACATGATGACTTCAATCAAGGTAATGTTTGTTGTCAGGTGAAGAATATCCACAGCCACAATAATTTAACATGGCTGGGTGGATGGTTTAATAATTTCTGTAAAAACAAACATTACATTTAAAATATGGGGGCATTAAACACAGTAAACTAAGTAACATCATTATGTATCGATGCCGATAGGTCCCCGTCCCAAATACCCACCTCTATCAGTGCCAAAGCAAATGATATGATAAAAATACTTTATAGCTTATAAAGCATGGGCTCAAAACGTCAGCTATTTCAAAATATTCACACTGTAATTTCATGTGCGCTTAGGTCTATTTTTTGCAGTAAGAGTCATGTTGTATTGAAGCATGAAGCACTGTTAATAGCACCCAACTGTGATGTTGCGTGTAACTTCCGAGCTTTCAGCCCAGTCCAGAAATGCTTTCTGTCTACAGAAGCTGGTCTTTAAGTGCTTTGTGAACTTGCTGTCATGAACATTAAGACCTTAGGAAGGATGTATCTTTTCATCAAGTGACCCTTGTTGCTGGGTTTATGACAGCCCATTTAATGTTCCTGTTGAAACTGACCCATGCTAGGATTTTAAATTATATCACCACTACTACACCTACAGTACCGCATTGTAACTGTAAATCTTCCCCCTCTAACAGTGACTGTTCAGACTTGTCCTTCTACTGAATGTACGTTTAGAAAAATATTGTATGTTGCATACATTTTTTATGTCTTTTTTGGTGGAGCTGGTATCGACGCCCAATATGAAATGAGAAATAACATTGCCTCTCGCGACCATATCACTTAGGCCCTCAAAAACATCAGTGTGTATATTCCAGCACATCAGGCCAAGCCAAAATGCTGAGCTGAAAAAACTCACTTTCTGCACACTGTGCTCCCTCTCTTTGCTGTTTCTGCTTACTCCTACACTTTAGCTCTATGCAATATTTACCCAAGACATGGGCCTTCAGCACACAGACAAGAAGTTGCTGTCCTCTGGCTCCTGATTTCTGTTTCCCTTTGGATTTGTGCTTGATTAATATCGCTCGCTGAAATACCTATCCATAAATTTGACTTTGATGATAAATGGGAACCGTGTACACAGAAGATGTGGGATATGTAAATGACTTTGTCTCTGGTGTGCTTGGCCTCCAATCAGATATCACTTGAGAGGATTCTCTGTGTATTAGATGCAGAAGAAAGGGGCACTGACATAAACAGGTACCTGGGGGTTTGTCATAATGCAAGAACATGCATTCATATTTAGCTCTGCAAATGGTGTAGTCAACTGTTCTATCAGGAGTTATGCAAAATAAATGCATTATGTGACACCCAGATATGACTGTAAGATTAATATCTTAAATTTGTGAGCACAACATAGAACAGAATAGAGAATATACTTCGTATCGCTCTCCGTGGCTTTGGTAAGGGATGCACTGCTCAAATACAACTATGTACAGTCATGCTAAAAAGCTATTCTTCCATGTTCTTTTAGAGACGATGGAGTATCACCTGGGATCACTTCCAAAAGAGCCATACTTGTTCAGGCTTTTTCTAATTTTACTGTCATGAACTTTAACATTTAAACTCTAAGATGTAGCTCTTGGGTTTCTTTTTTTTCAGTTTCCACTCCCGGGAAGATTGCCAGTTGTCTTGAATATTTCCACTTGAGAATAATCTCTATCACCATAGAATGATGACCTTCAAGTTTTTTTATTTTAAATTACCTTATAACCCTTTCCAGATTGATGTGCAGAGACAATGCTTCTCTAGGATCATTGATGATGTCTTTTAGACCAGCAAACTGCCCAAACTTTGTTTGCTTTTATACAGGTGCTCACACTTGCTAATGATCAGTTAATCAAATGTGTCTGATTAGTAGCACCAGCCTGCTACCTACCCTCCTAAATCTTATGGAAGCAGCAAGGGTTGGTTGTTTTTTTCACACAGTGGTTCTGTATTTTTGTTAAATAAATAATGACATGGTGTAATAATTCAAATGTTGTTGTTCATCCAGGGTTGTATTTACCCAATTTTCAGGCTCCTTAAGGATAAGGTGATTTTTATTATGGTTTGACATTCACATGATAGTTTTCACCAAAATGGCCGGAACATGCTATGTCAATACAATGTACACCCGCAAGGCCATATGTGTCTGCGTTAGCTGCTCAGTTACCCTCAGTATCAGTATCTAGCACACAAATTTTATTAATAACGTAACTGGACTGACCCTGATCAAAGAAAGAGGTAACTTCTTAAAGTGTTCAGACTCCTGGAAGCAATTATCTTTCCTGTATCGCACAGCTCTCTCCCCACAGATAGTTTACAGTCACCACAGGCACTGTGGGAAAAGATATGGCCCTATTGATTTCTAAGAGAACATTTACAGGGATTCACAGCCCACCAAGGATGAAGCAAATGCCTTGGCATGAGAGTAAATTATGAGGGTAAATTTATCAGATGCAGGCAGTGTTGAAACTGCATAAAGACTTTGATCAACTGTAAGGTGTCATACAGTCAGGATGAAAAGAGTCCAAATGAGGAAATAAGCCAAGTTCATAAAGCTGACAGATACTCCGGGTGAAAAAATCTTGTAAATTTTTAATGCACCGTATTTTATGCATGATGCATGTAAAATAAAACCGAATCTGTGAGCAAATGAAAATGCAGCGGGGAATGTTTGTGCTTTTGTTTCGAAAACTCTGTGTTGCTTGATTGAAATTCAAGCCATTGCAAGGTCAGGTATTCCTTTCAATATGTAGAACATAGAAGTGGCAACTGATGTGCCTCACACTTTTAAAAAGGAGGAAAGGAATACAGTTTGTGAATAGAGAAAAAAGCAAAAGTCCTTATGGCTGAGAGTGAAGAGCAGTTTTCTAAAGTGCTGATATAATAATTTGGCAGACAGTGATTTTGGCTTCTTTAGAGAAAGCTCTCTATGTACTATCTGGTAGGAACACAGTCACGCATCATTTCCAGGAGGCCATCTTCTCAAAAAATTCTTTTTTTTTTTATGTAAGAGCGATGTAATAGAGGAGAACATGAATCACAAAAACCTTGAAATTTGCCCCCTTTTGTTGATGAAGTGATGCACTTGTTTTCTTGTCATATTGTTAAGCCACAATAGATTTGTCACGGCCAGGGTCATAGCCAAGCTCCTACCAATAAATGTAAAGTTACATTTGTTCTCTGTGTTCAACACTTAAAGACGAGTAGAGTTTGTAGCAATATAACCAGAGACTGACAGCTGGTTGGAAATCAAAGATATTTCTGATATGTAGTGTAGATGTTTTCTTATTTAATGGACTGGTTCTTAAAATGCACATCTCTGCTCTACAGCATGCTTCACACCCATTCATGCAATCTATGCTTTTTCTACCTAAGTGCTTTCTACCAAAACATTCACACACACTCACACTCTGATGGATACATCGGAGAGCAACTTGGGGTTCAGTATCTTGCCCGAGGATACCTTGGCAGGTATCATCTACTAACCCTCCGATTAACAGATGACCCACTTTAAGATTTGTTCATTTTCATGCCTTAAAATATCATACATGTTTTACTTTGGCGACAGTATCTACAGGAACAGGACAAGTGTGTTACTCAGGAAGCAAAATTTAAGAACCAAACAGATGATTTACCAAGTATCTACTACTCTCTCTCAATCTGCATATAAATATATAGACCGTATATTGCATACTTAACTTTGGGCAATAAGGGCCTCAGTCACAGTCACATAGGCCAACAAACTGGTAGGGACTTCCTGGTGAAACATGTACTCCTTGAGCGCTCTAAGTAGTAGTATTATAGTACTATTGTGCTCTTGCTGGCTCATAGATCATAAAGATGGTGTTGTAAGAAATATCTATTGTTTGCAAGGAAGGGACCAACTGGTCTAAGACCCTTCAAAGTAAAAGTTGCGCATCTTGCAACATGTTGGCTGGAGGAAAAAGGCACAACTTTTACTTTGAAGGTTAACAGTGCATTGCACTTTTTCCCGTTTCACTACTGCTGCACTTGGTGGGCAGTTGGCAACTGTTGAAGTTGATGTCTTCCATGCAGACCTTGAAATAAAATTGTTTGAGACCAGAGCATTCGCAGGGAGGTTTTCAGTGCAGCATCATATACCTCTTTGCAACCAAAATCACATAGTGACTGACAGAAAATCATAAGCTGTATTTTTCAGACATATTTTTCTCTATTGAGCTGTGGTTCCAAGGCGGTTACTGGGCCTGCATGACTGGATCCTAAAGAGTGTAGGGCAAAATTGTGTTAAGAGACATGTAACAGGTTTGACAAATACAACCAATCTTCATGTTCAAATAAATTCCATTTGGTGGGGAAAATCTCATTAGACACACAGACTCCTACCATGCATGTACTCCTCTGTTTGTGGCTTGATTGTCTGCCAACTATGAGTCTTGAAAGTATTCTAGTGCAAAAAATAGCGTAGTCTATATGTGGAAATAAAGTCAGCAATGGCTTGGTTCGTTGCCAGTGGCAGGGAAGTAGCCAGACACTACATGATTGAATGATGATTGGCTCGGGCAGCAACAGAGTGAGGAAAACCTCTTATCGTGTCTAAACAGATTTTCAGTTCTTCATTACCTAATACAACATTAGTGTACCAAACCAACATTTCTTTGTTTCACCACTGCGACTTACATTGCATAACAGACGAAGACTTTAGCACAATAGAGTACAGCTCCTCAGCCTGAGACTGACTCAGCCGTAATGAAGTGTATAAATTAGGTGATACACCGCTGCACACACAGTGATCATAAAACTGAATAATAGATCTTGCTCAATATTTGCATATACTGGGGACAAAAACTGTAGATGTTTTTTGGAGGGAGGAGAGTAGATAGATTTTGAACTACAGAGCCACAACATTTTATTGCTGGTAATTTAATTTGAAAAAAAAAAAAGTGAAAATAAAGACTGAGAGAGAGGGAGAGAGGTGGGGAGACAAAGAGAGTCATGAGCCACACAGAAAACAAAACACGAAAGAAAAAATAGCATTTTTAATTTTTAAAAATTTGTCACACCTTCAGAAAAAGTATTTACTGGTGCAAATGAGCGTATGTTAAGCAGTACTGCGAATCTTTAAGCTTTTTCTATCTATCACAATCACACTACAGACAGGCTACAGTCTACATTATATAAGGAAGCATCCACAAAAGTGAAAACAACACAATGAAAACATACATAATGAATTTATACAGACTACTCAGAAAATCTCACATGATGCAAGTGATCCTGAATAATTGAATTTCATGAGAAGAACTATATATTTTCTTTATGCTCGTTCTCCCACCTCTGCCACAGGAGTTCAATGAGTGTCATTATATTTTATGACACGACCATAAACCAAACAATCAACATAGATGTGACACATGCAGCGAGGGCCCTAACGTTATATTGGCACCTGGGACCGTTTATTGCAAAACACCTGAAATAGTTTAAAATGGAAATTGAGTTTTCTCCCCTGGAGATTTTTGATGAAAGGATCTTAGCTGGAAATCGAACTGCTCATCAAGTAGATGTTGTGCCTGGCAGCTGCTACAATGGTTACGTACTGTATGGGATGACCTCATAGATTCCCATGGATCAGGGTTGGAAAAAAGAGATGGTGCCAGTCAGCTGCGGTGACTTCAAGTTAAGAAGCAAGTCTCAGTACAAAAGTTCGGATCAAGCTGTTTAAAATGATCTAGTGACAGAGTGAGAGGAAAAAGTTACCACAGAGTATGTTGATGCCACATATGACTGCTAATATAATGTAATTACAGAAATAAGTTAGGAATACCAGTATAAATACTTGCTGAGGTAACTGAAAAACTGTAATCATTTTTTAACCTTTAAGAAACCCTGTGCATTCCAGTTTTTTGCTGAAAAACTGACAAGCAAAGCCATTTAAACATTTATTTTATTATGTCAGCGCTTACAGACGGCCCAAATCCAGTTTATGAATGACTAAGTGTCAAGTTATGTTGTTTATCTGAATAGTGCTCAGCACATCCTCAAGACCTCAACTGGTTTAGAGATGAGAATGTGTTGAACGATCCTGTCAGCACTTCATAATCTTAGATGTATTTTCAGACCACAATTCATATGACATTATGGTGGCTTCTTAAAGAAATAATGTTCCATCTTTGCAGTGTTTTTGAAATCACTTAAAAGGCAATCATAATCCTGGCATGCATCAAAATGACAGAATTTTTCATGTGAACACTGCGTCCCCTGCACATACGGGACCAGTTAACATGAAAAAATAAAAGCATTAAGGATTCATTTATGTATTAGCAGGCATACATACTATAAGTTTAGGTCTAGCAGATAAACCGATATATATATCTCTTAATACATTGCATAATATCTTCAAAAGAAAACAATGCTGAGCTGGACTGAACTGTATTTTCCCCACATTTCATTTCCATTTCCATTAAGTGGGAATGTCTACATTCTAATGAGCCACAAAAACACATACTCCACAGAAATAAAAGGCTTCAGACATTTTCCATAACCAATATTATCCTGTCCTTGAGCTTAGCCATTATTCCATTGAAAGCATGCACTATATATGTAAATGCCAGAAGTGATGATTATGTTATTCTAATCAAAATAGCCCTTTAATATTTTATAAGTTGTGGGTGGAAAGCAGCAAACAAACTGCGGCTGCAGCACTCAACCTCATCTCATAATGCCTGCTGCTGCCTGTTTGTTGCAGAGGTGAAGAGAATGCTTGAGCCAATTTTGATGTGACTTTTTTAGCTCTAGATAAGTGGCTGCTACACTTTCGTAAATTAGCATGTTTATTATTTGCTGTTGTCCTGCCATGCCTGTCTGCATATCAAGCTCTCAGTCTATACGCCCTCCTGCTGTTTTGTTTTGGGATCTGCATGTTAAGTAGAACTTTCTCAGCACCCAGAGAGACAAATGTTCTGTTGAAACGCAGCTTCCCTTTGTGCAATATTGGTCGTCTCACACGTTTACCCTGATTGTCTTTGCTCAATTACTTTGCAAAAGGGTGTGTCTTCAAAATAAAATGAAACACAAAAAGAAAGCTGCTCACATTTAAACCTAAATTAACTGTTTCTGGAAACTTAGCAACTGGTGCAAGCTTTGGACTAATCAAAGTGTTAAAGTTGCTGACTTATATATGTATATGCCTATGCACACTAAAATATGATTTGACGTTATATTATAGTCTAATGTAAAATACTTTCATTCTTTGCATCCTTTAGTTTTTGACCTGTATTAATACATTGCTAACTTTTCTTATTAGATTAAATTTAAATTTTGAAAATATATACATTATTCTAAGCCCCTACCATTTTGCTTCCCAAGTACTGTCTTGGGAAGTAAAAAATTATACAAAAAATTGTACTTTTTGCCACCATCTTATCTTCAAATTGGTTGAACAAGATCTTATATGTTCATTGTTCAAATATGAAATAAAAAAAAATGCATGTGACTCCGGATGTTTCCCTGCTACCCAATCGTTCTTTCTAGCACTTTTAAGAAGTCTGTGTCTTTGAAAATTAACTGAACATTAGCAGGTATCTAAGCCTAAGCGAAAAGCACTCATGCAAACATGTACATTCATGCAAACACCCATACTGACACTGGATCAGCACTGATATTCGCTTCTAAAACAAAAGCAAGCCAAAAATTTCGAGTGCTCACTAATGACATTTGCAGAGCCACTTCAGATCCCAGATTTTACCCGGTGGTGAACTGCATTTTATTTCACGTCATCAAAGCCTCAGTTCTCCATGTTCAGTGCTCTGATGCAATGCTTTGCCTCTGCATGAGTGTTGCGATGGAGGGGGAGTTAGAGATGCTGTCCCCCAGGTACGAGAAATTAGGTCACGTTATACAGAGAAATGAGAGATTTCTGTGCGCAACATAGTAATTTATGCAGGTTTTCAGGGTCTCTCTCCCCACAGACTTGGGTGTTCTATCTGAAGATCTTTTTCTCTCCATCTCCATACGCCTAAAACAAATCAGTCCTTGAGTGTATTTTTGGCATAGCTGTGATACAGTTAATTAGAACAGAGGAACAATGCTTTCTCACAGCTACTATATAAGAAGTGTTTTTGTCTTGAGGTCTTAGTTCGTGAGACAACACTACATTATACATGAGGCCCTGCAAATGTCATTCTGTTCAAAAATAATGACAGTTTCACACTAATACCGTTCAGTTATGTTGATCATCTTAAATGAACATTTTTCAGTGGTGTTAAAAAGAAAGAGGACAAAAAAACATGTTTATTCTAGGGACACGTTCAATCCCAGGGCTTTAACAAACAAATTTGGCACTATTCTTTCCTGGGAAACTGCTATTACCTAGTTGGGTAGCTGAGGCTGGGCAAATAGCCATCTTACATTGCTAGAAAAAAACTGTGAAAATGCAACAATCTCAAATTATTATTATTTTTTCTGTAACTGGAGGAAAGAAAGGACAGAAAAATACACAAAAATTAAAATGGAGATGCAGTATATAATTAGCTGTCTCTGCTTATGGTGATAATAGGAAACAGCAAACAAAGAAAGACTGCATTTTTCTCTGGATTCTGGGGTTAGTACAAATATATATGTTTTAGATTTTTTTTTTAGCGTTTGAAATATGCCCTTTTTACTAGTTGTTTAATCTAACTGTTTAAATGTTAATTGATGCCCAATGCCGGTAAATTATTGTGTGCTAAATGTTATGCAGCCTCGTGCCACCAGATGGTGCATTGTTGCTGAGAAAGCCGATAAATCTGTTAATCTCACCTGATGCTTTTGTTAACACTATTAGAGTGAGATTGCAGATACAAGCGGCGGAAATTAGCTTTCTCCGAAAGGTGGATGGGGTCTGTTTTAGCGATAGGGTGAGTAGTTCAGTCATTGAGGAGCAGTTCAGAATAGAGCCGCTACTTCTCCACGTTGAAAGTAGACGGTTAGGCCGTTTTTATGCTCACCATGTAGCTTGTGTTGTCATGTCTGGTGACAATTTTCACATCACATCCTGTGTCGCGAGACACAATCTTCGTGCCGCATCAGCAGGTCGTGCACCTCTTGACCAGCCTGCTGCATACTAGTTACTATCTCCCCAAACAATCCCCTAGCCTGTGACGGCTTGTACGTAGAATCCATAATAACCTGCTCATCCTGGTCAGGCAGGTTGGAGAAACTGAGCCACAGCGATCTCTCTCCCCTGCAACGACCAGGCCCATGATGCAGCCAAAAACCCGCACTGCACCCCTAGAGAGCCGGAGAATAAGATCAGTGATGATACATATCTCCTCCCAAACCGTAGGACTACCTTATCCACAGGTGACCCATCTCCTGAAACAGAGAGCAGAGTGACCACATTCAGATATTTTATTGACTGAGCTGCTGATTTATAAACTTTCAGGTACATGACGGCTGTCAAACGCTCCATTTTACCTGAAGGGTTGGTCCCACTGACGTGAGTGTGCAATGTCAGTTCAGATGGAGCTGAAAAAAACTGACTGCTCCACCACCAGGAGTCTGGTTATCCCCAAAATTTCACTATCTGCAATCTCCAGGTCAGGGTAACCCTTGATGGGTACTCAGTGGCAAAAGGGTTTATTCCAGTAACGCCTCATCTCCTTCTTAAACGCCGGGACAGCGGGAATGAGCTGCTTGATGGGTACCTGGCGAGCAGGCAATATTTTATCGTTGTACAGATCCCACTCCTCGCCCTTGTCATCCTGCACTGCATGCCATCTCATGGACAGCCGCACGCTTACATATCTCATGTAAATCGACCTCACGGGGAGATAGGGAGAACTGAATTTCCCCAACGATGGAGTTGCTAGACCCCGACGCCTGGGCAGAAGGGAGAATGGCATCTTCCTCGTTTTCATCTCCGAGGATATGCATGTTAAAATCCTCGTCCTCATCTTCTCCCCCAGCAAGAGGCAGCTGAGCTGGATTTGCTGCTGGGCTTTGTTGCAGTGACAGAAAGGAAGAGTACTCGCAGGAGTTGGGGTCTGCTAGCAACACCTCTGTGTGCTTGATGCCCATATAGGCAATGCAGAGGGGATGGGGGTCTTTCACCCAAGATGGTCAACCAGAGCTTGTACACTTTTTTTTTTTACTTTTACTTGAGTAAAGAAGTTGAATCGGAGCTTCATCGTACAGGAATTGTTAAACAGGGAGAAACCTCCAGCAGAACCAGACTCAGGGAGGGGCAGTCATCTGCCGTGACTGGTTGGGGGGGAAAAGAAGAGAAAAGGAATGAAGAAGGGAGGAGAGGAAGAAAAAGGGAGAGCAAAGGAGAGGTGGTAAGACAGAAAGGGAAGGAGGGGAGATGAGGTGAAAATTAAAATAGAAAAAAAGTGGAGGAAGATGAGGCTACTCCTCCTCAGGATTGAGTGAGGAAGCAGCTGAGTGCCTCTTCTGGAAAAAGCAGAATTGCTTTTCCTTCTTTTTCAGGTACTGTTCCTGTAGCTCTTTGTTCAGTTTTTCATGTTTTCATGTCATCGATTTCTGCATTTTGTTTCTCAAATTTCTCGTATCTTTTGTCCAGTTCTACTAATTTTGCTTGTTTTTCTTCAAATGTTGTACATGTGTTGTATGTGTGTTCTAACTCCTGATTTCTCCTCTGCATTTCGTTGAACTTACACTGCATGTCTGAGCGTATATTTTTTTTCCAGTTTTTACTTTTCTCTTTCTAGTTTTGTTATAACATACTTACAATTCTAGATTATTTTTCTTCCACAGTCTTGGAGAACAGGCTGCTTTTTTCTGTATTTCCTGCTCTTACTCTTTCTTGTGAAGCATTTCTGCATTTTTGTGCAGTGATTCATCAAGTGTTACTTGCAGCACCGTTTTTTCCCCCCATGTTTTGGAGTTTGCATTGCATGTCTCTCTCTTTCATGTCCTCTTGTTCCTTTTCTTGAAGAATTACTTTATTTTTTTTCCCAGCACTTCATCAAGCTTTATTTCCAGCTCCTGATTCTTTTTCTCTGTGTCTTGGAGATGCCAGTATATCTCTTCATTAATAGCTTCTGTTTCATGGGGCGACCGTGGCTCAGGGGGTTGGGAAGCGCACCTGTAACCGGAAGGTCGCCGGTTCGCTCCCCGGCCTTTCTGTCCTGGTCGTTGTGTCCTTGGGCAAGACACTTTACCCTACCGCCTACTGGTGTTGGCCAGAGGGGCCGATGGTGCGATATGGCAGCCTCGCCTCTGTCAGTCTGCCCCAGGGCAGCTGTGGCTACAACTGTAGCTGCCTCCACCAGTGTATGAATGTGAGAGTGAATGAATAATGGCATTGTAAAGCGCTTTGGGTGCCTTGAAAAGCGCTATATAAATCCAATCCATTATTATTATGAAGCTGGCAGGAGATATCGCTTAATTGAGCACTGTTTGTCTTGTTTTCTCTCATCAGGTTTATAATTTGCTGCCGTGCTTGACCAAACATCATTCCCCAACCTTCATTTATAATCTGCATGTTATACTGTCAACCTCAAATTCATTGAATTCTAACACTGATTCTTCATCATCTTGCACCCTCAGGTAATATTGAAACAATGTGGATCTAACACTAAAGATTAAGAGGACATAAGAGGAATTTCAACTGATGTTAACAAATCATTTACAATACTTCACAATAATGTAATTTATCTATTGTTATGATAAATGATATAATAATGTTGATTAAAAATTGTAACTGTACTATTAAGCACTGGGCTGTGTAAATTTGGCACAACTCAAATATTAGAAAATAAGTGAATGCTTCCCTGACGTGTTCACAGAGGAGATGCAAGGGGTGCAGTAATGTCGACCGATACAAGATCGTCTCCCAGTGAACCATAAATTCATAATTTTTAAATATCATCTCTCGGTCAACTATAAATCAATGACTGTTGAACAGATGTGGTGTACTACTATGAGAGAGGTGCGATGGAACAGTCCAACTGATAATAGCTTTAATTTCCCGGCCAACTATAAATCTATGAATTTTTAACCTCTTTGTTGTTGCCTGGTCGACTATAAATAGCTCATCAATCAATTATAACAGAAAAACTTTAAATCAATGTTATTCTAATCGCATTGCTATTACACTGTAGGTTTCATCAACATTTATTTAGCACTGAGATTTCAATTTTGACCATAATAATATTTCGGATGAAAAATCAACATTAATTCAATGTAATCTTGTAATCCACAAATCACAATTCACATCTTAAATACTAACTTACAAGGTAAACAGTTACTGAAATTTAAATCAGAGCAGTGGATTAGAATATGGCTTTAATTAACACTGAAGGTACTTACAATTACATAAAAAATGCAGACCATTAAGTTTAGTTTATTGCAGACTACATCTTAATCTTTGAATCCAGGTGTTTGTTTCAATCCCGTTACCACAGGTGTATAAAATAAAGTGCTCAGCCATGCAATTTGCCTTTATAAACCTTTGTGAAAGAACGTGTTGTTCTAAGAGTTCACTGAATTCGAGCGTGAGACTGTAAAAAGACGCCACTGTTGCAACAAGTCAGTTTGTGACTTGGATATTCCTCCTGGCCTCAACTCCACGATCTGCTGCGAGCGATACTATTGCAAAGAGGAAGTCTTTAGGAGCCACAGCAACTCAGCCATGAAGAGCAGACAACGTAAAGTTACAGTGCGGGGTCGCCGAGAGCTGAGGGGCACAGTGCGTAAAAGTCTCCAACGCTCTGCTGACTCAATAACTGCAGAGCTCCAAACCTCCCCTGGCCAACCGTGAGCATGTAGGTGTAATAAGTAGGTGGGCCAGTATTTTTGGCCATATGGTCTATATATGCCTCTCATTTTAAAAACAGTGTAAAGCTGTGCTAAAAGTGCAAACCAGAACATCACTGTTGCAGTAGTATCAGACTTTTTATTCTTAGAAATTAGATCAGGTAATGTTTTACTGTCTACTGTTCTTCTAAATATCACTCATGTGTGTAAGGTATTTTTAGATATTTTATATTTTAGATATTCTACTAAGAAACCAAAATAACTATTTTTATTTAAAAAAATATTGATAATTGCTGTGGAATTTATTTCTATTGGTCCCTAAGGTTCTCACAGTGAGAAGAAGATTGTGAGGGCATACAGAGTAAGCACATTAGAAAAATAAAGGCCATCCTCCCTGTCTCTACTGTCTGGGCCATTCTGAAAATGGAAAGAGAAGTCAGGCAGTCAAGCAGCCAGAGAGAAGCAATTTCAAGTTTCTTAATAGACTTCCTCAATAGTTTTGGTCGCTATGGTGGCTCACTATCACACAACAAAGAACTGCCATATTGATGCTATTGTTTTATGTCTGCTGTGGTCAAAGCTTCTTTGTACTCCAGTGCTGTCATGAGGCTTTTGACCCATAATAATGGCTACAGCAGCTTATAACTCACATCAGAGCACTTCAATGATGAATGCTGTTTGCCCTCAAGTGAACCCTGATGTAGATTCCCTCAGTGGTCTAACTAGGATGGTGTTTATCATACTGCTGCACCACCACCATGCATTTCAAACACCCCTAAGTCAGCTATAGAATACAGACTCAGTGTTTATTTGAGGAGACAGGGGAGGGAGAAAAAAGGGGAGGAAAAAAAAGCAAGATATTGCTGAGTGTGCTAAAAAAGAAATCCCATCAACTATGAAGCTGTCAGGTGAATCTTTTATTCACAAAGTCACACACACAAATATACTCCAGACATTAAACGATGCCATTGTTCATTCTTTCTCTGGTTAGTGTGGTCATATTTACTTGAGACAGTTATATAACAAGGCAGTCAAAATGGATATCATGGATGATTATTACAGCAAAGTGTGAGACATTCGCTGTCAGGTAGGGAGATGGAAAAGAGGTTGCTGAATTGTTAAAAATCGGAGCTAAAACTCGTGTATTACTAGATAGATTTATCTTACAAATACTTCTGACACTTTTTAAAAGGATATTCTGTTTTGGTTCAATCCTCAAAGCATTGCTTTGGATTCTGAGAAAAGTCCCTTCCCTTTAGTCCTCTCTCCATTGTAGCTGAATGTGGCCTAATCTCTTCTCGCTTGAAATTCTTAACATTGGTTATCATCCTAGAGTGGTTCTCCCTCTCTTCCTCTGCCTCTCTCCCTTCCTCTCCCTTTCTCTCTCCCTCCCTGTTGAGGTGAGCAAAGTGGCTTAGATGTGGTGACAGGGAACGATTCCTCAGCGCAGCTGTGCAGATGCAGGGACAGCTCAAAGAAGCTTATGCGCATTTAAGGATGGAAAAATACTTTTAGAGCAGGACAGAATGCCTGTGATCTCAGCATTTGTTGATATCAACATAAGTACCTCAGTGGTAATCCATAAGCAAAACATTTTCTCTGCATGAAAGAATCTTTTTTTTTTTTTTTTTTATAACAAAACACGCAATAAACATGGCACGATGCAAGCTGCGTGACCGGTACACCAGTCGCTACCAAACCTGAAGCATGTTCCATTTGCAGATTGCATGATAAAAATGAAACCGGTGACACTGCATTAGTTACGGATGAGTTATTGTTTATGTGTTTTATCAGGGCTGTCCAGCTCCCCCCACCTGCTATAGCTCTCACTCACTTTTGATACACACTTTTAGAGGACTTACTTACTGTACATGTGCTACTACACCATTACTCAATCCCCTCAGGCATAACATGTGTGCCAGGCCTCCTGCCCCCCCAAAATTGCTCATAATCTTTCACCACAGCAAAAAAGAAGAAGGAAAAAAATGTGACTGGATGACTTATTTTCAGTACGTAATAAGTTGTTGTACTGTACTGTAACATTATACTTTATAAGCTTTTCAGTTTGTTAATATATATCTATATATATATATAGATATATATATACTGTACATATACAGTGTGTGTTTAAACCCCCCCACAAAATCTACTGGCATAGGGGAATAACGGTTTTTACTGTCACATTCTTAAGGGATCAACAAAGAATGTTTTTTCCACTTAATTTATCACTCCTGAAGGTTGTATGGATGCCTTGTAAATCATACTTTCCCTTCTGGTGATGGATTGGCACTAGGTCCCCCACAGTTAAAATGTGGTACTCTGGGACTTGTTGCGTGTCAGAAGATGTGATTTTTAACAATTTAAGTGAAAAATGACCTGCTAAACCTTCTGCTACCCAAAAAGCATAACAAGACCAAATTTTTCGCAATTGCAAATAAACAGGAGACAAAACAGCTACAACAACTCTATCTATCTATCTATCTATCTATCTATCTATCTATCTATCTATCTATCTATCTATCTATCTATCTATCTATCTATCTATCTATCTATCTATCTGCAATAGTGCACATATAGTGAGTACAAATTCATAATATCGTCTGTCATGGCCACTACACTTAAACATAAGAAAAACCTGCCAAAAAATGTTTAAAACTAAAAATTATGTCGTTATTTATTAGGCAAATAACAAACTGAATTCACATTTCAACACCCAAATTTGGACACTGAACTTCAAAAAGTAACCAAAAAACATTTTTTTTCTGTTTATAAATGCAAGTAAATAACTGCAATTGGTCATACTATTTAAAAAAATTCATATGCTTTACTACTTTTTTTTGTCGCAAGCAAAAAAATTTGAAAACATTAAAGACATCATTTTTGATTAAAAAGCTTGTACTGGTGGGTTAAACATTACAGCGACATTTTAAAAAATAATTTGGTAATTACCAGTATTGTTAATTTTAGCGCAGCTGTGGCATAAACCTTGTCATTAGTTCTCAGCATTACTGTCTGTTTCCATTCTTCCAAGCTAAAATTAACAATCATGTAAAACACTGATGTGACTACTTGAAAATGATTATCGTTTGCCCTCAACTCTGCTTCTTTCCCAAATAATAAACATGTGTAAATCTTTCCCAGTTAATTAAGATATGTTATGATATGTTGACACCCATTATGTGTCACACTCTGTACAGGTGGGATTAGCTTTTAATATAAAAATGTAAAAGCTGAATTCCACTCTTTTGCAATATATGTTTTCAGTGGTTAAAGTCTGATTTAAATCATCTCAAATCCATACAGATCAAAAGTAGCAGAGGCTCACAGACTGTTAATTCTGTTTGGAGTGAAAATAAATGGAGCAAAACTTTAAAATTTAGTGGAAAGCATGTTATTTTAGCATATTTATACTGTAATCTTTGCTTAAATGATAGCTTGATGGTGATGCCCATTATGTTGTAGCAGGTTCAGCAAATCCCTCAGTATGTCTCAGGATGTTTACCAGTAATCAACCATTGCATTAATACAATCATGTGTTCCTCTGTTGCCCAGATTTTTTAGTCAGCATACACAGTTACTCTGCACATTCACAGACACAGCCAATTGTCAGTGTCTGAAGCAGGTAAGAGCACTGAAGAAAGTAATTTAATATTACTATAGTAATGTTTAATGGCACCTGGAAACAGCCCAATATAACTGCAGGTCTTTTTGAGCTGGCCACTGAGCAGCTTGACTTCAGAATATGAGGTTAAGTGTGCTGCTCAAGGGCAACTCTGGGGTAAGTTGGCAAGTCAAGGGAGTGTTTGACTTATTTATTTTTCAAGATAAGATTTTCAGAGGTGATCACGAATTGGAAAACAACCGTTTGGCCACATGGATCTATCGCTACCAGGTTAACAAATAGAAATGTGTTGTTTGACATAATGTACAGTGGCAGAGTGTAATTGTTAACGTTGCTATAAGTAATCCTGCACATTCAGTGGTGATAGAAATTCTTGTGCTATATTTTGAAATGTAGCCACTCACAGAACAGCACTTGACATCTTAAATGTTAAACATGAAACGGCGGCAATTTCATGAAAGCGGTATAAAACCAGCCTCACTGTGCAGGAACTTTATCCAGTTGTTTCTCTTGAAAAGAGAAAAGCTCAAATGCAGCAAGCATTAATGTCATTCTGAAGTGTCACTGAGGTATGTAGAAATGGCTTTTTAAATATCATGCTATTTTTTTTGTAATATCGTGCTGGTTTGATCAGTTTCTGCACAGCCCAACTGACTGGACAGTGAATGGAAGCAAGTACGAGTTAATATTTATTAATCTATCACCTGAATGGAGTGGCTGTATTTAGCTCTATTTTTATTTATTTAATTTTTTTCATTGTATTTAGGTGCCTTACATTACTTTACCTAGATGTCATCTAAAATGTTTTTTTTTTTTTATTACATGAACCATGTAACACCTCAGACTTCATAGACAAAGTTTGCTTGCAATGTCTCTATTTGGGTTTTTTAAATGTGTTAAGTCTAATTGTTGAATGTTGTCATTGGGTTTCTTAAATTTGTAAGGTCTTAGTTCAGTATATAGGATCAAGACATCCCTTTGATCCTGACCACCTCTCCAGCCACTCTGTGCTGCGGGAGGTTTTATTGCAGATACATCCTATCTGAAAGATCTGTTTCTTGTGTTGTAAGATTCCTGCTTTTATGACCCTTTTGGTGAGCAGGAGGTCACACACACACACACACACACACACACACACACACACACACACACACACACACACACACACACACACGTTCTTGCACATGCATACAGATGTTTACACATACACACACATAGTGCCTTGTCTTAGAACCATTTGGGGGTTTTACGGTGGGAGGTGCTTTTGCTGTGATGTGTATTGTGTGAACTGTTTTCCCAATAAAAGGCAGCAAGCGGAGGCCGGATTTGGGGTCATTTTGTGGTAGGATTCGAAGTGCGTTCCTGAGATACCGACGAGGCCTCCCTTGCAAGTAAATCGATCGATCGCTGACTGTCTTGTTTTCTTCATGATGAATAAGTGTCTAAACTAGTGGGGCTTGTGGAAACACAGACCCAACAAAATGCATCAAAGCCTTATCCACATGTACACAAGTGTTTTGGAAAACATAACTTTTTCTGTGCTTTTGTATGTAAACAATGTTTTAGGTCACTGAAAATAGAGCTTTTGAGAAACTTTACATGTGGACAACGGAAATGAAGAATTTGACTTGGAACATCAAAGAAATCTTCTTCACAGGGCCTCACAATAATTGTTTTTCTTTCTTTGTTTTTTCATTTTCATTTGGATGAAGACAATTTTCAAAAAAGCAGAAAATCCCCTTTTTTAAATATACTTGTAACCAAAAAGCACCTAAAAACTAGGTTTAGAAAAATGTAATGAAGTAATCAAAACTTTGCACATTAAAATTCACAAGATCGTGGTATTGCTGTGGTGGTCTTATAAAGTTCTCCCCCATTTATTAGGCTTGTCTTGTTGAGTCTACTTAAATGGCATAAATCCTGGAGGTGCCTGGATTTTACTTTTGATTCTTGACACTGAAAGAGGCTAAAGTTTCCAGTTATTATCCAAAAACTGAAAAGAAATGATATAACCTCATTCTATCATATAGCCCACAAACTATTTCTGTGCAATCATTTTCCCCCATCACAGACAGATAGTGAATAATAACTCCACAAAATAGAGGGGAAAATGAAATTCCTATTAGCTCTAATTACTTCTCCCATTTATCCTTGGGAATGACATAAAGATTAATGAAGCTCTCCACTATTTTAAGCAGGGTTATTTAAATGAGTGATTTTACTCTCCTTATATCATTGCATTAATCTTAACATAAGACAAGTATGTTTCACTTTTCTTTTTTTTGCCATACCCTTTAAAAATCATCCATAGGAATCTGACTTGATCTGTAAATTGTTAATGTTGGGTAAAATCCAAATGTCTCTACTAAATTGAATTAATATAATATCTTTAGTCTGTGCTCTTGTGATCAGAAGTACTTTAAATCAGCCAGCTCATGTCATGGAAAGCAAACTGTAGAAAATGCGCACTTTTTAAAATGTGTAGACATTATGGCTTAGGGTATAATGTACCGCTAAAGTCCCATTATGCATTCTCTGCAATAATAAAGTTGGGTGAATACAAAAAAGTTAAATTAAAGGTAACACAAAGCAGTCATTTATGAGTTAGAGTGCAGAAATGGGCTTAGCTGCGTACTGTGGTAAACTCATTTAAGAGCGATACAAACAAATACCTTAGTGAAAGTCCATTAGAAGAAGTTATCTTCTTGTTTATTGTCACAATGTTGCTATGTCTCTATTATCTTCTGCAGCCTATTGTCTTTCTTTCTGTTCTCTGCTCCTGACTTTCATGCTTTTTCTCTTATTCTGCGCCTTCTTGATGGGAACATTCACAAAGAGAACAATCTTTGTGCTGTGTGTGGTAATGGAGCAAAGTGGAGTGGAGCAGAGATGACAGGGGAAAGTGCCAACTGTGCCCTCCTACGCGATAATATTGTCATGTCAGATTACCCATCAGCCTGTTGGCACTGCTGTGCATCTCCTTGAACCCACAACCCTGCTGAAGAGCAGCCAACTGCTAATGGCATTTTTCAGCACAGAGCTGTTGTCTGGATATAGTGCAGCGTGATCATATCACTCAAAACGCCAGGCTACTGAAGCCCTCATTCTGACGTATGTTTATCATTTTACTTTATTGTGATTTATGGACCATGTCATCATTCTTACCAACTTCTTTCTTGCCCATCTTTTTTGCTGAAGATGTAATCAGTTTTGGTGATGCCACTATACAATGCCCCTGAGCAGGGTTAGTGCCTTGCTTGAAGGCCACGACTCAGATACTATACAGACAAACATATAGTATCTGAGTCTTGCTGCAGTTGCAATTCATGATATGAAATATTAAGCTGCCACTCAAAAATACATGGAATACATGTACAAGGTCTCTGTGATAGACTGGTGACCTGTCTGAGATGTAACCTGCCTCATGCCTTATGAAAGCTTGATGAGCCCTGCTGCCACCCTTCATTGGGTAACTGGTAAGGAAAATGAATAAATGGATACAGTGTGTTGATTTTGGTCAGTTTATCTGACGGCATTAATTATGCAAGAATTTACAGTATACTAACCACAGCTATTCAGTTGGAGACAATTCTAAATGGAATGTATTTGGAGCACTTTGAGTTCTCAAATTAAGCAGAAAGATGCTACATAAGTAACAGTCCTTATCTTAAAAAAAAAACAAAAAACTTCCCGATCAGAGCATAGCCATTTCAAAGTAAAACTACATAATGTAATTTATTCTATGATTTAAAACTTCATGTTGTGATGAGAGTATATTCTTTAGTTGATACAGCCTATAGAATGACTATGTTAAAGTTTATATTTAAACATTTTTTTCTGTTTAAATGACAAATAAACTTTTTTTTCTTGCTTTTTTACAAAAGTACAGTCACACAAGGTTAATGCAGGTGTATAAAGTCTATGCATTAAAACATTTCACATCATGCACTCCATGTGGGCTGGTGCACATGGGCCATTAAACTTCCTCACTGCAGTCTTCTGTAAGTGAAGGATGACAACAAAAATATAAAGGCAGCTGATGTATGACAGAAAGGGAAGAGATACAACAAGAGAGACCAAAACAGGAATGCATGTTATGATAAGTTAAATCCATGTTCTTTATAGAGGGATGTGATTTGGAATGCAACAATAAATACTTATTAAAAATAAGAGTGACTGTGTTGTGACCTCTGGGTGTGTCCCAGTGATTTTGACATTTTGAAGTTTAGTTTCTTATTTTTAGCTACTGGTTTGTTTCTTATGGTTTCTTTGTTTTCCACATTGTTTAGTGTAGCTTTTGTTTTCTATCTGTCGTAGTATTTCATGTCTTCAGTTTTTGTTCTTTTCAGTTTCAGTTAGTGATCAGAGTTTATCAGTTCACTGCATGTTTCCTTTGTTTCATTGTCCTGTTAATTCATCAATGTGTCTGCTTTAATTACTGTTTTTCACTGCCTGTTTTATTTTGTTAGTTAAATGTCTTTTGTTTGTTTTTACTTCCTGCTTCTTGTGCTGTTGTCTTGATTATTCTCACCTGTATCTCGTTGCTCTTGTGTTTCCACTTCCCCTAAAGTGGAAACACAAGCTTTGTCTGTACATATAATTTGAGTCTTTCCTCTTTACTTTGTCATGTCGTGTTGTGTCTTTGCCTTTCTGGCCTACAGGTATTCTTTGTTTTACATGCTCTAATAGCTGTAAATACAGCAGTATAAGAGAGACTTAGCAGCAGATTACAATCAAGTATAACAACATATACATTTTCTGCATTACCAAATTAATACATGCAAATTCTCAAGACAGCATAGCACTTTATTTAGTAGTTTTGTTAAGGTATAGCTTAACACATTTCAATTCAATTTAATTTCAAATTATATAGCATAAATTCAGAGCAGTTACCTCAAGACGCTTTATATTGTAAGATAAAGGCCCTGCAATATTGGAAAGCAAACCCACAGCCCCCTGTGAGCATTTGGCAACACTGTTAAGGAAAAACTCCCTTTTAACCTGAAGAAACCTTCAGCAGAACTAAGCTCAGGGAGGGGCTGCCAGCCAGTGCAGTCGGTTGGGAGTGAGGGGAAATTTCACATATAAAACACATTCCCCCTGCAGAGCATCTAAAATGCACTTAGAACATGCTGTAAATAAAATAATCAGCGAAAACCTGGCACCTCTAGCCAATTTTAAACAGAAAGTCAGAACATCACCCTCTCCCGACCTGGTTATGTGTTCAGCATAAAGTATCATGGTGACTGAGCCAGATAAAAAGAGAGTCATTTTCATGACACGGGAAAGTCTGATTTTAAGATCGCTAACCCACTAATCTGGCTTCGTTATACACCCCACTGGTTTGCCCACTCAGATTTGGATTCCTGTTTATTTTCGCTGTTGGACTTTGATCAGACAAAATAAAGGCTTGCCGTTTGTTCAAGTCTGTTCCATGTGTCCTACATTTGGGTCCTCTCACTGCACTACGCATGATTGACTGTATGTAGTATATTTCTGTGTCTTCTAACTCTGATATCAAGAACTATGTGTGCTTGAGAAAAATATGTACCTTGTTCCCAGCTGTATTTTCAAAATCCAGACATTATTAATGTTTTATGCACTATATAGTTCATGACAGAATCATCATGTAAACATTGTACAACCAATTTGTGGTTAGTCAGGAGATATTAAAGCACAACTTACACATATTTTTTTAAAGAAAACAAACTGTATATCCTGAACAATTCCTGCCTGCCAATATATGTTTACCTTACAGAAGAAATTTATTTTTACCTCATCAAGTTTGTACATTCTCAGTAAAATTACAGACTTTTATTTTCAATCTACAGCACAAAATGTTTTCTTTTTCTTCTCTCAGATGTACATAGAGAATCGCTTCAAGCCTTTGAGGCTTTTTATGGATGCCTGTGGATGACTCCACCTGGAGTTTTTACTGCATAGCATATTTAGAAGGTGCAAAGAAAAACCATAATGTGAGATTTGTCTAAATAATTACAGCCGGAGATGGCATCAGTGAAACAGTGTCCCAGAGGGACAGATGGATTGTGGCTTCGAATGAACAAAGCCCATTTAGGACAAACAGATTATGGGGTTTACTGTAATCTGCACATAATGCATTTTACTCTCTTTTTTATTCCCTGCATAATCCACTACAATCCCATTTAATTTCATTGGCTTACAGATTATTCTGTCTTTAGAAATGTAATTGTCTGGCTCTAATGCTGGGAATACATTACATGTATTATTATATGAAGGAACAAAGCAAAAGAAAGATGACTGTACATCTGCATTTCATCTCGCATTAATGTTATGTGCGTGCATGTTGGCATGCTAGCAAAAATTTCAATAAATATTAAGGTGAAAGAAGAAAATATTGCAGAGCCCAGAGCTATTCGTCTTACTTTGCAAAGAAAGAAATAACTTTGTACATCTACTATAATCAGAGAGAAGTGCAGAATGTGGACTGATTAAACCGTATAAATTAATTTCATGAGGCATTCAGTGAGATGAGATCATTAACCATAGCAAAGCTTTGATTTACTCTCGATGCTGTACGCTGAAGACTTGTTTTCTTCATCACTTCATCAGCTTTTGATGGTGTCCAGCCCACTGCCCTGCAAAAATGACAGTGTTATTGCTTTATTTCCTCTTCTCCACCTCCTGATGAACCCAGTTTATATAGCTTTTTCTCCCACGGTCAGTGCGTTTCATTTCAAAGAACAAACCTTGCAAGCTTTTCTATAAATGGCATTTTATGTTAATTAAATGACATTTTTACCTTAATATCTTTGTTCATCAAATTATTAAGCACATTGAGAATGTTACAGCTCTAATGCAACATTAATCAGGAAACTTTACTGACTCATAAGATTTATGTGTAATCCCCTGCTGTAGCTGTGACTGATGAAAATAAGTAAATTCATACATGAATATTGATTTCTGGTAATATTTTAGTTTACCTAAAGATCAAAATGTATTTATTGATTTGTTAAATACACTAAATAATATAACAACGTGAAAAGACAAAGTAAAAATTAGTAGGCCAAGTGTCTCAATCTATGAATAACTCAATATATGAGTGACTGTACAAACTAAGAAAATAAAATAATGGTTGTTTATTATAACCTGTGGTCGTTATGTCTATTTACATGTTATTATGCAACTAAAGCTGAAAAAGCTAAATATTAACATGTGTTTTAATAATAATAATAATAATAATAATGTACACTTTATTGCTCCCCGTGGGGAAATCACTTGTTTTTCTCTGCATTTGACCCATTCACTCAGTGAAGCAGTGGGCAGCCGCTAAGCAGGCACCCGGGGAGCAGTGTGTAGGGACGGTACCTTGCTCAGGGGTACCTCAGGGTAGCCGTTCAGTGGTTTCGAACCCCCGACCTTCCGTTCACGGGGCGACCACTCTACCTACCTACTGAGCTATCCCTGCCACTGTTTCAATTAAATTTTGTTTTAATTGTTATCACACTACCTCTTGCTATAATCTGTGAGTTAGAGGTTGTATTGTACATACAGTTATGGTAATTATCTACGCCAACAGTAATAATGTAATGATCACTACTGCAAATACTGACTTTGAATTTGAAATCATTTTGACTTTTTAGTGCAGGTCACGCTTACTAAAAGTGAAATAAATGGCTGTGATTGAGTTCAGGACACAAACCTGAGGAAAGCTAATGAGTATCAAATGATTTACTTGTACAACACTGTGTGACAGCTCACCTTTCTGAGGTGAACCAAAGTGCATTACGCAGTTCACTGTTCTCAGATTTACTGACTGATCTAATGGTTATGAATCATTAATGGTGTTACTGCTGTTGTGCGGCACCTGCAAATGTGCAACTCTCTCACACTGGGGGAGTGAGAGAGCTGCTCACCTAAAGCTGTGCATGCAGGTATGTAATAGAGTCAGGCAACAAAGAGAACCTCAGACTTTCAGACCCTCAGCTTTACATTCACTATTGGTATAGCCTTTTTAATAACTAAATATGGACCGGGCTGTGTATGTGGTTGCCACTGGTAGACTTAAGCATGCAAACTGTGTCTTCTTTACTCACTGTAGAGGAAAAACCTGAAGTCATAGCTAAAAGAGCACCAATATCAAATAGTCTGGATGTGCTACCTTGCAGCATCACTGCGATTATCCTGATTTGAATGCATTTTGTCATAGGTTTATATTTTATTTATTTTTGTATTAATTTTTGTTTCAGTTAGTTTCCAGAGCAGTTTTAATCGTTTCCGTTTGCTTTTCACTGTTTGAAAATATTCAGTAGATACTTTGGTTTTATTAGGTTCATTATTAGTTTTAGGTTTTTGTAGTTGTTAGAATATGAAGGGTATTTGTCAGGGGCAGGATTTCAGAATAAATATCACCAGGGATTAAAGTGAACCAGAATGTTCTGGAATGGGATTCCAGCATGTTCAGTTTAGAAGTAATTAAATCTTATGCATTCACATGCACGGTACATGTGAATGAGTTAGTTTGTCACGTGCTGCAGCCCGGTGTTGCTTCCAGAGGAGACATTTGCACAGTAATTCAATAAGAAAATAATGACACCCCAAGGCCTGTGTACACTCTCAATACATCCCTTTTTACTTTTCACCCTTGTCCCGTGCCTTCATGGCGACGATGTAAATTGAAAGTGCATTTGCGATATAGCTTGGTCAGCATCTAGGTAGCGCCAAAGAAGACGAGTGAAATAAAGGGAGAAACTTTTCTTAAGAGGCAGCTAATTTCAAAAGAAACTTTTCAAACACCTCAACAAATATCACTGAAGACACAGCTGTGCAATTTGCCCCAAAATGTGTTAGCTAGCTAAAGGTAAAGTTGTTGTATTTCCCAGGTAGGGAGAGAGGAAAAACAATAAAACAAATGTGGAACACTCAGAAATTGAGAATGATGTAACAAAGGAGAGAAAAATGAAGATAATTCAAAAACATCTGTGAAACATCTGTTTATATGTTGCTCAATTCAGTTGGCTAAATCCACAAAAGCAGTGACGATATGGTTTATTTCTAAGTTGTTCTTTTCTCCACTTTAGGCCTGATCTTAGTGTTCCCCCGTCTGCCAAACCCCACTTTAACACATTAACATGACAATACAAATACAACACTGTGTGAAGCCAACTGACTCACAGTAATATACACATACTAAGTCACAACCAAAACATGCACATGAATAACACATTGCTCATCAGGCATGTTGTGTTGTCAAATCTGATCAACTTTAAAGGGTTAAGGCAGGGGTCGGCAACCTGCGGCTCCGGAGCCGCATGCGGCTCTTTAGTCCTTATAGTGCGGCTCCGCGTGGTTTGGGCAAATAAATTAGAAGTATTTAGCTGAAGTGTATTTTATTTATGTTAGTTCTTTTTAACTCGTAGTTCTAAATTGGAAGATTATTGTGATATTGAAATATAAAAATAAAATTATATTCTATTATTTTTTCATCGCTCAAAATAAGAGTCACACTCGTGGAAGCCGGTATACCCGCCGAAACGCCGTGAATTTATCGAGACTTTCAACCCCAGATAGGCCAATTATGGATCTTCGGATCCACATTATGTCAGCAGCTGTTCTCCACCGTGAACTATGTTAAAGACAAACACCGCTCACGCCTGACAGATGACAGCTTACAGTCCTGCGTAAACTGACTTCGTATAGCCCCGATTTGCGGACTCTGTGCGCAGAGGTTCAGGAGCAGAAGTCCCATTGTAAACAAATCACGGCAGACCCGACGATGTTTCCATGAGCATGCTTTTCAGCATCTCTTTATTGAGCACTTTTCACACACGGTTGCTGTACGCATACAGCCGGCTGTAGCTTTTCAGCTCACAGCCCGACATACACCACCACCAACACAACCACCAACACAACAGCACAGATAGCGCAGACGTAAAGGCGGTGAGGCGTGATTGCGGGTGTCGCTCAGGTGCGTCCGCCTCCCCTGCAGCGGCGTTGCAAACCACGCCCCGCCGCACGCATTAACCAGGTAAAATACATATTTAGGCAGAATTTTGCAAATATCTATTTTTCATTTTTCAGCAGCATAGAGCTTTTTTCCAATTATTTTTTAAGAGTTAGGTCAAGGCTCCAACAGCCCAAAGGCGATATAAGGGTGGCGGCTGATAACAGTTTTTATTTGCTACATGGATCATTTTAGTTCAGGTTGGTGTCTTTCCTTTTGTTATATTTCTTTAAGAGTTCAAAATGTGTTGATTACATAAATATAATTTAATTTTCTCTGTAGCACTTCATGGATTTCATAAGCAGCACACCTTAGTTGTTCACACAAAGCATAAAGATAAAAAACAATATATACAGTGTTATCTTCATTTTAGATGTCAAAAAGTATTTGCGGCTCCCAGTGTTTTCTTTTGCGTGGAAACCGGGTCCAAGTGGCTCTTTGGGTGTAAAAGGTTGCAGACCCCTGGGTTAAGGTAAGAACATTTACCATATATTTTTATTTTATGTTAGTTTTTTAAGTGCACAATATCATTTCAATTTTTACTTTTACTTCAGCAAACTATAATGTTTGACCACACTCAGTTTTAGTTTAAGTTAACTATAATAATCTTGTCTCTAATATTATCAGCTGTATAATGTTCACATTGTGTTTGCATGAAACATCAGTAACCTGGATACTTACGCATGATTCTTAACGGCGTGAGCAAATAAATGTTACAATAACAAATTAAATATATTTACTCTGATGTGTCGTGATAATGTATCATACAAAACAAGTAAGTTGTTATTCTGGTACTTAGTGTTGCTACATTGTGGTGAGTGCCTATGTAAATTACTCAGCCTGAGCTTCATTACTGAGTGGCATTAATCATTAAGAAAACCATATGTGACAAACAGTGAAAATAGTTAATGATGCTCAAGTTGTTTTTGACCTTATTTTTACTCCATTAAATGTCTGGGTCATTTATCAAATCCAAATTATGATACTAAAACAAAAACAGATCTTGGAAATGTCACCACTGCATCTATTCATTTCTCAGGTGTGAAGTGATTCATATTCCATTAAACAAATATGTAAAGAGTGTCTATCCCTCTAAAAATAAATTATCCTGACCTTCATAAAAATGAGATTTTAAATGCAAATCACCTCCAGAGAAGAAGGAAAGCCTCATCAATACCTTGGGCATGAAGCCTATGGTATTGATGATAAATGTGGTAGCCTGGAATCAATAGTTCTATATAGACAGTCTATACCTGAAGCATATCATTTACACTTTCTTTACTGTTATTATATGCAGTAGAAATATGTGTTATTTGAAGATAAGATACATGTAAATGTGAAAAAACATAGTTTTATTGGCTCCTTCTCAAAACACCATCCCCTCTGTCGCTCTCAGATGGGTGTAGGTCACATGGAAGACTATTAATTATGAACACTTGTGATTCTTCACTAAGCTTCATTACACAGTAAAATCAAGCTTTCTACTAACCAAAACTCACAGCTCAGACTGGGATTTTGAAACCTGACAACAAAAGATATTGCAGCTTATAACAAGTGGAGAGATCGACTTATCAGTCACAGTGACTACAAATTCTTTGTCTCTTTCTCACACACACCAACACAAATAAAGACACACACACACACACACAGTCCATTTTCATAAGGGGCCTGCTGGCCTGAGAGACAAGGGAAACAGACAAATAAAGCATCTGTCAGTCAAAGGACAAATGCTGAGTACCCTTTCATAAACTAATATAAAATAGAGCATGTACTTTACCAAATCATTTAGACAGAGACACAGTGGACAGGAGGACGGCTTGACATTGAGCAAAAGTGCTGTCGAACATTTTTTTTAATACAATTGCTCCCAGCATTGTCCTCACTGAAAGTTGTTTTTCTTATGCTGTTGCCAAGGTATGTAAACCTTGGCAACATTGTCTTACTCACGTACAGATAAATGATTTAGTTCTTCGAATGTAGTCTTAATGACATTCACTCAGTTAAAGTGGTGCTTTAACAAGTCCCGTAACACCTTAAACTTGTAATGGGAAAAGTTTTTACTCTGTTGATGAGCACTGACAGACACACACTCACACCTCAGCAGCTTAAAGCTGTTTCCAAATACAAAGGTTAGATACAACAGATGTAGGATGAGCAGAAGACCAACATCCACACTGACATGGTAGCTCAGGGCTCTAACATTAATAGATGGAAACTACTATTAAGTCTGAAAAGGGCATGGCACTGACCACTACCATACACACCTGAATGTGAATCCCTCAGCTCATTGACAAAGTTCCATTAGGAGGGATGTGGGAGATGTTAACGTTAACACTGATCTACTCACTATTCCCACTGCCAGTATCATAGAAGCCACTGCAGCAGTAATCCTGAAGACCCTTGGTTATTAGGTTAAGAATGCAACATGTAGCCAGTACAACGAGAAGGTTGGAAGTCAAGGTCAAAGAACCCCAGAAAGATGTTATTAAGCTAAAAAAAAAGGTCAAAATGTAGTAGGTTGTCTTGTTCTCCGAAGACCCATCCTGGCCTGCAAGGAATACCCCCTGGATGGACCAGTCCCATCCAGTGCTGACGATAAACAATACTTAAAATCTGGGAGAAGGAGACATCACGACATACAACCAATCAAAAACCAGTTAATATTGCAAAGGCAAATGTCCATCAACCAGGCTTGACATGATCCATGCCATCCATGTAGTGGAAGTAGCTAATAGCACAACTGACAGCACAAATGTATGAACTGCAAATCATGGGTAGTTAGCTAGAGTGGCTAACACAGGATAGGACAATCCTAATCTAGAAGGACACCCACAGGAGTACAGCACCTTAGAACTGCTGAATGATAACCTGCCTCTCCCCAACATGACAGCTTTTCAGCTATCTCCAGTTGGATCAAAATTATTTGGACAATGAAACAATTTTTATGTTTTTTTCCGTTATACACCACCTCTGTGGATTTCCAATCAAACAATAAAAAAGAAAGATGTGACTGAAGTATATCTACTGTCAGCTTTTATTCAAGATTTTGTAAGTATTATACAAACTTTTTATACATGGTCACAGACTTTTAGTGTCTACAAATTAATCTGACAAATACCTAACAAGTAACTCTGTAGCCCAGTGAGGCTTTTTTCTTCATCATTTCATGATAAGGCAGGAGTAAAAATCTGGAGTTTGCTCCATATGTTACACTTGCCTTTGGAAGCTTTTGACAGGAACTCTTAGATCCCAAGAGACAGTGAAGTAAAGCAAAGTAGGCTACCATCAACCAGAAAAAAACAAAATAAAAATAAACTTATCAAAGAGATGGCAGGAACTTCAGGAGTAACAAATCAACAATCTGGTTTATTCACAGAATGAACTGACCAGTTCAGCAACTCATGAAAAACACAGAAGACAACTAAAGTGGATAATCACAGAATCATTTCCTTTATTAAATGACCCTTTAAGAACATCTACTCAAGTTAAGAAAACTCATGAGGAGGTAGGCGTCAAAGTCCAAGTGTCCAAGAGGCAAGTAAAGATGCATATGCATAAATGTAAATACAAACCATTGGTCACAATGAAGAGCAAGAAGACCAGAACAGAAAAGTCTTGACAGATGAAACCAAGAGTAACCAACAGCACTAAATCATACCACAACATCTTTTAAACATGGTGGAGGCAAGTTACATATGGGCATATATGGTGATATGACCCGCTGACAGAAGTAGCAGGAAAATAATTAATAAGTGTGCAGGGTGATATTCTCTGTACTAGTTCAGCTTAATGCTATAAAAAATGATTGAACATAACCTCAAAATCCAAACGGTTAATGATGCAAAGTAAGAGTTTCTCAAGGCAAAAACATGCAGTATTATTCAATGGCCAAGTGAGTGACCCGGTTTCAATCAAAAAAAGCATGCTTTCAGCCACTGAAGATTACACTGAATGCAGAGAGACCCACGAACAAACAGCAACGAAAGGTGTCTGCAGTAAACGGCTGGCAGAGCATCTGAAGGGAGGGAAGAGCATTTGGTGAGATCCATGGGATCTGGACTTCAGGCAGTGATTAAATACAAATGAGTTCATCCTAGTAATAAAAAAACAAGCCTTAAATGTGAAATTATGTTAGTTTATCCAACTATATATGAGCTTCTAAAAGTAGGAGACAATATATATGAAATGGCTATAATTTTGATAAAGTTAGTGCAATACTTTTTTGTTAAACACTAGGTCACTAGGCTACTTTAGGTGTAGCAGGTATGTGGTATCGGCATGGGTACCTATAGATTTATGTTGTAGTATTAGTCTTAAAACAATTTTGCTGAAAATATTAGGGATTTAGTCAAAAGAAATCTAACTGACATCGTTCAGCTCTAATGAAAGATTAGATCTCCTTCTGATGGTACACCTTTGTATTTTATAACATCTGTTCTGGCTGAGTGGATGTTGCACAGTTGGTTTCCCTCCAACCGATTACACCAGTCACTTGAATGAACAGGGTGAACGGTGACAACCTGTAATTATCAATCTAAGTATTTTCACCAAAGATTAATTCTTTCTGCACCACTACATCTAATCCAAATGGACTCTGTCAAATCAGCAGGAGAGAGATAGAGAGGGGAGACATTTCAATACAGACAAGTAACCCTCCCAACCCCAACCAGTAATTGTCATTTAAGACTCATTGAAGTTTTTACACAACCCACTGTTTCTATCCGATTACATTTCCTCAGTTAAATGTATTTTCCATCCACTGACTAACTGAAAGTAAAACCTTAATTAAGTGTTCTTAAATATAATGGTCAGAAGTGGATTTACGGGTCAACTGACAATCACTCATTATTGGTCAGTACATTAATAAGATACTCCAAGCTTTAAATTGTATCAAATTAGAGAAAAGTAGAAGCATTATGTTCCTTATTAAACAGTAAGCAGTCAATACCCTAATTTGACACTTTACTCCCAAGTTATATTCTAATTAGAAATTGTCTATAAATGTTTATATAAAAATCATACTGCACTTAGGCAGTATTACACCTTTTTATATCAGACATGTATGTTATTTCTTTTAAAAAACAATGTATTTAATTACAACAGCCTTACTTTGTTTTTTGCAGCTTTTTTTTTAACTAACTACTTCCTTGTTATAGTTTAGCAATAGCTATGTACATATCTATAGATGCTAAAAATGATATCATAAAAATCCAAACTGTTTGCTACATGTTTTTTAATTTCACTGCTGTATAAGTTTCAAACTATATTATTAGGTGCTACCCATCATTTTTCTAAGTACAGCTTGCTGTGTCTTATAGGTGCTAAGTAAATTATACTGTCCAGTAGAGATACTGTCGACAGAGAGATGCCCAATTTTAGTGTGTGCTGTAAAGCACACTATAACCCAAAAACAATAACGCCAATCAATTTTTAAATGAAGTAAAGAATGAAAGAACGGTTTAAATGGAAGAAAACTTTCTAAAGCGAGCACTTTCATTACTTTTGCCTAATTACATTAGACTGTTACTGTTTGATTCAGAAGCAAAATTTGATTTATCCCTTAATTAAGAGTTAGTTTAGCAGTTTCTTAATAAAGTTCAGCCGAGGGTGATTTCTTTTCATTCGGCATTTTCTTCATGGAGAGAAAACATTTTCATAGTGTGAGTATGTGCAGGGATAGAGATAAGTATTTTGTGATAATAGATAGATGTGGTTCATTTGAAGGGTTCATTAGGTTAGGCACAGGACCCGCAGCACAGCTGGCTCTACTCCTTTTACTTTTTTTAAATACTGTTCGATTTGCTTTCACCTTCAATTCTGTTTATTGTTTAATCATTCGTGAATAGTACATAATTTATTATCACTTGTTTATGCATGACTTGTTGCCTTAGGGTGTACATTGTTTTCCCTTGAGGACTGAGACAAAACATAGCTTGAAGGTTTCTGTTGTAAAATGCTCAGTGCCACTGCTTTAAGTCAGGAATCTGCCCTTGCAAGCTGGAGAATAAATTATTACTCTTCTGGAAGTCTTGGTCTCTTTTCCTTCTGCTCTGAATATGAAAATTAGTAACATATATACAGTAGGTTAGTAACTTCTTGAAATATTCACTCTAACTGACAACTTGTTTTTTCAGTTTGTCATACTGCGATAGTTTTTGTTCACAGGATTAATTTAAGAGTATTTACTGTAATATTATTATATTTACTTCCTTTTTTTCAATATAAAATCTTTTGCAAATCTTAAAGAAGTGAACTCAGTGGGGTCATAACTCTCCACGTGGTCTGAGCCAACTAAATTAATTGTGAAAGTGTAAGCTCATCCCCTCGTGGGAAATCAGATACTGTATTGATCTGATAGCACTGGACTTTTCTGACTTTTGACCTTGAAAGTTGTAGGGGGTGATACATTGCTGCGTATGATCTAACTTACAATTTAACACAGGTCTGTCAATAAATCAAAACAGAATGAGCTTGAACAGCAGGGAGTTGTCTTCAGCCCTGAAATCTAGCATCAAATGTCATTATGTCATAGTGTAGCGCACTGCAGCACTCATCCCTGCTGAAATCATTTGGCCTTTGTTTAGATAGCATACTATAAACCAGTTTTTTTTTTTATTAGAAATGGCACACTGAGATCTCTATGTTCTGTTGAGGACATATGTAATTCCACAGCAAATGAATCCTGAGACTCTGGACTTCATATACCTATTTCTTTAAGCCAAAATAGATGTAGCAGACAGTCAAACATAATCAACATCAATTTACTGAAGAACCAGTTACAACTTGTTGTTCCTCAGGAGCATAGTGAAATGATGCATCAGCACTCTGATGTCTAATCTAAAGGAAATTCAACAACTTTTAATTCTCGAGGAAACTCGATTCAAGAACAAAATGTACTAATGTTGCACTGAATAAATATAGTTATCACATTTGTCTTTGCCTCTATGTGATTATGAAGATGGAGACGTGCAAAAATAAGCTGCATAGACAGCGAATATGAAAAGATATTAGTTACAGCAGGGAGTGCATTTAAACAGCAACAATGTGTACTGATCCAGCTTATTAAATTATAGAGTTTAAAATATGAGAGACATGCTGAATAGGCACTGAAAGTTTGGATCAATAATGTGCACATAAAAATACATTTAAAAACATTTAAAAAAAAAACCTTAATCTAAGTGTTTTTACTTGCTTAGCTTTTCAGTCATATTTTTAACAGATTATATCTTTCCATCAATCTCTCCAACCACCCATCCATCTTTCTTCTCTGCTTATTCCTGTTGACTTGAGGGGTGATGGAGCATGAATCAGCATGAACTGTGTGAAATGCAGAAAAAAATACAGAGTGTTACAGCTCATACACACAGTTCATCCACACCTTAGTGCTATTTTGAGTCTTTTCGTCAACTGATACGAAATGTTTGGACTGGAAGCTGGAGCACAGCACAGGGTGGCAAATAAATAATTATGATCCCATAATTTAACATATGTATGATGTATGATTGTTAAATAGGGCTAGTGAAAGGTTTAGTGAATTTAAGCATATTTTAAACTTAATGCTTTTTAGTTTTTTAAAAATTGTAAAAACATGTTTCCATACTTTAAAATCATTACTGATAAAATTATATCAGTGTCATGGGCTGGCTGTGTGGCAGGCAGAGAGAAACCCCAAAATGCAAGACTTGGTGGACAGGCTTAACTTAAGACACAGCTATTTGCCTGCAAGTGGCTGATTGAACAATATGACGAGCAGAGCTGAACTGGAGTAAACTAACTGAAAACACAAACCCTGATTAACAGACGGGAGCACACCATGAGATGATGGCGAAAACGTGACAAGAAACTGAGGAACACCATGCACTTACATACACAGCATACGGAGAGGAGGAAACACAGCTGGAACAAAGCTGACTCATGAAAGAGGGGGACGAGGGACCGTCAAAATAAAACAGGAAGTGGCAAGCACACTGAGACTTGGACAAAGAAAGACTAAGAGACTGAACACGTAAGGGAACTAAATTAAACAAGAACTAAAAACTAGAAATTTAACAAAACTCAGAGGCTATTTTGCAAAAATAAACAACAAGTCTACACAAACTCAAAAACCTGGGTCAAAGACGAAGGACCATGACAATAAAAATAAAAACAAAAACCCCCCGAAACTATATGTTATTTTTTTCAGTCTCGTCTTTAGTTGCAGAGCTTTGGCTACTGTCATGGCTAATATTTTTTGAGTAAAACCCCCTTTCGATGTGTGAGGTCACATTTAATCAGCCAGCACATGCTACAATTCAGGTTGCTTCCACTGAATGATCTTAATGTCTCAGGACATTATAGTAGGACTTCAGTTGACAGTCGAATCCTGAAAGACAAATTCATGATGTGCAGTCCTATAACATACCTAATAAGCATAGCTGGACTGGCCATCGGGCATACCGGGCATTTGCCCGGTGGGCTGCTGGCGATTTTTTGTTTTTACGGGTGATGGATTTTTTTTTTTTTTTTTTTTTTTTTCTTAGGAAGGGTATATATAATGAAAGGTGTTGGATTGGCCAATTGGTCATGATCGACTCTGGGCTGGACCAATTACAGCCGAGGAGGCCGGATGCACCCTCCCCCTTGTTTAGCAATCTTATAGACGAACTAAAGAAAATGGAGAACCAAAAAGGGAAAGGAGGTGTTTATGAAAATATCACTAAATCTGTCATTTATTAATTTTAATTTTAATTAATGATCATGTCTCACCTCTAGTGTTCTTGGTCTTAATTTAAGGTTTTTCCTATAGCGATTGACAGATCACGTGACTTTCGCGCATTGCATGCCGGGAACTCGAGGCAAAACAATCCAAGTACCGCATCAAATGCAAGCATTTGCAGCACCGCAAAACGTTCATTCTCTCGTTCCAGTACCTTCCTGGTTTTTCTTTGCCCCCCAAAAAAGGAATGTACAAAACTAAGGAGAACAATGCCGGACCGTACAAAGACAGACTCGACGAAAAGGCAAAGAAAAGATAGGAGGAAAAAATCAAAGGAGTGAAAGGGTCAGACCATTAGGAGCACACAGAGTGGACAAAAGATGTTTGCGTGCTGCCCAACTTTCACCACGCTCAGATTTACAATTATATGTTTTATCCTGTGAATAAAAGTATATGTTTTTGTCAATGTACCGTGGTAATAACAGAAGCGAAACGCAATATTGTGTCAGGACAATTCACTATTTATGCACAATAAATAAAGGAGCATAGCGCGACAATTTCTGTTCAGCGCCAGACTTGCTTGTAACCTATATCACCAGTTATGTTAAGAAAAATGACGTATTAACTACTACAAAACACTGACCTTTGTGGGAATGCTTGGGGCAGACTAACATGTGAGCTGGAGTGTTCTGAGACGTTATATTTGGTATATCCAGGCCATCCGTCGGCTCTTACTTCGGAAACATGGCTTAAAAAATTTCTCTTCAAGGACGTAATCCGATAAAAAAAAAAACGATCTCTTTACCCGTCGGCTTCCCGTGGCTGTCATGCGACCGGCTATTGCAGTTAATAATACAACAGCTTCTTGCCATTTTTTGTGTTTCTTTTTATCGCTGTGTAACTGAGTTCAATTGAAAGCCTGCGTGCGCTAGTACCTCTTGCCTCAAGTTCCCAGAATCCTTTGCGGTTTTACCCCTGAATGACATCACATTTTCAATCTCTATCCTGGTGGGCCGGTCTCTAGTCAAAATGCCCGGGCCGATTTTTTGTCCCAGTCCAGCCCTGCTAATAAGTCATTTGTTTTAGTGCCAAAAGACAAAAATTAGCTTGAAATACTCACCGAAATATTTAATATCCACCCAGAGGAAAACTGAGGGCCAAGACCTGAACAGTTTGATTTTTTTTAAAATTAAATTAAATGTAGTAACAAACTCTGACTGTGTCACAGAACATACAACTCAGTAAATAAGGCTGTTCCTTCAATCTCAGTGAGTCTTTTGTGTCTAACATTAGTCTTCCCTATTGTAGATACTTTTCTGGCTTGTTAGTTTTTTACATCATAAAACCTTCTAATCTTTTAAGGCTCTATTTGTGAGCACAACCTGATAGTGCTCCTGTTCCTAATATTTAACATTCGGTGGTGGAACTTTTCACAGGAAATTTTACAACGACCTATAAATGCTGTCCATTGCCATTCTCGGTGCATACACTGGTGTCCAGGAGTACAGAATATCACAATAATGTATATAAAAAACAAGAAAATGAAGAAAAATGCTGCCAGAAAAACAATTTATCATGGAAATAGTAAGCATTGGGAAGTATCCATCTCCTCCCATCTGTATTTGTTAAAAGTTCCGTGGCAGCGCTGTACCTAAAGCAGTGATCGATCTGCCCAGGGCTGCTTGGGCATGCTACAGCAGGCAGCTCAGGGGCGTCAGTCATTGCTCAAGTCAGAGCTCAGGGTCCTGCACTCAGCTGTCAGGCTGACCCACTGTCCTGTGCTGGTTGCAGTATTTGAAATATTAAGCAGGAGCTCGGAAAGAGCAGAGTCAGGGTTTCACCTTTATGCACCTCGCACGCACTGAATGTTACGGACCTGTGCCACTCATCTGACATCTAATGGTCTGAATGGAGAACCCTCTTGACAATTTAAGGCTAGTAAATCATCATTTTTGCCCAAACTGTAACCTGCAACAGCATGAAAGAACCTGAAAATATCGCTAAATTCAGGCTCACCGTTTTATTTAACATTTGTGCCATTTATTTATTTAGTTTTGTTAACCAAAGTAAAACCATCAATTAGACAGTCCATCAAAACTCATCAGTGTGTATTCTTCTGTGTGCATTTGCTTTTACACAGGTGTGAGATAGTGTGGCCTGTGTGCATGTATATATTCATGATAAACCTGACAGATCTATTAGACCTTTTGTTTCTTTCTGTATGCAGTATGTACTGCATGTGTATTTATATAACAAAACTATTGAATGTCCCCTGATTTATAAATAGTATCTGTCCCTATGATCTCTACTTAAAGTATATAGGTCATTTAACTGTATAATGTACAACACCCATGGTGGCTTGTTACATATGGAACAGCCAACTGTGTTAATGCAATGCCTAAGATGGTCATATCTGCACTCACTGTCACAATTTGCCGTTTTTCTCCACCAGCAAAATTTCTTTTGTGTGTAAAGACTGCAAAGGAGAGAAATCATTGTGTTGAAGGAGTAGCTGGAGAAGCACGATGCTGAATTACAGAAGAACCTCAAGGGACTACCGCTCCAACAACAGCCAGAAGATGAAGCTTGTTGTTCTGTTCCAAATACAAAAAGGAGAGATGAGATGTCAGAAATACTGCAATCTGCAAAGAAAAAAAAACTCACTTCAGTTTCAAATATGCAAACTGAACACACCTTCAAAAAGCCAAAAAGCAAATACAGGACATTATAAAAAACTCCCCAATTTTTTTCAACCCCAGTTTAAATCCAGTTTGCACTATTTTTGATGAGCCGTTTATTAAGTTTCTGGGAGACAACAAAACCACATTTCCTAACCAAATTAACATAAAAAAACAAAGAAAACAACAAAAGAAACGAAAAACAAGGCAGCACTTTATTTATATAGAAGAGAGAGAAAACAGACTAACAAGAGTGATGTGCAGTGAACAAAGGATTGCAGTCTGAGGAGGTACAAAATAGAGTGCTGACAATTGCTTTGCATCATTACTGTCGATTCTCGAGCGCTTGACACTTAAAGAGTCATTAGGCATTCTCCATCTATTGCAGGGTTATTTTATTCAAAATTCCAATGCTCGTGATTGTCTTTCAAATCACTTATAATTCTCTACGGTTTTGCTATTATTCCTGCGACTGCTCAAGTGCTCTGCAGTTTACTGTGAAGTGTGTGATTATAAGGATTCAACTTTAATTCTGAAAATCTTAAAATCAAATTTACCAATTGTGATATTTCAGTAAAGCTTGTAAAAAAAAGTAGGGATTAAAGAAATCCATTAGAGTCTGCATACATGATTGAGCAAAGGACACAAACACATTCTGCTCGAATTTTAGAACTTCATCTCATCCTCCACTCCTCTTCAAACTGAAGAATTCAGGCATCTAACTAAATTATTAACTATACGAATATGCCAGAAAGTGTCACAAATAGGATTTATGCAGGGAAATACATCAAAATAACAGGCCCACTACTAAAATATTGTTTCACATTTTTGATGTGAGGAGCTGATTTTAGGCCTGTATGCAGATTACATGCAGGACTGTTTGAACCAGGCAAGGTGAGGGCAGCATTTATATGGATTCACATGTTACCACAACATGTTCTAATCCCAAGGCACCGAATACTCCCATTGTTGTCAAATGCCACATCTCAGAGATTAGCCAGTGTGTCTTCCTGCACCAGCCTTGGCATTACTAGACACCAACAGATAATCTCTTTTAAAGAACAACACAGTTAGAGCTTTATCAGCCAGCAAACTGTGGTTTGGGAGTTTATTTGTTTTTTAACTTTGTGTCCTTGGTTTTCACTGGCTGATTTGTTTCATTTTCTCTTGCTTCTTGCTTACATGAATGATGATTACTAGCCTGTTTTGCTCTTACTTTAATGGTTAGGTTTAGGCACTAAGAACTACTTGGATAAGCTTAGAAAAATATTGTGGTTTGGATAAAAATTCTCCCGTCGCAACACTTGCAAGTTGAAAATCGATGCTCACCGTGTTACCCGAGGGGTCCTCTACAAGCATCCATAAGAGATGAGCTAAAAGGCACACCCATCTCACTATTGCATAAACCAGGTGCATCACAGCACAGACACCAAAGGACATCTTATGCATATTTTTTAGATGCCAGCAGCTTTGACAAAATGACAGGATTTGAAGCCCTGGGAATGAGACTGTAGTGGTCACTCGAGGATGTTTTTGAGAAAAATTGCTATGTTCATCGCTCATTTCCTCATATAGCTGAATCTGCACAACAAAGTAATGGCTCTCCTACGAAATTAATTAACCCTCATCCTACTGCCTAGGGTTCGCAGAGATCCCAGAGGTATATTTTAGTCAGATTGCACAGGTGTTTTTTAAATTATTACATTTTTTATGAAATTGTCAGTTTATTCCTAATGATGTCACATTGTGGTTTTCTGTTTCTGCTTTTATTAGTGATTAAAAAAAATAGAAATGATAGAAATGCAATTTTAGCAAGTGAAGGTCTTTATTCAGTTGACTTTTGCAGTGGGCCCCAAATTAAGGTTTCATATGCTGTCTGTCACATTAAAGAACACCATTATGGCATTCATCATCTGGATGGGAAACTTCCCAGACTGGAAATTTGGAGACATCACTGTATCTGCCTGAGACAGCTGGGGTGTGCACTGGTCAGGCCACACATGAAAAGGAGAGCTGATACGGCTACATTTCGGGGCCCAGTCCAAGAAGCAATGACTCTCCTGAGAGTGAAGAAAACTGCACCAGCTGATGTGACTGTCCAACACTCGGCTGGAAAATCTACTCGAAAAAAGGTGTTACTCTTCCTCCCAAACACAGACAAGAAGGTAGCAAATGTTTGCTCCTTCTGTCACAGCCAGCATGCCCTAAGCATAGCATAAGACAAATGCATATGCTATAAGTGATTGTTGTGTGTGTTCAACTTTGCCAGCAAAAACGTCAGACCCTCTCCTGGTGTCTGTCAGGGCTGTCCCTTATCCCTTATATTAAGATTCTTTTCACAACTTTTATGGACAGAATTTCTTGTTGCAGCCAAGGGATGAAGGATGTTGGACTCAGCATCTCGTCTCCTGCTTTTTGCAAATGATGTGGTTCTCTTGACTTCATTGAGCCATGACCTCCAGCTTGCAGTGGGGTGGTTTGCAGCTGAGCATGAAGCAGCTGGAATGAGAATTAGCACTTCCAACTCTGAGGCCACGGTTCTCAGGCTGGAAAAGAGTGAAGTGTCCAATCCGGGTCAGGGATGAGTGCTCCCCAAGTGAAGCAGTTTCAGTATCTCAGGGTCTTGTTCACAAGTGAGAGGAAAGGAGAGTGGTAGACTGATAGACAGCTGGGTGTGAAAGTAAAGCTGTCAATTTATAGAAATGAATCTATGTTATTACCCAAACCTACGGTCATGAGCTGTGGGTAATGACCAAAAAAGTTAAACAACAAGCAGCAGAAATGAGTTTCCTCCAAAGGATGTCTGGACTCTACCCTAGAAGAAGAGTGGTCCCTTGAAAGGGTTTCAGAATAGAGCCACTACTCCTTCCCACTACAAGGACCCAGCTGAGGTGGAACAGGTATCTGCCCAGGATGCTTCGAGCACGCCTCCTAGGTGAGGTGTTTGGTGCACGACCTATAGGGAGGAAGCCCCAGGGCAGACTCAGGACATGCTGGTGAGGTTCTGTCTCTGGGCTGCCCAGTGGTTTTTTGATATCAGTTGTTCTATATTGGGGTCAAAATGACTGTGATTGCTTTCATCATATAAATCCCTCCAAAAAATAATGTTTTCTTGAAATTACTGAAAAGCTTTTTTGTGGATTATACTTTGGATAAAAGCTGGAAATTATGTTAAAGAAAAATATAGCGTTTTCATTTTTACTTTTTAACAGTAAGATACGCTAATTACATAACTAATAATGCTCTAAAAAGAAACAAGCTTTGCTATTATTATTGTTGTTTATTTTGTATTTGCTTTGTTACACAAATGTATTCGTAGGTTCCCCAGTGGCCCCAAACAGTCTTCCATCTATGTTAAATATTTTCATATATTTTCATAGTTAGGGGGATCACCTTCTCTATATATGAAAAACCTCTGTGTTCATAATAATGATACAATAAAGATTTCTTGAAATACTGACTTTGAATCCTTTAAGCCGTTATGCATATCTTGTATAAGCTATGATGGTCTAATGGGGCCTTTTGTAGAGATAATTTATCTTAAAATTTAGAAATTCATCATAATGATTAAAATGAATGATGATTACTGGCCGATTTTACTACCACCTATCATCTTATTCACACTGGTGTTTCTGTGATTATGATGATAGCAGAAAGTAGGGAAAGGGGACCTGTACAAAATTACAATCACATATTTTTAGAAAATTCATCTGACAGTGGAGGTAAAGTGAAAAAAGTCTAATACTGACTGCTTGTCCTTTAGTGTCTTCTGCAGTATTAGCCCATGACAACAGACTCACACGTACTTAGTGAGATTCCTGAACATATCAGCTTTGAGCTGTTGTCACAGCTGTTCTTGCACTGAATGAGCCCCGCTAGTCTGTTTCTGGAGCTTTGGGTAGAATTTACCAGCCAATTTCTCCAGGCCAAATACCCAGTATACCGCGTGAACAAGCATTTCAGCTCTGACCTGGCCCAACAGCAAATCTCAACACATGGATATACTAGCCTGTCAGTGCACTGCTCTGCTGTCGGGGCAAATTATAGCTCTTGGAGTCTATGACGTGGAAAAATAGCTTGACAAATTGTTCCCGGGTCACCCCAAGGGGGCGAGAGGGATGAGACATACTGTGAGGAGATCTCTGGAAATATGGGTCTGCTTGCAGAAGCGACAGATAGATGCTTCTATTTTTGTCCTTCCTTTGTCTTGTTGTTTTTCAATTGCACTGTTACTTGTAGCAGATTGGTCAGGTGAAAGAATAGAAGAGTCACACTAAATTAAAGCTAATTTTATTATCATAGACCTTGAGATTATTATTCGGGAATTTGCATCTGCAGTTAGGTATTAGAGATAAATCCTTAATCAGATTCACGGATGTGAATGAAACTGTGACTTTGTAGCACTGAACGAAACGAGGACTCTGCGGACCACACTGAGCAAGTTTAAGTCCAGTTAATGTCATTCCTCTTGCAGTCATTTAAATTCTGCTCCCCTGTGGCATTTGTGTACAATCTGTTCTCTACAAGCATAACCTTTACAAAACAATTCACTTGGCAAAGGTTGTGAATTATTCAGACTAATCCAAGAAACGCACCTGCAGACTAAAGTAACTACACTTTACTTTACTTACACTTTACAGTGACTCTTTGAAATCTGACCATTTCTTTTCTTTTTTATTTTAAATATAACATACAAAACGATCAGGTTTAAAAACAACTGAAATCAAAAGGGCAAATAATTCCTTAGCATAGGTTAACATATCTTTATTTTCTTCTGCTCCTATTTTTGTTCTATTTTTCTACTTATTTGCAGCTGCAATGCTAAATTTCAAATCCTAACAAAAAGTCAAACTTAAAGTGGATATTAAAGGAGAGAAGGAGGACAGAAACGTCAAAGCTAACTTGGGTTAATGTAGCTTCACAGTTTACAGTGTGTTACATATGTGCTGTATATGTTTGTAGTGGTAAGCTTTAAACTCTCAGAACTGTTAAAATGAACAAAACAAAGGTTACATCCCCTCCTCTTTGATAGTCCATTGAGCTACTTAACTGATAGAAGTCAAACTGGTCACTTTGCTATAGCTAATGCTAAATCCACTTGTAGTGTTGTGTTTTGTATATATACGTTTTGGTCTTTTTGGTCTCATTCAGTGCAGTTTAAAAGGTTTCTAGTGAAGTAAAAATAATAAATGTTTGGGTCAACTTGAAAGAAAAGCAGACGTGAAATGTAAAATTAAGATCGGAAGTCAAATCTGAAATATTCAGAATCCCCATATATCATTCCCTATATGCCTACATGTTGCCAGAACAACAATGGCAGCAAGAAACATGGTTTTAAATATGTCTATACAGCGTTATTATCATGATGACCTTCAGATCACCTTCAGACCTTGAAGGAGAGGTCAGAGGTCAAATTTGACATGATATTTTAAATCTCCATACAGTACTTTCCTTATGTTAACAATGCACACCACTCTTTTTGTCCATTTTCAACCAATAAATCATTGAGATGACCTTGAAGACCTTGGTGGATATAAGCCAGATTTTAATGGATTGTTACCATGACCCTACGCTACCCCCCTACAAAGTTTTATCAGAATTCACTCAAAACTTTTCAAGCTATTGAATTTACAGACAGACAGAATGACATGCATGCACGCAGACGCGACCAAAAACATAAATTCCTCGGTGGAGGTAATGATGCACGACTTGTTTTTAGTCGCCACATTGTTTCTTTTCTCATAAAGAGCTGTAAGTGCTAATGACACCGTATAATATTTGAAATACTAATACTAACTGGATGTTAAGCAACACCATACTGTATGGTCTTTGCCTGTATGTAATAAATGTTACCATGGTTACCAACTGACCTTGCATGGTTTCAAACTTACAGATCAGGGAGTATTTTTCTTAACGGAAAGGTTTAACAGTAGTTATGATATTAGAAATCCTTGGTCAGAACCTGTAATGAGTATGAAATCACTACACAAAATGATGTGGTTTCACATCACAGATCAAACCCCACAAGAGTTTGCTTGGAACCTCCCAAGACGGTGATGAACTGAACTAATGGCTAATCTCATCAGAGCTCATTTCGTCAAACCCAAAAAGGTTAGGTGTGGAAGGACCGAAGCTCACTAGTTCACAGCCTGACTGTTAAGGTGCAGCAGGGGGTCATAATAATTGTCTTGTGGCTTTTCATTTACCCAGCACATTAGATTTTCTCACTGCATGCGGTTGGAATATGTTTGGTGGATCAGGGGGCCTCTGAGACACAGGTGTGATTGTTTTGGCTTGTGGTCAAGTGGGTTTTTTTTGTTTCCCCCTCCATTTTTCTGTGTGCTGTGTGTGTCTGTGGCACGCAAAAGAAACTAAAGAGGACTGCATTTGTCCTTTGTGCCGTCCCTGTAATAAAGTGCCACACTAATTAAATAAATGTGACTTTTTAGCAATAACATTTTCAGAAACTGACACAGAACTGCTGCTCTATACGCCCACCTTTCAAAATAAACTAGATTTGTGAAAAGCAGTATGACACTACACACTATTTAAGCATTAAAAAATGTGTTAGTAAATGCTTAATTCATCATTTATAAAATTTACTCCTCAATTAGTACACATTACAGTGTAATTTATAAATGTAATTGTTAATGCTTTGGTGTTGAGTTCATAATATGTTTAATGACAACATGTTTGCACTGGCCATTAAGAAATCATATTTCTTGATTTATTGCATTAATATACCTGTTTTATACACACTTTTGTGAGTTTTTGTGATTTCAGGAAATGCCCATCAACTGGGACTCTCCGTGATAAAGAAGATGATGAGCCTGCCTGAACACCTCCTTACTCTGAGGAGCTGCTCTGAGTTTTTCTTTTGCAGGAGGAGGAGGCTCTTTTCTTTCATTTTACCTGAGTTCACATTGTCCATACTGGACAACTTGACTTCTTTTCTTTTTTTATTTTTAATTCAAGAGCACTTTGGAAATGAAACTGACTGGAGACTGACACAGAATGACCTGTCTGAATGAAGCTGGCTAATTGACTGTAAGCCAGAGGAAAGCTGAACTTGAGGAACAAACTAAAAAACTCGAGACTCGTAAACATCCCAAAGACATTTTCCTACTTAAATTTCAGTTTTCTGTAAACCTCAAATGGATTGTGTTTGCATCTTGCAATAAATATTTGTATGCGCTGTATTGATTATAGCAGCAAGTCAGTTAAACTATTAACTTTGTGAGCTTAGTAGCAGAGGAATGAAATTAAGAATGAGTTAACAACAATGAGACAACTCCCAAAACAGGAAGGCCACACACATTTTTCCCTCCTCATTTTTTTGGCCTGTTTTTTCACTAGTCTTGCATTTGGCCATGAGATGATACCTGGACACTACAGAGGTTACACAGGTAGTCCAACTTCTTTGAGACGGCTCATCAATACACCATTGCCATTGCCTGAAGGTTATCTGCCTCCCAGCACAGTCTCAAGAGCATGGAGGAGATTCAAAAAAACAGGTAGTTTCTCTAGGAGAGCTGGACAGGGCTGTGGAAGGCCTTTAACCCATCAGCAGAACCAGTATTGCTCTTGTGCAAGGAGAACGAGGATGAGTACTGTCAGAGCCCTACAAATTGACCTCCAGCAGGCCAATGATGTGAATGTCTCTAACCAAATAATCAGAAAGAGGCTTCATAAGGGAGGCCTGAGGGCCCAGCATCCTCTAATGGGCCCTATGCTCACTGCCAAGCACCATGGAGCCTGATTGGCATTTGCTACAGAATACCAGGAATAGCAGGTCCACCACTGGCTGAGAGCAGGTGTGGACCTGCAGCCTGAGCACACGTGACAGATGTGAAGGGTATGGAGAAGCCATGGAGAACCTTATGCTGCCTGTAACATTGGTCAGCTGTTTGTTGGTAGGTCAGTGATGGTCTGGAGAGGCCATCCATGCAGAAAACAAAGCTCTCTACAGGCTAGCTGATAACACCCCGCCTGGCATTAGGTATTGGGATAAAATCCTTGGATCCTTTGTCAGTGATCAGACCATACTCTGGTGGAGTACGTCTTGGCCTCGTGTAGCGACAGTGTGCAGGCAGTTTCTGGAGGATGAAGGAATTGTTACCACTGACTGGCCCAGATACTCAGCTGACCTAAATCCAAAAAAACACCTTTGGGACATTATGTTTAAGCTTAGACTGTCGAGGAGCGCAGTCATGCCCTGGTCTAGATCTGGGAGGAGATCCCAGAGGACACTATCTATCGTCTCATTAGGAGGATCTCCCACAAACAAGCACTTGGGGGCCATACAAACTACTAAGTACTGTGTTTAGTTTCTGCAATGAATTTTCAGCAAAATGCACTAGCCTGCCGCATCGTTTCTTCACTTTGATTTTCAGAATGTCTTTAAATTTAGTCGTCTATAGGTTAATCATTTTAATTTACATCAATTGATGTGGCATCTTTTCATTCACACAGTCCACATCACCATAGATATCCTGCAAGATATACATTTAATTTTTTTTTTGAACAGTGTATATTTGTGGCTCCCCACCATTTAAATCCCTCCCTCTGCAAATCTGTGATTCATAACTTTTTTTTAAGTAGTTTTTACTCAAACACTACAGCTCCCTAAAATTCCAGTCACACACCTGACTCACCCTGCACCTTTACCCAGCTCACCCCAGATGGCAGGCTTAAAAGAGCCTTGTCTTGTTCTAGCCTCCCCCCCCCCAACAGCTGGAGTTGCACAGAGCCAGCAGGGAAGCTTAACCGCCTTTGTTGGTGAAGCAGCAGGCTGGCTGCTCCACCCTGACTGTTTTCCATAGTGTTAGCTAAAGGTCTGATAGTGAAGACACTAGTAAATGAAATAAGCCTGAAGTGCCTGACGTCTGACCTGAAGGCTGGAGGAAATATGCACTCTAATGTGAATACATGCCCACGTTTGTGGCCACCGCCGCTAACATTTCCTCTGTGGTGGAATAAATTTTTGAAAGACTGTTTAGAGTACAGTTGGCTCTGAAAATGATTTGACAGTGAGGGATGTGGAGGTCTTTGAGGAGTTTTAAATTGAAAACATGAACAATGTGAGCTGACAGATGGGTAATTTGCACTTGTTTTGGTGCAAATTATTTATGTTTATTTTAGGGTGTTCCCTTTGTGGGTGGTGGTAAAGGTGTCAGTGGGGCTGAAATAAAAAGCCTAAATACCTTTTTAATTGGACAATGAAGGCATTGTAAAGCTCTATCTTTCTCTGGCTCCATCTTTCAGGAAATAGGCAATGAGAGTAGTGAGCGAGAGAATAAACTGATAGTAAAAAGGAGGCGGAGGCTTAATCCTCGATAAAATCTTAATGACATTGTGCTGCCGAGATTCTTTGTCTCTCATGACCCCAGTATACACAAGTACTAATCATCCAACAAATGATCTTTATTCTGTGGAATTAACGACTCATGGCTTTTATTGTTTCATAAATAAACAAAAAATAAACCGCAGTGATTAAATACAGTGTCACATGTGCCATTATGTTGATTCTGGGGCACAGTTGCGATGATGAATTTGATCAGAGAGTAATTTACAGTAGCCATCTGAATTCCAGGAAGGGCCTATTAGCTAGGCTCACATGCAGAGAATATTCATGGGTTTCCACTGGCACACATCTAACACTGAATAACTTGGCCCAGTGTGCGTCTCCTCTGAATCAGAAAATGGATGGATGTGATTCCATGCTTGAGAAATTTACCCGTTTGTTCATGTCTGCAAACTCGAAAATTTCCTTGATGATTATTATTAATTGAAAAACCCTCAAAATATCCATTTGATTTCCCTTATGAATTTGCAAATTAACAATTAAATGTGCAATGAAATGCAATATTCATATTAACAGGTAGACACCTTCTATTCTTTTTGTTTTAGTTGTAGTTAATTATTAGGCATGTACAGTACTCTGCAAAAGGCTAAAGTTCAATTTTCTTTATATATTTTGTTTCCAAGGTGCCAGACTTCCTAGTAATGTTTTAAAGCAATATTTCTTGAGATTTTCAGAAGTTTCTTTTGGACATTGGCTGCTTTTCCACTCATTTTCGATCCAGTCCATCTAGCTGAATAGTTTTAGAGGAATCGGCTTTTCTGTTTGTTTTGTTTTTTTTTTGCTTTTCTGTTAAGTGACTTCACACCGACTTATGAATTATTCAAAAATAACCAAAGGCTCCTAACTCAAGGGATGAACTGGAGTTCTGCCCACACATAACAGACAACTTAACAAGAAAAACAATTTTAAATTGTATCTTTAGGCACTTTGTTACTACTAACCTGACAGAAAAACACATTTGTCCCCATGTCTTTAGCTGAATCTATGAAAAACATCTAAGATAGCAAAGTTTTGCATCAAAAACGTGATTCCCAAAAAGCTATTAGCTGGCATACCTTGGCATGGTGCATGTGTTTGTCCGTTAAAAAACCTCTGGAAAACAGACAAAGGGAGGACAATAAGTGACAGGCCTAAAAAGCCATCTACAGCAGATGAATGGTATTTGAAAGTTGTGTTCTTAAGAAATGGGCAAAAATCTTGCAAAGGCCTGAGAGATGCATCAGGCCCTTCAATTGATGCTTCTACTATAATGAATCTTTATCAGATATGGTCTCAATGGAGACCTGTTTCTATTCTCTTTTTTGCAATGAAGAAAAGTGAGGAACTTAATATGTAAGCAGAAGGTCAGGAGAGAGGTACAGTGATTGTCTACAGCCATCTATAAAACACAGTGGAGGCTATGTCATGGTTTGGGGTTGCATTTCAGTCAGTGATGTTGGGGATCTTGTCAAAAATCGATTAAATTATAAACACATACAAGTCCAATCTCATTTTCATTCACTACACAATACCATCTGGAAAGCGTGAGTAGTTAACAATGACAATGATGCAAAGCAGCAAAAGCACACCTGGACAGAAAAAAACATACAATAGTACACTGTCACTCATTGATTGTCCTCTCCAGAGCCCAGACCTCACTTTCTTTGAAGCAGTGTCGGCTCATCTTTACAGAAGAAAGAACAAAAGGCAGCCAACATCCAAAGAAGAGCTTTGAAATGTCCATGAAAACTATTCCTGAAGACTACTTAAAGAAATTACAAAAAAGCTTCCCTGTGAGAGTTCAGTCTACAGTAAACAAAAAAGCTGGTCACACCAAATATTGACTTTCAAACTTGTAATAATTGTAGAAATCTTGTTTTTCCCTTTGACACTGTGTTTCAATGTCTTTCTATATGTTTCAGTAAGTCACTGCTACCGTTTATCATTCTCAGAGAAAAATACAGAAAGCAAAGAAAAGAGGGTTGGCTCAAGACTTTTGCACACTGCTCTATATGAGTTTTTGTCTCTCGCATTTGATATTTAAAGGAATTAATATAAATAAATATGTAAAACTCAGGCCTTAAAACACTGTGGTGGTGCTAGAGCGTTTGTTAGGTGAGGCAGTAAGATCAGCATCAGTAATGTAGCTGTATTACAAAACCCCTGAAAATCTTGGAAATGGGTCCACTTTGATACAATGGATGCGCTTTCATTATAAAGTCATAATTATTCCCAAGAACTAATGTTGTTTGGTTGCTGTCAAACATACTGAGAAGCAAGAGAGGAAAAATTGAGGGTGGGTGATGGAGCAGCTTCCCAGGGCAGCTCAAGTAGGATACTGATTGGTTTTTAAGCTCCTAGGAAGATGTCTGAACCTAGCAATTAAAATGCTCTCTTTGCTATTTAGAAACAAAATAATGTTGCTAAATGCAGGTTTATTTTGCAACTTACTGGCAGCAATATAACACCATGGTCTAATTTACAGAGTATCAAACACAGAAAAAAATGTAATAGAAAATAAAATGCACATTTGACTTATGCTTCTTAATAAAATATAAAACAACAACCCATAGAAAGCCAAACAATTCTTGATTATATTTAGGCTTTTGCATCAGTTTCATCAGTGTGGTTCTGCGCCCCTTCAGATTTTCTTCTTTGTGTGTCACAATAATGATGAATTATCTGTGCACTGCTTCCCTTTAGTAGGTATAAACTCAGCTATCTTATCTGTTCAAGAGCTATTTGAAACTTGTAGTATGTATGCATCCAAATAAATCATTTCTTATCAAGGTGAATTACACAATGAACCCTCACGAACTTAGTTTAAAGGATCCTCTCACAGCGGCTTCACCTCCCTGCAGAATGCAAAAGAAAAGGAACAGATTAAAAATGCAGACTCCCTTCCTTTACAAATGCAGACAAAGGCTCCTTTCAGACAGAAGGATCTCATAGTGGAACCACTGCAGATGTGTTTTAGTGTCACTTTCTGTGCGGGATAAGATTTTTGTCAATAGATAATGAAAATATAAAGAATAAATGCCAGGAAAATATTTCATTAAAAATGAGAGTCACAATGAAAATGTCCTTGTTGATAAAGTAATTTATTTAATTATAATATTTTTAGGCTACCACAGAAGATCAGTGGTCATAACATCTCCTGGGTTTGATATACCCTGCAGTGTGAATGTATAATATATGATCATTTGACTGATGCCCTGTGGGCCCCACTTTGGTCCTACAGTTCTTTTCAATTGCCCTTCATACTCCCATGTAAAGTTTTTTGGGGGGTTTTTGGTAACAAAGAATTTAAAAGAAACTAAAATTAACCTGACTGTTCGCAGTCCTTTTATTTGGCACAGTCAGTTCTTTGAACAGCACTCTGGGCAATACCTGTCTGCAATTAAACTTAATACTTTTCACTCCTTTAGAGCTTTAATGCCAGCAAAGTTCAAAGTTGAAGACTTGATGTGTCTATCTCATTAGGTAATGTGTATTTACTTATTTTCTTTTACTTTAAGGCCAGGTTTCTTGTCCTTGAGGGAATGTTGAATTACCCTGGCATCCATCATCTGGTGTTAAGTCCCTTGTCCTCCTGCTCGCCTCCTCTGTGGACTTGCTCTGACCTTCCTCCTGGCATCATGGGTAAAATGCTGTTAGAGCTTAAATCAAGCTCATCCTGAGCTGACTATTCCAGTACTCCCTGAGGCAGAGCCTGTAAGAGATGTAATTAATCAGCTTGCAGATCCTCCGTGCAGGCCCTGAACATCAGAGTAAAGCATGATCAACAGCCCTGAGTAAATGAGGAAGGAAATCAAAAGAAAGACTGTGAAGGAAGTGGATATTTGTTAAAACCCATGCAGCTCCTTCTACATTCAAAGAGAACTTTTTACCAGGGTCTATTAAAAAGCCCACAGTCAGCACTTGCTGAGAAGGAAAGCTTGATGTATGTTCAGTGAAAAGGACTAAATCAAGCAAGAGACACTATCAAACAAGGAAACTGCAAGATCACAATCAAATTCTGTCACTGCCACAGGATGATTTATGACAGAATTAACAAGACTGAAAAAGAGAAACAAAGGACGGAGAGAAGAAGAATATCATGTACTGGAGCGAGACTGAGCGAGACTGAAAGATGTCGATGCAGAAACAAAAGGAGAGAAAGGAAGGATTTTCTGTAAAATATCTGATTTAATACTTCTGATATCTCAGCTCTGACAGAATCAAAGACTGCCTCACCTGCCTTCATTTTGTCATGTCATTGTAATATCGTTTCCCTCAGACTCAAAAGACCCAGGGACATTTCAACTTTCGTTAATATGACAGATGTCCAATAATTTTGCATTTAATCTCCACCCTGCGGGTGCAAAGTATGCGAGGCAGCAAATTGTAGTCAGTGAGATGGTGGATTGCCGGTGATTCTGAAATTAGATTCTTACTCATCCGAATTCACTGTCCTCATTAGAATGTCAGGAGAAAGTTGGGCTGAGGAGCCGTTTTCCTTTCTGCACACCGTTTTGTGAAAGTTAAACAAGGCAGAGGAAACTTTGCACCTTGGACAGCAGTATTTGACACAGTTCCCACAAAATGTTCTTCTGTGTTTAATAATGAGAACTCTGTGTTGATAGTATCTTGAAAAATAGCTTTAAGTTTGGCTGAATGTTTGTATCTGTCTCTGAGAGAGAGTGAGGGTGGTAGGACAGGTGATTTGAGCAAATCACAAATAATGTTGGCCCGTCCTCGTCCATTCAGCAAAATTCACAACCCCTTTCTGCTGCTTTCCTTCAACTATGAATTGGTATCCTCACAGAATGGGCAAAATTATAGGTGACATTATGATTAACCAGATTGCACCAATTAAAAGCAATGTTGCTTTGGGACCCACCTTAAATACCTTGTGACGCTGAACAGTGAAAGAAGCATTACGATTCCAGTGGTCTTGTTAATATTTTAAAAATACATACGGTCTCTGCAGAAGGTATATAGAAATGTGAAAATATTTATTAAGTAGAAGCTTTTTATTATTAACATAGGTAGTAGTTTTTCTTAGAACATGACAACAGGTTCCTTCCTGGAGCTCTAATATAGATGTATTATGTGAAAAGTGGTACTACAACCAGAGCCTGAAAATTGTTCTCTATTGAAAAAAATGCATTACACACTAACAAGAAAAGAAGAAAAAAAAATTTAGACCTTTTATGTGGGCAAAGTCGTAATGCTGGAAACATTAAAAAACAGGAATGTATTTATGGATTCACTACTGCTTATATGACTGTAATTTTTCAGCTAAAGATGATTTTATCTACAATACACATCAAAATATGTATCAGTAACTTTATATTTTTCCATCTGTGTTTCTATCTGATCAGATGGATAAATAGGCAGATTGAGAGAGAGACAATATCCCTCTAAAATACATCCAGCATATTGATTTATTGCTATTTCTTTTTATCTTCCTCTTCATTGAATGTTTCCTTTTATTTTCCATTTGTTACATTTTTCTTCCCCTGGATGAATTGATGCTGAACGTTTCCTTCACACTTGCCACAAAATGTTTAAAAGCACTAATTAGTGCTTGATTTTTAAATAGCATTTTTGTTACCGTCATCATCCTGTGCAGTACATGATGGGTTTGTGTCTGAAACATTGTTAAAGCATTGTGGTACAAAATGGAAGAACACAGTAGGGAGACGCCCTAGACAGAGGTGTGATTTATGGGGTACAAGTAGAAAGCCAGTAAACCAAGGGAGTGAGAACTTTTTAATGGATTCTCTGTGAAAGACAAACAACTAAAAGTGTTCCTTTTCATCTTATCGAATGGATTTGGGCCTCTGGCATCCACCAGGTGAGCTGCCAGAAAAGTAACAAGGTTTGTGGTTTACAATCCTGTGCTTAGATCTTATACTTTAATTTCCTCCACTTCTGCCCTCTTTTTAGGGCAATAAAATGACTAATATCCTATTGTCAGATTTATTTTGCCCCCTAGTTGGCTGTCTGGCCACATAAAGCTCATGTCAATCTCATTAGGCTGGCACAGAACAGTATAAAGCAGCATCAGCACACCCATGGAAAATCAATAACATTTTATTTGTGGTGGATGTGAAATGTCAGATTAACGAAAGATGTCCAGTTTCTGAGAAGGTTACATTATTTCTGATTTGTGAAGAAGAGGAAAAAGGGAGTGGTTCACTTGTCACCAGTGCTGATTTGCACTGTTGCAAAATATACATGTTTTATCTTGATCCGTTCTTTGATGTTCAACGACTCATGAAAAATGCATCCACAATATCTGCTTTTGGGGATGTTCAGTATTGTTTTGGCATCCTAAATGGTTACTGGGGAACTCCTAGACTCTTAGTCACTTAGAGAAATGATGGAAAAATACACACAGCTATCACTATGAGACTTTTCATCACTTCTCCCCAGGGTAACAAAAAGATCAACAGCAGTTTGAGAAAAATAGATTTTTCCTCATAAAAATGACTTTTTTTGTATTACAAGCCACACAAGAATTTCTTTCAGATAAATAATAAAGCTTTGCTGCAGCTGCATGGGGCGATGAAATAAATCATCGGGTCGCAGTGGCAGATAAAACCAAAAGTAAGAATTACACATAATAAAATAACAAGAGTGTGAAAAAATGCAAACTTTCACAAATAGTAAATAGCATGGCATAAAACATTTTCAGAAATGTGTTAAATTAGAGCTACATGATGTGGTCATAGTGGATGCTTTTTAGCTGCAAAACACAAACAGAGGACCTGGTACTTTGTCATGCAAGCAGCACATTACAGTGAAAGCTAAAAATGAATAATGAAACATGTACCATATGCACTGTTTATCAGAATTTTTCACTTTGGTGTGAAAAGCTAGTTTATCTTTCAAAGCACTGACAAATGCAATGTTAATACTAAGTGCAGGCTCAAAAACTAGCTAGCAAGCAGACCTTAAGCATCTTCCACTAAGGTGTCGACATTTCTGTTGAGTGGGGCATATTTCCACACTTATTTTTGCCTTGATGTACAACACTAATAACAGATTCAGTGTGATGTGACAACACTCCCACTGTCAAAAAAGCCCTGGCCTGTTGTTGTTGATAATTGGCTGAAATGAGAGGATCATCAGCGAATGCAGGTCACCTGTGTCTTGCAGGCTATAAAAACTGGACCAGATGAACTGTTCAGTCTCTCTCGCTACACCTGGCATCAAAACAGCTGTGCGGTTTGTCTTTTGTTTAGTTTATGTTTAATAAATAATGTTTAATTTAAGTAGGCATCTTCTGTGGTCTCCCTGCTTGTCACCAGTTTTGGCCTAGTTCATGATAAATGGGGGCTTATCCGGGATCTTTTAATCCATTGGCTGAGCCACTGTGATAGTGCTACACAATGCTAACATTGTGACCGATATTTAATGGAGTTCCACACAAAATGGCATTAATTTGGATTGGTAACATTTACTCTGTGGTTGACGTTGGAAGACAGTAGCAACCGCTCTCGAATCTATGCTCTCTTTTGCTCTCAAGTCCATGTATTCAAGATTTCACTTGTCTTTTTGAGTGAGTATAGCCACATTAAGTGGTTTAATTGGCTAAAGTCTCTTTAATTTGGCAGTCACTGTGGTTGAAGACAATGTCTTGGGAGCATTTCCCCTGACTTCCACGCAGTTTATGGTTGCTTTTTGGCCCAGTGGAATTGGTGCATAAATACCCACCTCCCACTTGTCTGAAAACTAGTCACCTACTTTGAGCCAGTTCGTGACAGTTGGTATTGATTCCCCAATCTTGCTTAAGTATCAGGGCTTTAAATCAACTTTGCCACCTGTTTTGTTGCTTTTCTTTAACGTGTGGTTCACCACTCCAGTTCTAAAGCATTAAGGAGGAGAGCACCCTTCCTTTATTTATTGCATACGTTCCACAATGTCAGATGCCTTGAAATAGTGGACACATTTTTCTCATTTTAAATGGGCTCTGTGCTGGCTTGCAGGTTTAGCTGTAGTCGAGCAAAATTAACAAGCCAATTACTGTAGGACATTTTCACGCTCCGTGCATCATATAACAAGGTACAATATTTGTATTTTCTAAGCCCAATAAAAAAGATACTATGACCAGCCTCATGTGAAATTTAAACTATGGTGGCATTTTGAAAAATATGATTATACAAGGAAAGCAGGAGAGTTAGTCATTCATATCCTCCATCTGTAGCTCCAGGTTTTGTCAGTGGAACAGGAAAAATCACAAATGCTGTTAGGGTGCTGCAAGACAGTAAATAATTGACTCATGTTCCTTTATTTGAAGTTGTGGCTCATCTCTGCCGTCCCATTTTCCTTGGAGAAGCAGTTTGCAAGAAGGCAAGAAGTTTAAATCAGTCAAAGACAACATTCACCGCAACATCATTCCTAAAACGATTTACTTTCTGTTTTAACAGTGCCACACTGTTAATTTCCTCCTCAATTTAAAACAGTCTCATTTAGCCCCCCACATGAGTCACCTACTGTTTGTTTACAGCACTACCCATTTCTTATTTTTTCCCTCCACCCTTGTGACAACAGCCATTGCTCAGGAACGTCATCCTACACACTGACCACTAACACTCATCATGCTGTCACTAAGCCCTGACTGTGTGGGCTCACAGTGATCAAGAAATACAATGTGTCTCCTTTTATTTCCTTTGTGTACAAATAATGCTTTTACAAAGCCTTGTGCCAGTCTAGAGTTGAAATTCGCTTTTTGTTAACTGTAGTATGTGTGGAAAACTGTCACTGCATTGTTTAATCAGTAAAAAAAACAAATAAAAACTGCACTGAAATTGAGCTTGTGGTTGCCCGCATTGCGCCTTTTCTAAGAAAAGTGATTAGAAAACGTATGGACTTTACAAAAGCTGAAAACTACACTCATTCAACTGTTTAGAAATTCAGTTCAGCTTCATCAAATCTAACTGAAAACTATAGCTTGTGCTTTTTTTCTGTGAGTAAAATACAAAGACTTTGGACTGGTTTATTCACTTTGTTAAGAAGTCTCTCTTCTTAACAACCTAAACTGCCAAAGGGAAAGTACAAAGAAAAACACTGTGCATCACTGCTACACTCATTGTAATTACTGCAATTGCCCTTTTCTTATCACCTCTAAATAGCGATTTTTCTTTGCAAAGGGTAATGGAAAAACTTTGGGCTCTTTTCTTGTTTCAGGAGACCTATTTAAGATACTGGCACTTTTATTTTTGCTTAAAGATATTGAAAGTACATTAGGTGACAGTGTAACAGTTGTGTTAAAATAGTCCCTGTAAACAAGATAACACAAAATTGCAATAGGATTCAGAAAATTTAGATTTTGTAGAGCATGTCACATATATTATGTTATAATTTGGACATTTGACACGTGTCATCCACGTATCTGTACCAGTGACTAGTTGCTGTCCCTGATCAGGGCAAAGCTGGTTCTGTTTCTAAGGACCTGTCTTACTGTAGTCGTTTCCTGCCCGTCTCCACTGCCTCAGTTGTAGGTATGCAAGTGAAAGTGAGACCACATCAAAGGACACTATGGTTTCATCTGGATCTGGGGAAAGTTTCTGGACCTTGTTGGTGAAGTCACTGGAGATTTTGATGTGATGGGCTGTGTTCTGCACAAGGAGAGCTAGGTGCTTGGAAATGTTCTAGGTGGCTGAGTTGATACCGCTAACAATAGGTCTCCTTCTTTGTGGATCTTTGGAAGTTCATATAAACAGTATAGCATCCCCTGGGCACAGACAGTGGTATGTAGGGCAGTCAGTGGCTTTATCCTTTTCAAGTTCTCCCACTAGTCTCCCTAGTCTCTCAACGTCTTGAAGAAACTTAAGGTACACCAGTCACTCTTCTTTCCAAGCTACTTAGATTATAATGACCTGGATTACTGTCATTACTGAGATTGTCATTATTTATTCAACAAAGAATAGGCCAAAATGCAGACGCAACCTGTGAAAAACTAAGGACATTCTTACTGTTTCTGTAGGACTTAAGTAGGTAAGTAGTAAACAGGTGCTGCTAATCAAATGCACTGACTGATTAACTGATCATCAGTGAGTGGGAGCCCCTCTTTATAAAAGGTTTTCCAGTTTGCCGGTGTAGAGCATTCAGGTGCGTGTTAACAGAATGCCAAGGAGGAAAGACATCAGCAATGATCTTAGAGAAGCAGTTGTTGCTGCCCATCAATCTATGAAGGGTTATAAGGCCATTTCCAAACAATTTGAAGTCCATCATTCTGGGAAAGAATGATGGACTTTTTCACAAGTGGAAAACATTCAAGACCATTGCCAATCTTCCCAGGACTGTCAAATTCACCCCAAGGTCATATCCTGACATACTCAGAGAAATATATCTCGAATTTGGAGTTAGCATGTTAGATGTTAAAGTTTCATGATAGTACTTTTAGAAAAAGACTGAAAATGTATGACTTGTTCCTAAATGTAACCTTGAGAAAGAATCTTCTGTTTAAAAAGAACATAGCAGAACAGTTTAGGTTTTCAAAGTTATATGTAAATAACCTACAAAACTTCTAGATTAATGTTCTGTAGAAAGGACTTGGCTGTAGTGAACAGTTTCATTTTCAGAGAAAACCAAACACGAGATATAAGCACAAACACCTCATCACAACTGTCAGGCCCAGTGGTGGAGGGGTGGTGATTTGTGCCTGTTTTTCAGCCACAGCACGTGGGCACCTTGTATTTATTTAGTCAAACATGGAGACCTCTGTATACTGATGTATTCTAGAGTCAAATGTAAGGCCATCTATACTACACCCATACATGAATACCCACAAAACTCAACACTGTAAATAAGACTGGCCCAAATTTCCTCCACAGCCTAGTGAGAGATTGATTAAGTCAAGAGGTAGACGTAATTTTTTTACACATTGCTTCTGTATTTTGGCCTAATTTCTGTTGAATAAATAATGAAACCGTGAAATCTGTTGTTTGTTGCTTTACACTGGTCACTGCTAAGGACCAGATGACTTATTTTTATGTCCTATAAAACAGAATTGACAGAAGGTTTACTTTCTTTTTCCCATGACTATAGTACCTGTGTGGCAATTGTTATGTTTTCTTTGGTGACATTTAGTGTGATTTTGTACAATCTGAGATTCGTTAGATTTTATGTATTGCTGGTTTTTGTCTAAAACTGACCAAACAGCGAGCAAATTCAAAAGAACAATCTAATAAGTGATTCAGATGGCGGTCTTTTGAGTGAATGACAAGTAAATTATAAAACCACCACCTCCTCGTGCATCCTAATGGATGCTTAGTTGTTTCATCAAACTGGAGCACCATAATTAGTGTCCACGGACATGAATTGTTAGGTACAACTTGTGAGTAATTCACAAACTGCCCGAGATTGCACAAAAAGCCTTCAGACTGTGTGGCAACCAGTATTTGTGTTCATGTACAGAAAAAAAGGAAAATTCTTGTCCACGAACATGAATAGATTGCTTGTTATTGATGACTACGTCTTGAACTGTGGAGAAACTGCTGGTGTGACAGTGGGTATAAAAACATAGTCTTCTCAAAGTGAATTTCTTTAAGAATATAGAGCCACTATTTCAATGCCACAATGGCGAACAATTTGATAAATGGATGATTTTCTTCTGTCTTTGGCACTATGTGAAAATCTCTGGAGTCAACAGAAATTCATCATTTTTGGTCCATGAATTAGTGTGCCAGTTTTTATAGCAATGACTCCTGTCATACAGTTAGACAGCCGGATTGGAAGTAAGTATAGAGCTCGAGTATCCAAAATACAGCAAACAGTGTGTGGTTATTGTTAGCCATCTGACCATGATGGGCAACCATCTCCCACTAAGCATGGAGCCAATTTAAAACCTCAGGAGGGTCACGCCATATGAAGGTCTGAGATAAAATTAAACTGGAGTAAACTGGGACTGGAGTGGTATTGTATGCTAATGAAATGGCCTCATCAGTGCCTCTGCAGTACCTAGAGAAACAGCTACTTCCAACATGTCAAGTATGCTGCAATCTGCCACCTTGTTTTGAGGAATTCAGAAGGCATATTGATTTATTTCACTGATAACCATGCAATATCATTTTAAAAGATGATAAGTAATGATAAATATGTGACTGTTTCCTTCTTTTTTTGTACTTGATATACATGACATGGCTTATTATCATAATTTGCTCATTTGGATTGATTTTCAAATGTGAAATCAGTTTTTCCAATAAGTTACAATCTGGAAACCAACAGGAAAAATAATGATGACATAACACCGAGCACTCAGAAAAGCATCAGTGCACTGAAAATAAAACTGTGATGAACGGTAATCAGAAGCACTGATTAGGCTGGAATTATGCTCCAACTCAGTGTCTATACAACAAGTGGGAGGACAACGGGCAACAAAAAAAGAATACCTACGATAGAGTCGACACTGTATGAAGACATGTTTTAGTTAAAAGTTAAAGCTATAGGCAACTGCTCAGTCAAATTGGAGTAAAGCTCCTTGCAAGTTGCAAAACTCGGTAGTTGCCTGGTGATTGGATTGAATTTTTTTGCTGACAAAGAGAAATTGCAAGCAATTGTGACAATCAACTGGGTACTCAGACATTAAACATGCAACACCCTCAACCTCCAGTCAACCACTTTTGATTGTAAAGCAATTGCACTGGTTGCCTGGTGGGAGGAAACAAGCCTCTAAATAATCACCGTACTCAGACTGATGCCAATCACTCTCAGACAGATTGGCAAAGGTTTGCAAATAATTATGATATAACTTATAAACATCAACAGATTGCCAGCATGTTGCAATCAGTCTGAGTTAGACTGTGTTAATGAGCCCAGCTCATCTGCTATACATCTCTTTACAATATGGGATTTAACTCAGCTGGTTTCCATTTCTATAAAAAAGCAGTGTTGTATATTTTCCATCTTTTTTGTAGTCATGAGTTGATGTCCTGCAACTGTATCACTATTTATGGAGGAACTGTTGTGTTAAATCTATTATGGTTCCGACTACACTGAATGTAAGTACTTAACATTAACCAGCTGTTCACATTAACATTGATCACCACCCAATGTAGGTTTTATGCCACAGCTGCCTTAAATTAACACTATTGCTTAATGCCATAATAATTTTATGATTCTGTAATGGTTAACCCATCACTACGTGTAAATGCTTCATTGAAATTATATATTTAAAACTAACATATAATTATTGTTGTCATCAATGAATTTTCTAATTTTGTTTTATTTTTTAAAAAAGCTGAATAAACAGTCAAACGCTGTTTTGTTTTTTTTAATAAAGATGCCAAAATTCAGTTATTTACTTGCATGCCTGAACAGGAAACAAAAAGAAGATTAAGAAAAAGACAAAATAAGAATAAATATTAGCTTTAGTTGAAGTCAACTGATTTGCTTAAAAAATAACAATATAATTTTTTAGCTTTTTTTGGTTTAAAGTTGTTTTTTTATTTGTGATCTCCAACTACTGTTTTATCTATTCTGACTGTGTCATAAACTACGTCAAAATGTCAAGAAGAACAACATATATATTTGTTCTACATATATATTTTCTAAAACTGTAGTAGATGTAGTATTAGACACCACTGAGTTTTTGGAAATCTTAGACCTACCCCTGTTTTACATTTAAGAGGAAAACCAATTCTACAAACAAAAGTCTATTTAGAGGTCTTTGGAAGCGCTATAGAATATGTCAAAGAGCTGTAATATAACCTTTTGTGTCTCCATGGGGAGCTGTACTAAATCTAAGTAATTGCCTCTAGTGATATGATGTCAAGTTATAAACGAAACAAAAATCTGCAGGTGTGGAGAAAGAAGTCAGGTTATCAGACATTTTTTATACTTTTCATACTTCATATTTGCTTGATGCTCGCAGCTGAAGACTACAATAGCCACAATTGGAATTACACATCAAAATCTGCAACCGAACTGTCTACACATCAGATAAATGATACTGCTGGTGTAGCCTTGTCTTTGGCAGTTTTTGTTTACCAAGTATGGAACTGAGTGCAGCTGTGTTTGGAGGCATGTCACATTCAAAACAATTTACTGAAAAAAATTTAATTACCTTGTCAAAGACATTCCCTATTTAAATTTCTGCTAAACTCATACTCTTCTACCTTCTTTCCTTTCATCTTCAGAGCAAAAATATACTCCAGGTATGCTGACAGATTGCACCTTTTTCCACTGCGAATGTAAAAAGCCTGGAGGCCAAAGCATGCTTAACTAGTGTTTAACATTCAATTGCTCGGAGTTAGCCGTGTAAATAATGCATAGGTGCAGTAGCAACAAAACTTGTGTTTACAAGAGCAATTACCAAGTCAGAAGTCCCTGGAGCTGGAACTATTTTTCAGGAAAAAAAAATCTTCAAAAAAGACAAAAACATGAAGGCTGAAAGCGTTGCATGTGATATTGCAAGATAGTTTTTGCCCTAAAATCATTTTAAAGTCTAACATTTGACATAGTGGTACAAAATAGTTCTAAACTCATAAGTTTGCCTCCTTGTGCAAATTTATGCAAGTGATGTATTAGTTTAATTACCTGTCAGTGCACACATACACACCCACATGTATAAAAGGCCTTAGTGCAGTCCCCTGTATCCACAGTTTTCTCTACACCCATCCTTAAGAAGGTGTGAACAGCTACAGCGCAACCCATGTTGTGACTTGTAATTACTTTAACTACACAGACATGGTAACCCAAGCAAAGCTCTAAGGCATTATTCTGTAAAATGTCACCCTTAAAAGTGGTCTCATTAGCCAGAATAACCAAAATAGTGTAGTTGCGTGGGGACTAAAAGCCAAACAGTGTCTTGAAGGGCGAGTTTCTGAAGCCTAATGGAAGAATATGTTCTGCATTTACTAAGATTCCCACTAAAAATATGGTCTTAAAGTCACCCAAATTAAACCTCGCTATTTTCCCACATAGTTTGTTTTAGTTTCATTACAGTTAAGCTGTAATCACATTACACAGCATATATTTCATTTATTTATGTACAACCTTAAATGTGTTGTCAGGCTGGATTTACTGAGCTTGTTGTAAAGACAGTAGCAGTATAATGGTTCACAGATTTTTTTAAATGCTTTATCAGTATGTGGGTTGATAAAAAAAAGAAGTACATAACACCCATCAATAATCATTAATGACACGTTCTCTCTGTACCCAGCACATGGCAAGGAGCAAAAGAGCTATTGTTTCATGTTTACCATGTAGTGATTGGCACCACGCTGATTAGATGGTAGCACAATGTGTGTGTGTTTCTTACGCTGGCATCAGTGGCAGGCAATAACAGAGATTGATAGCTGAGTTAGGACGGCCATTTGGGGCCTTGATGTACAGCATTGAATCTCAAGGGATGAAGCCATCGCAGCTACACTCTGCCGCCCTGGGCCGGTGGTCACAGTAATCGGAAGGAGATGTATTTATAAAGTGCCCTGCTCAGCAACCCTGCTCATCCCAGTAAATCTGAGGGAGAGCTGAAAGGGAAAATGTCACAACCCAAGGACACTACAAGGAGCTGCCCCTGCTACTGCCAGCAGGTAATTGGGGTGTCAGTGTTTCCCAGAAAGCATTTCCTGCTATCACACCTTTTGGCTGTTACCTAGTGTAGCACCTTCCTGTCAGTCTATTACAAAAAGAGGCCGTGAGAGAAGAATAAAGACAAACAAGTCAGGTGAGTAGAACACGTGATGATTAAATCATTTAAAGTGCACAGTGTGAAGACTTTGCACTCATACAGAAATTCTTATAATCAGCCTGGTGAATTATGATCGATCTTCTTTGAACAGATGCCAATGAATTTAACCTCACTAATAATCTTAATTTTACCAAGTTGTCCTGCCAAGTTGGATATGGATTCATTTTCTTGGAAACTCAAATATTAGAAATATACTGTATAAATGGGGTGCGTGCATTAAGGTAGCTTGATATATATATATGTGTCTGGTGCAAATGTATCCAATATTTTAGCCAACTAAAGATTAGTTATTCATCACAGCTGTCCTGCAGCTCTTGGTGTTTTACTTGCTGTGCAAATTGCTTTGGTTTAAGAAGCCAACCCAAACCTCATATGGAGATATTGATTGTGTCTTATGACAAAATCTATATGAAATACATTGAGGTATTGAAAAGGGAGCTGAGAAAGGAATTAAATGGCTGAGTGAAGCATGAGAAAATAAAATAATATTTTGGTGCTTTCACGGCTTAAATGCGTATACCCCCAATGTATTTACATAAACCAGAAAAATGCGTCTTGTAGTATATTCTGAAAAAAAAGCCACTATTTTGATTTGCCTTCATCGGCCTGACAATCAATTGCAACATGTGAAATCGTTCCATAAAAACTGCCTAGACACGTCAGAATTTGGATTACCTATTTAAAAAGATGCCACAAAGATCTGGCGTCAGGACAAAGCAAATCTATGGGGAAACGCTAATGTGTTGTAGACATTACACAGATGTCCTTTCAATTAAGTAATTAGAAGGAAGGGGAAAGGATAATGATGCATGCTTGCATGTGCTTAAAACATCCATGTCTCTTCATCCCTTGCCCTGATGCAAGGCTGCCACTTTAAACTTGCATGACTGATGGAGATCAAACAAACACTGATGTGTAAATGAGGACAAGAATCTACCATGTAGATGTAAGAGAGAGAAAGTTGGCTGTGTTGATACTGCACACTGTGAAGACTGTGTTACCATCCCACCAGCTGCAGTTGGGGGATGGCATTTCAAACACCAGCTTTTCTTCCTCGGGGAACTCGATGGTTTAAAGTCAAAATCTCTCAAATTCAGAAAACAAATCCCCTTTTCATCCTACTCATTGGATTCACTTGCAGTCTTTGTTCTAATTTAATTTCAGGCGAGTCTTATAGACCATGATTTACAGTAAAAAGACAGATGCACACACACACACATTACGTACATACATACACTCACCAGCCACTTCATTAGTTACACCTATTCAACTCCTTTGCACTTGTTAGTGCAAATATCTAATCAGCCAAACACATGGCAACACTGCACTGTATTTATACATGTAGACATCATTAAAATGATATGCCGATGTTCAAACTGATCAAAATGGATAAGAATTACCAGGCTGATTGCATTATACCCAGGACCAGATCCACTGAACACATCACACCTGTTCGGGGTGGCTGTAGCTGGTCACCTACTGATCGGAAGGTTGGAGGTTCGATCCCAGGCTCCTCCAGTCTGCATGCCAAGTGTCCTTGGGCAAGATACTAACCCCAAGTTGCTCTCCGATGCATCCATCGGAGTATGAATGTGTGTGAGTGTAGTTAGAAAGCACTCAGTACAGAGGTAGTGCTTGTGAGAATCGGTGTGACTGGGTGAATGTGGCGTGTTGTATAGAGCGCTTTGAGTACTCCGGGAGAGTAGAAAAGCGCTATATAAAAATCAGTCCATTCTTAAACAACCCATTGGCTTCCAGTTCACCTATGCATTAACTTCAAGACCCTCCTCCTTACTTTCAAAGCTCATTATAACCTCCTTCCTCAATACTTGCCTGAGCTTCTTGGTACATACACCCCCTCTTGCATGCTTCGCTCTTCTATGTTTCTCTTCAGTCTATTCCATCTACTTGCCTGACTACTATGGGACTTAAGCGCCTTTGTATTTTAAATCACATCTCAAAACCCATCTGTAGACTTGCATACCATTCATTACAACAGATTATAGTCTATTGTTGCCCTTGTGTAGTCAGCTATCTATTGTCAGCTTAGACGTTTTGTGGTTTTATATGTTATTTTAATCCTCATTTAATTATGTACTGTACTGTTGTACTTATGTAAGGTGACCTTGAGGGTTTTGAGAGGTGCCTATAAATAAAGTGTATTATTATTTTTACAAAAGAGGTGATTTAAGTGACTTTGAGTTATTGTAAGTGTTAGACGAAACACGTAGAACGCAGCAGCACAATAACAGTGAAAGTCATTCCTGTCAGCTAAGAACAGAAAGAGACTACAGTTTGCACAGCCTGACCAAGATTGGAAATGTGAATGAAAAACATTGCTTGGCCTGATGAGTCGATTTCAACTTTAATGCTGCATGCAACATGTGAAAAATTCAGTAATTACATTACAGTTACAATTATGTCTTATTACTTGGGTAACAAAAGTTAATTCTTCAGGTTTTTGCACAACAGATCGATAGAAAGAATAAAAAATAAAATGAACAAGCTTTTTTCTTCCTGTGCACTTTGCTACAATCAGCTGATTTCAGTTTGTGTGTGAAAGGAGGAAAATGGTGGAGCAGAGTGGAGATATGGGCAATATCTTTATATTTATTGCACAAAAGTCCAAGTGCATGACGTAAACTGCCTCAGACTGCATCACGATAACATCTGCATCCAGTTGCTAGCACAACTCTGGCTTGTTTGCAAGCATCTGCACAGACAGCATGTTAACACAAAGCTTAGCGAAGAGCCCAGCGTGATGTTAAAGCTGAGTGTATGCTGACCGTCGGCCTGGCAGCCAGACCCCGAACTTCAACAGGTAACAAAGCCCCTTTGAACCAGCTGTAATTGAAATGCTACAACCTACCTGAGGATTGTTGCTGACCAAGTCCATCCCTGTATGTTCAGTATGTCATGTTCTGATGGCTGCTTCCAGCAGGATAACCCATCATGTCACAAAGCTCAAATCATCTCAAACTTGTTTCTTGAACATGACATTGAGTTCACGGTCTTCACAGATCTCAGTCCTGTAGAGCACATTTGGGAGATGTGGTGGGGAGGTCCACAAGATGGATGTGCAACTGAAAAATCTGCAGCAACCGTGTGATGCTGTCATATCAGTGTGGACCATCCTGTAGAATGTATGCCAAAAAAGGCATTTCTGAAGGCAAAAGAGGATCCATCTCAGCACTAGCAAGATGTAGCTAATGAAGTTTATTTCTTTATTATTACTTTATTACTTTATTTCTTCTTCCTGGTGTATATAAAAGCGATGTGATAACAAGTCAGCTTCACACAGAAGCTGCACACGAACATATCAACAATAAATAATGCAGACAATAATAAATAATGAAACCAAAAGAGCAACCCATGCAGACTGCAGAGGAATTGCCGAGGTCCTGGGTCAAAAAGGGATCTCATGTTTTGCAAGTAAACATACAGGATGATGGCAAATAGTCCACAGTTATGAGACAACATTTGTAAGCCTTTCTGACTGGGGATCATTCTAATGGTAAATGACAACCAAACTCCCAGTCCAGAAATTTGTAGGATTTTTGTTCGTTTGTTTGTTTGCTGATAAGAATTTGTATCTAGTAAGCTCAACTCCACTGTCAAAACTGAGGAAATGACCACAATAAATCTTTAGTCATAATCAATAGGACAAAAATATAAATAAAATTTAAACCTATAAAAGAATCTAGCTTCCCTGCTGTGACTGGCAAAGAAGCTCAGTGTTTGCTATCAGACATAGTCAGGTTTACAGACAAAGAATATTTATTTGGTACCTGGTGTTCAGGTTAGGTTGTAAGAATATTTTTCTCTGTTTAGAGGAAAATTGGTTATGTGATTATTTTTCCACTGAATTATATTAGTACAACGTGTGGCTATAAACACGGTATTATAAAAATTTAACATTATTGTTCCACAGTAGTTCAGAAACTTTGGATGGGTTGTGTTACATAATTGAAAACTTTCTGGCAAAACTGGATTGACACTGAAGGTTCATTTCTGATGAGCACATATCAAACAGAAACTGCAATTTAAAGGTACGTCTTCTTGTTGCTAATACAGCACCAGTCTACCTTTCACCAGATACAGCATATTAAATTTGTTAGCATGTTTTAACCCAATAGGCATGTCATTTGGGTTTCTTATAGTGCTTAAACACTCAAGTGCTCCTAGTAATCTAATAGTACCTGAGTTCAGCCAAGAATCCTTAGATCCTCCTTTGTGAAGTCTATCGAATGCTAATGATGCCATGTTACATCCCCCAATTTGGAAATCAAAGGCCTCATAGAAAAGCACTGTTAATAAGTAAAAAAAGATTGATACAGATATTATTATCTGACATAAATTAATAATGACTTTTCCCCCTCAAATTTCAGCCATTATTAATATCCATCCATCTACTTATTCAACTCAGGTTCATTGGTGGGTGGGTGGGGAGGCTAATCAGCTGTATAATGATTAGAATTACTCAGTTTTTTATTTGTTTACAGGATTTTTTAAATTTACAAAGCAAATTACACTGCATAATTGTAATTCCCCATCACAGCTCCTCCACAAGTGGGTACACTTTGCTAGTACTGGGTTTGACCCCTTTTTACCTTCAGAACATCCTTGATTGGTTGTGACATGGATCCAACAAGATGCTGAAAACATTCCTCAGAGATTTTTGTCTCTGTCTATCTAAAACCATGCCGTGTTCAACGTCCCTTAAATCACCTTTCTTCTTTTTCTAACCCATCCCAAATGCTCACCTTGAATTTCTGCAGGTTGTCATCACCATGTCTACATATACATTCCTAAATGCATTGAGTTGCTGCATGTGACTGGCTAATTAGATACAGTTAAACAAGCATAGTCCATTGGCTCCAGACTTATATTACTCTAATCAAGACAACCATCCAACTGAGACTGAAGATACACACACCAGTGCACCTGTCACCAGTGTGGACTAAACCGTAGAATTATTATTACCATTGTGGTTAAACCCATGGGCAGTTGTCCAAAGAATATCTAACATGATTCACCTGGCTGATAGAAGTATAAAATAATTCTCAAGGTAGGAAATGTGGGATATGTACCTTGGCAAGTGTGCTTGTCAAATATAGGCTTTGTGTGATTATTTTAAGTAGTGAAGTGAATGGCTTGATGGAAATAAATCTCATTTGTGGCTCTCTGTCAAGCGTACAGAGCAGGGGATACTCAACCTCCCTTCCGTTTCTCTCTTGGATCATTAAATTCCTTTTTGGTCATGGTAAAAGTGATTTATTGCTCCCCAGACCACCACTGTCTCCTCACATTAGCAAGAAACAAGGCAACATCATTGCATGAAGTGGCAGCGACTTTAAGACTATTCATCATTTTAAACTGTAGTAAAAGATGTGTTTGTCTGAAAAACAAGAAAATATTTCCATTAGAATCAGAATGACCACTTCATGTTCTTTGAAACTGCAACAAGATCCTGCAGCCGTAAAGCAAATCAGAGCAGATCAGAACTTTGAAGATTAACATTGAGAAGTTACCTGCTCCAGTTCTGAAAGTTTTTCTTTTCTCTGTTGTTTTTCTAGATGATAACCATATATGAGTCACAAAGAACACAGTGAAATATACACAACTGAAAAGAGCAGTATTTCGGGGGACACACTGGGAGCAGATAGAGCTGAAACACTGTGATTAGGATTTTCTGCCACCTGCTCCTTAAAGCTTTTATCCCAGAAAATGTTCAGCAAGAACCCAACTTCATGCGGTGATTTCAGGCTTGAAAATAATTTCTCATGTGACACTGATGTCATGTTAAGAGCATCATTTGTGCAACGATTTGCAGCAGAACACCAGCACAAGTCCTTATACAACACTGCACAGTGCCTGCATGCAGCGTGTGACAAAAACAGGTTGATGAATGATGATGTTAATAGATTTTTAATATTTGATTATGACATTTTTATGATGGTAGAAGTCTATGAAGTAATATTAGAACAAGTATTGCTTTATAGTAGATAAGAAATAGTACTTATTAGTAAGTAGTAGTAATAATAATGCTAATTAAGTCAAATTATCAATTTGAATTGCACAGTCAAGCACAGTGAGCCTGAAAATTATGTTTTTAAGGATGGCATTAATGTGGATCACAGAACTTTCATAACTACTGACATTACCTTTCTTTTAATACTTTATTATGAAATTTTTGCATTACATTTGCCTCCAATTAACATAATGTTTTGGCTCTCATAAAATCTTCATTATGCTTTGCTTCTGCCTCTGTATCCTCCATCTGAGCCTGACACATAACAAAAGAACATCCATGAAAGACCATTATCGGCACACCACTTGAATCTTTAATTCTCCAGCAGGAGCTCCATCTTGACTGACCTTTGAGAAATGACACAGACTGTCATGTGTTAGTGCCTGCAAGCTGTAATGACCTGAGAGCGTGCTGGCGCTCCCTCATTCTTTTTCTCACCTTTTTGATGTACTAGAGACAGCGGACATGCAAAGACACAAACTGCAAACACAAAGGCTAAGGATAATTAAAAAATGATTAGTGTGCACCAATATATGAGTGTGTTTTTCCCCTTTGCGACTCTTTCCTTGTGTAAGGATAAAGAAGGGAAGCTGTGTGTCCTGCATCATTTGCATTTATATGGTGCACATCCATAGAGTCTCCAGTGAGAGCTCCATGAGTTGTTTAGTATGTGATGTATGCGTCCAGGGTAGGAGGTGTGTTTGGTAAGTGTTGAGTGAATATATTATGTGTGTCCCTGCGTGTGCTGGTGTGTGTTAAATTAAAGAATGACAAAGCCAGAGACTGCATTGTGAGTTATATAAAGAATTCGACAGTAGAGTTCTAGCACCAGAAGCATCTTCTTCCTTGGGGCTGCTGATGTTGATGCAGGCAGAAGGGAATCATACCAAAACTCTCAAGTCACCTACCCTACTAAATTTTCATGCATTTATTTGTGAAAAAGATGACAGCTCTGTGCTAAGTTGAAACCACAAATGTGTCAAATGGCCTTGAAGTCCAATCTCTGGCAATTTGGACCTCAGTGTGATTTGAAATTTTGGTATGTAAAACCAAATGAGCTGGCAGGATAGCACTGGTTTACTGGCACTGCGCAATAATGACTGCATTATTTTTATCCACTTTTTTACCCTACCCACACACACCTACTATACCTGCTCCTTATATACAATTACACTGTACCATTGTACTATTGCATGTGGAAAATTTAAAACATGCTATACCTGTTGTTATTCTTCTTTGCAATAATCTGATTTCGTGAGAAATGGTCCAACCCGACCTCTTTCTCTGCGTGAAAAGAACGTCAGCATTGGTCCATCACTCATTCTTTGACATTGTACCGCAACAACTTTTGAGGACTTCTGGGCTTCAACCATGTTTGCTGGGTATAGCTTGTCTTATATAGTTGTTAAGATCACAGTGGTGACAGAAAAAGGTGCATTAAAAACTAAGAAAAAATCAATTCCAAGGAAATGTGCTTTCAAAATTACAAATGAATATCATTTTCTGACAGTTTCACATGAGCAAAGGTTCATAATTTAAATAACGCTTTCATTTATTTGGACGTTTTGATGTCGTGTCAATGGAAAACTCAAAAACCCAAAGCAAATAGACAACCAAGGAGCTAAAAGGCTTGAATACAGAAGTGTAAAATCCAACTCTACAGCTTTCTGGAAACTGTCAAAAATTCAACTTCTCAATATGACAAATTCAGCTGTGCCTCATGGGAGCTAAAATAAAGCTGGGCTGGTGAGTGTTATGCCTCTCTTGCTCTCTTCCTCTCACTCCTTCAGGGTTTTCTGTATGTCAGAGATGAATATGTGAAAAGAAAGTGTTATACTGGGCTGCAGGTGGTGAATAGAGGTATTAGTTTCTTAACCAGAGCTGATCCTAGTGCAAATGCTTGAAATCCACACAGCTCCATGTCACTCTCTTCATATATTCTTACCACTCCTCAGCTGTCTTTTTTTTCTTCCCTTGCCTTCCTGATATCTCATTTCAACTGAATCCACTTATTCACCCTTAGGAAAAAATATGCATACCTTCCACATACTTGCATATTTGTCATCTTTTTCTCCTATTGTGTTGTATTTTCTCATTAGTGGTGTTTCTTTTTTTGGTTTAGTGTTAAGTGTTAAGAGGTGATTACTTAAAGATTCAAGATGAATTGGCTTACACTGATAGTAAAATGGACAGTGTACACAAAGGGTTGGTGCTGAGAATGTTTAATTTAACCCCTGTTTCTTTTTGTTAACCCAAAAATCATGCACTAAATGTTGTTATTTTGATTTTCACAACTATTTCATATATATATGTGTGTGTGTGTGTGTGTTTCTCATTGCGTCAAACATTTACAGTTACACAACAGTCTGTCTATGCAACAGTCTGAAAACCCCACTTAGCAATTTAAATGGGATCAGAGGAGCTTAGAAGGGGCAGTTTCCCAAAGCACTTTGTGCAGTCAAACTGATAACTTTAAAGGTTTCAAAATCCTCTGTGTATGCGATAACACCTTCTCTTTTTACAGCTCAGGGTGTCGAGATACACAATTTCTAAAGCATAGGTAGAGAAAAGATATACCAGCAGTTATCTCAGATACTTGAAATGAATGCCTCAGACTAAGACAAATCTCATAAACACAAGCTTGTGACTCTGTTTGATGATGAAAACAGTCAAACTATGTTTAATTTCTGCAAACCGTAGACGTGAGATTGCTGGTGGTTTAGCCACAGTTTTCTTTGAAGAGAGGAATGAGAAAAATGTGTCGTAGCAAAGTGAAATAAATAAATGAATGCAGCTGGTTGGTCAGTTGGTTATGCAACAGTTCAATATTCAAGTTCCTGATTGAATTTTTATATAGTATCACTACCAAATCAGACAACATCTACAGAGAACAACTGATGTTTAGGCATTTTATCCGTATTTCAGATGATTCAGAAATTAATCAACAGACACTTTTGGAAACAGCTAGTACTTTGTTGGACCCCGCTTTTGTTCTCTGAACTGCCTTAATTCTGTGTGGCATAGATTCAATGAGGTGCTGGAAACATTACCCACAGACTGTCAGCGTCACAGCATCACACAGTCACTGCAGATTTGTCATCTGCACATCCATGGCATCACTCTCCTGTTCCCCCACGTCCCAAAGGTCATCTACCGAATTGAAATTTTACAGTGAAGATTTTCATGTTCAAGAAACCAGTCGGAAATGATTGGGGTTTTGTGATATGGGACATTATTCTGCTGTAAGCAGCCTGAAGATGTACACTGTGGTTATAAAGGGATGCACATGATCCGCAAGAAAATGGCCTGTATTTATATAGCGCCTTTCTGGTCCCTAAGGACCCCAAAGCGCTTTACATATCCAGTCATTCACCCATTCACACACACATTCACACACTGGTGATGGCAAGCTACGTAGTAGCCACAGCCACCCTGGGGCGCACTGACAGAGGTGAGGCTGCCGGACACTGGCACCACCGGGCCCTCTGACCACCACCAGTAGGCAACGGGTGAAGTGTCTTGCCCAAGGGCACAACGACCGAGACTGTCCGAGCCGGGGCTCGAACCGGTAACCTTCCGATTACAAGGCGAACTCCCAACTCTTGAGCCACGATCGCCCGTGGTCAGGTAGACTGTGACATTGGCACAAAGTGTGCCAAGAAAATATCCCCCACCAGCAGCAACCATGGATGCGGGATGGATCCATGCTTTCATGTTGTTTCCAGCTAATTCTGACCCATCCAAATGTTGCAGCAAAAATGGTTTTTCTGTTCTATTGTCCAATTTTGAGGAGCCATGCAAATTGTAGCCACACATTTCTGGTTCTTAGCAAACAGGAGTGACAGCTGGCAGGGAGTTTCTGCTCCTTTAACCCAAGTTTGGATGTGTAGTACATTAAGAGATGACCTTCTGCATACCTTGGTTTTAAGCCTTAAGTGTTAATTTAACTTAAGATTTTCTTTCTATCAGCTTGAAGCTGTCTGGCGGTCATTCTCTATCCTCTGGCATCAAGAAGGCATATTCAGCGGGAGAACTGCCGCTCACTGGATATTTTCTTTTTCAGACCGTTCTCTCTAAACCCTAGAGATGGTTGTGCCGAAAATGCCAGGAGACCAGCAGGTTCAGAAAAACTCATACCAGACGTCTTGCACCAACAACCATGCAAAGCTCAAAGTCAAACCACCTTTCTTCCCCACTCTGTTTGATTTGAACTTCATATTACATGAATCATTTTTTGGTGTTATTGTCTTTTTTTAGTTCAAGAACTTGGTGTACTCAGATTTTTATTTTCCTGTACGACAGTGAAATCATCTGGAAATCATCTCATTCCTAACTTTCTTAAAAGAGGGGGTGTTTTAGTGTTTTTAAACTATAGGTCTGGTCAGCACTCTTTGTCTAACAGGTTTCAGCAGATGCTTCTTTTATCAAATATGTAGTATTTTCCCCCTTTTTGTAAGTGGCATTATTCTGTTGTCTGTGCACTTTTCAGTCAATCACTGCTTTTCCTGAGGTACATTCAATAATTTATTCAAACATGGCTTGCAGCAATGGGTGATGACACAAAAGGCAATATCATCTTACACAAAATGAGAACACGTTAAGAGGAAAAAGAGAAACAATAACAGGACCTTAATGAGAAGTATTACACATTAATAATTACCTTCATTTTCTCACTTTGGAGAAGTTTGTAAAGGTTACTGGTAGACTTTGTGTTGCGCTCGTAGCAATCGAGGTAGCACAGAGTTCAATCTTCTGAGTGCTTGGATTGTATTGCTTGAAAGTTTCTTTACTTTTACATGTTTTTATTATGCAGGTTAGATCTACATAATTTCACCAACTTCAACTGTGCAAAAATTCACTTAACTATAAAGGCAATAAAAGAGTGTTGTTATAAATATAAGCAGACAGGTATAAACAGCCACAGTTTGTTCCAGACAGTGCAGAACTAAGTGTTATGAGTCATCCTCCATAATGAAGTGAAAAAGCAGTAACTGGTCTGATGAAGATTACATCTCTTATACAGACCTATCAAGGGAACTGTGTTATGACACGCTGAAATATAACTTGTAATAATTTTTTTCAGTATTCATTTCTGCTTTCATGTTCACCTCGGGCTCCCAGTTTTTCAAGAAGGAAATAATTTAGGGAAAAATAGATTTTTTAGATTTTGTTTTTTTGTTTCTTTTTTCTGATTTGACACAAGAATGTCACCGTAGCCTTTCCAGCTAAGTTCTAGGCAACGTTGTCCTTCTAAAATCTTACTTGCATATCTTTTTTAAATGTTTGTCCCATTTTTCTACAAGAATAGACACTGATGATTAGAGAAACATGGATTAAATTCTGCAATTATGGACTGTATAAGGTGGGACGTGGCTACATCATTAAAATGGTGCAAAGTATAAATTTGTTACATTAGATATCCACACTTGAATGTTAACTGATTTTCTTTGGTTAGGTTTAGAAAAAAAATCTTTGGTTGGGGTAAGGAAACATGGTTTGAGTTAAAAAATTAATGAATACATTTTGCCTCAAGGTACTGTAGACCTTGTTTACACTAAACCAGTGAGTATTCCTGCAGTTGCTAGTGCCTAAAGATTGCAATAAAAATTGAAATAATACTTCAGTCACTATAAGTGGACAGTAGATAGCATATGCCATCTAATAACATCTAATAACATCTAATATAAATATTCGCTATTTTTAGAAAAACAAGCGTACTGTCAGAGTAAGTATGTACCATCATTCTGTGTTAAGAAATATCAAGTAAGCACTCATCATGACTGAAAAATGTAAATTCCACAACCAGTTGGTGACTGGTTGCTAAAGGTTGATGTCACTGCGAAATTGCTAAAGAACCAGTCATGCAGGCATAGAGAGGTTAGTGGACCCCCTGACGACCACAGGTTGCTAAGAAAACAATGTCAATTCTCTGACCTGTTTGCAAGTCAAATGTATGGTAACTAACTACTAACTTGTCAAATTTGCCTGCAAATGTTGACCCACTGATCTCTCAGTGACACTGAAACTGTGGAAACATATTAGAAAAAGAAACCATTCGCCTTTGAACTAAATATTGCACCTTGTGAAATGTGTCGGTTTCAATGGTGAGGCACCACTTTTACCTTGAAGGTGAATGCTTTGTTTCTTGCTTACTGGTTACTACCACTCACCCAGTAGTTAAGTAGTTCTGAACAATCCAGAATCTTCCATGCAAAATATGAGTGAGCACAGTAATCTGCTCACAACCAAATCAATCACTAGCAGGTTTCAAATGCAGCACCCACTTTGTGACTGATTTCAGTTAGCAACTGCCAGAAACCACTCCCCAACCATTTTGGGAATACACATTTTCCCCAGTGACTGGATGCTGTCAAATGCCATCCACCAGCCTTGACTGAGGGCATTACACAGCTCTTAATGTCGTTTGTCACTCTTACTAAATTTGGTCCGAAAACTTCATTCAGGCAACTTTGCCGTGACTCCTATGACTCATGTACTCTTCCCCAAAACAAGGTGACAAGTTATTAAAATTTACATAGATTCAAAATCTTTATCCCACAAGCTGTCATGCGTACACACAGGCAATAATTAGAAAGACTACTAAGTTTTTTTTTACTATTAAAATAATATCAGTATTTGCATAAAAGAATCATTTGAGTTGTAAACTCTGGATATATTTTTGTTTACAGTCATTAACAATGAAAATGCAAACCACAGTGAAAGCAGCCTTGAACCGGTTGTGCAAATTTAGACTGAAAAGTAAAATTCTTGCAGTCCCATATCCCACCCATATGTCCCTATCTGTCTCTGTTTTGCACAATTAAAGACTCTTCTAGCATTGTCATGATCATTTCTCCATCACATCATGATTCCACAGTATCAACCTGAGATAATAAAGATGATCTTTTTGCAAATATACGTGTCTATTCTCAGTATCAATGCAATATACCAGCACTGTTTTTCTATTTCTTATCTTTATTCTGTTCTCTGCTAAGATGAAGATTCCCACTTGGGTCTCATTAAAGTTTCAGCTAAAATTGTCAGGCCACTGTGACTCTGACCTTTCTATAATAAATTGTTTGTGTTGTTTCAGTGATCAGAGAATCTGATTGCATTCTGCTCTGTGCTCTGTAAAACTATAATTTGGTGTGCATATCAAAGAAATGTAAGTTTAATTTTAAATTCAAAGTTTCCATTACTTTTCTATTTTTGACTATTCCCTTAACCACAAAAGTGTTACAATATTCATTAGCAAGTGTGCTAATATTGCAGAAATGATTAATAATGAACATGATTTTTATTGTTATGCTACAGGGTGTTCTGTATTTTGTTTCTGTTCTTTCTAATATCCATAACCATAAAGTGAAGGAGATGATGTTCACACAGGACTTTCTTACAGTTTGCTAAAATAAAACTCAAAGGTTTTATTTCAGAAGCAACATTCATTTATTGATAGGGCCACCTTATTTGGCAGCACATGCAGGAGAGATGACATTTTGTATGTCATAAGAGCAAGTTAAATATTTAATCCCCCTTCATTTTAGTTTTAGGCAAGGCAGAATGTAACGTCAGGTGGAATGTCAGACACCATTTCATAATAAATTTATTAATTAATTTATAATGTTTTACCCTTAAGGTTAAATATTATAATCAGAAATAAGCTATCTGAAAAAGTGTCTTATTTGTGTGCACCAATGCAGCTGCTTTGAAATCTTTGATTGCTGCAGCAGTGAATGACTCTTTATTTCTCCAAAAGAAGAAATCAAACAACAACAGCAGCAACAAGTCCTGCAGTGAAAATCAACATTAAATGAAGGAAAATGTTGGAGGAAAATATGGATTTATTCACCTGATTCTTCACCATTTTCAGGACTTTTTCCTTTTTGTCCTGATCTTTACAATCTCACCTAAAGTTTATGGCTCATGTGTGACTGTTGCTCTTTTTATGGACTGTTAATTTAAAGCCAAGGAGGTCCTGACATCACTGACATCTAAATGAAGGGAGGATAACCATGACCTTTCCCAACAAGCTTTACTTGAGTGTTGTAAGTGGATAATACTATAATTACACACTAAGTTTCATTGTATTAATCCATGTAGCACTTCTGATTTTCACACTCTTTAAAAGCTTGTGGTTTATATTATATGGTTTATATGTCCCCCAATGTATTCTCAGCACTAATGTTGTAGTAAAGCGCATGGATGTTACAGGACTTACAAGGTATTCTGTGGTGTCAGGCACACACTGTCTGTTTAGTGTCTGTCTCGTTAGCGAGTGCCACAGGAACAATGTTTCTCAATTAGAAATATAATTAACATTAATGTGTTATTCATTCAAAGATGGAAAAAAAATGGACAGAGCAGTCAAAGGAAGCAAGCATAAGAACTTCCCAGTAAATAACAGTTGACAAACTAAAAGAACTTTAATGCTTTAATAATTAATTGTTTTCATGTTATATTATTTTTTCAAGCTGATTATGCTTTTCACTCACTTTTATAGTATACCTAAGATACAGTTGGATAAATCACAGTACAAATTTTGCTAATTTTGAGGAAAATCATTTTTTTCTGTTGGACCTCAAAAGCAGATAACGATGTGTGTTCACGTCGACTGCAAGTGAATTCTTACCAGGCGACACAAATATAATTTAACTTTGGAAAAAAAAATGTATTTCATGCTCTGTCATAAAAAAAAAACCCTCAGCTGGGATTCTTCCCAACACGTAACGATCCCCAATAACAACAACCATCATAAACAGAAGACAAGCTTATTCATATGAAGGCAGACGGAAAAAACTGGAGATGTCTTGGAAAAAAGTGAGCAAAATTATAAGAGTTAATAGAAAGTGGAGTCCCCCGACCCCACCCAGGCCTGTTGGATGTGACGGGGCATATATTCACAAGTTTGTAAGTTGAATTCACACATGAATACTAGGTGAAACTTGACTTCACGTTTGGTGTGAGCACAGTTCCCCATCTGCCCAAATTCCACTTTATGCAGCGGTTACAAAAGATTTAAATGAGCAGAACCAGATGCAGCTAGGTATTCTCACTCTGAACCCATCCCTGTTCATTCACTCACTTAAGACCACATTAATAAGATAATCAGTCTGAGATGAGCTGCTCTTAAAGAAGGCAGCCTGAGCTGAATGTGATGATGAAGCCACGAGGGGCAAACATTAAAGGCAGCGCAATCTGAAAGAAATTGTTTCTCCAAATAACCACGCAGCATACACTATAATGTAAAGTGCAGCTGAAAGTGCTTTTGTATTTTATCTGTACTCTTAACCAAATCAAAAACAGCAAAATAACAGTACACGTTCTTAATTATCTGTCAAAGATTTCAGCGCTCGTTTTCTTCACATCATAACTTCTATGAACGAGAACAAAAGGCAGAACAGGAAGAACTTCTGTTCATACTGCCACTGAAGAAATCATTTTAAACACAAGACAAACCAAGGGCTTATTAATGATCCAGAGCTGTAATCATTTCTTTAGAAGCCCAGAGGGATAAGAAGAAACTGAGCAAATATGTCATCTGATCTTTCTTGAAATGAAAGCGTTAAATCACTTCAGGCTAAACCTTGTGGCTTAATTGTTTGGAGCCTCTCCACTCCATACATCGCATGCCCTCAAAGCTATTTGCTTAATTAAAGAAAATTTGATGACGTCTGTCCTCTTGCCTGTTTTGTTTTCCACAATACTAATTGTACTTTTACTTTAGATTAAAGGTTGAGCCATATGGAGCTGCTTAGGTATACTATAAAATTCCCCAGGCATACCAGCAGAAAGTTGGTTAATTGAATAATATTCGATAAAGTAGCCAGAAAGTGATGACTGATGAAATGGGAATGGCATATGAAATAAGGCACATGTGTGCCTGTTTTTTTTTTTTATTGGCAATCTTGGCCCAGACTGATGTCGATGGGTGTGTTGTGAATGACAGTGTGCTTACTCATGTGGAAGGTTGTTCACGGATGGGAGGTAAGTAGTGAGAGATAGACAGCAAGAGGAAGAGAGATAGAAAAAGAGTAAAGACATGAATAATTAATGATGCAAACTCCTCCAAAGCGGCAATCAAAATCCCGGAAATTGGACTTTACAGCCCGCCTCTCTACAGGTAAATAAACCACTGCGACCATTACACCCTGAATTTTGATCAATGTTTTAATATTACTGATGTGTCCGTGACATTTTGTTTAAAATAACATGTTTGTGTATGGGATACAAGTCTGCAAAAATGAATAATTCAGTCATTCAAAAAGCAGACAAATAAAGAAAAAGCCACCTGAGATAAAACCCAAAACAAGAATTTGGACATCTCAAATTAAGCAGTCAGGAGAGGAAAATGAAGCAGAACGCAGAATATCTGAATAAGAGAGTCTTTATCCGTTTAAAAGAAAATGTGGAGTATTATAAATACAGTGAACTAAGGATAAGACTACACATAGTGTTGCAGTCAAATGTCTCATGCTTTAAAATTCTGCAGTAATGCTCTAATTTACTCAGTTTTCTCCTGTTGTACACATAAAATTAATGTTACAGAGATGCATTTACAAGGTTTATTTTCCGAGTGCCCCTCATTTTTAATTTTCTGTCCTTGTGATGTTGGCTAAGTGTGTAAAAAGAGCAGTTAGCAAAAAAAAAAAGCTCAGATTTGCTTCCTTTAAGGTCGTGGAGTGTTGGCTGAGTTCACAGTTGGATTATAGAGGAATGAGTCACTAAGTTTTACAGCAATCACTTCATTCCACTTTATAAAGTGAAGAGGAAATATAGAACATTTTAGTGTAGTAACTTGCATTTTACTGTTTTTGTTTAGATATTTGTTCATCAACCTCAGTGGTAGTTTAGTGTAAATTCCTCCAGTGGGAGAATGTGAGGGGATTGCAAATTAAAATTTTTACATTTGAATAAAAGTACACAAAATTATGCTTCAGTAGTGTGCTGCAGTGTTGAAAATGCTAACCTACTGTCACATGCAATCCTAGCAAGGTACAAAAAATATAAAGCCAGTAAGGCTGGCACAGCTAAAAGGTCACAAGCTCACGGACGGAAATCAGGAGACCAGAAGACGCCATAGTGCTGATGTCAGCGGCTGTGAGATCAACAAGCTCCATGCAGTTTGTTTATTTCACCGCAGTTCCACTATAACTGCTCGGCCTTGACTCGCACAACATTGAACTGCACGTACCCAAGACAGAAGCAGATCGGATACTGACCAAATTTTACCAGGAAGACATGCATTAAAAAAAATGTAAATTCAATTACTCCACTGCTCTTGAAAAGAAAAATGGATTTTTTCCCAACTATGAACATATTTAAGCAGTGATTTCTCATAAAGCTATACCGTTCTACACTTCATAGCTGTGGGACTGCATTGCAACCCCAAGGTTACAGTGGACACTGAGAAGTAATTAAGATAAAGTTAATAGAATGCTGTTATAGTTCAGTAAGCCAGAGTTTAATTGAAACGACTAGGCCCGACTTTGACTTCAAATGTTTAAAATGAAAAATTAAACTGGTGGTCTGTGGGTAACGTGGGAAACAGCTACCTGAACCAATGCACGCACACACACACACACACACACGGCACAAATAATGAAAACCTATCTTAATATTGAATATGTGTAATTGCAGGAAATGCTTCACTGATCTGACCTGAGTTCAGCTATTGCTGGCAGCTCAAGGGACACATTTAAGATTACATTTGTTTGTTTGTTTGTTTTCTGGTGAAGGAGGTGGTGATGGTGGGGGTGACGGCTGGGACTTAATCTAAAATTCAGATCATGTCTGAAAGAAGAGTGAATTTGACACAGTTTCTTGCTCAGAGACTTAACATTATAGAACAATGACCTTTTACAGACTGAGCACAGACAGCAGAGTAAACAAGTCAATAAAAACAAGTGCTAAAAATACCAAAGTGTTGTAAGGATGAAAAAAAAATAGATGAACACATTTACAAAAGTTTTGCAACCTTTATTGATTTTCCTTTGTAACACTTTTAAATAAAGTTAAACTTTTCACATGCCTGCACCAATCGAGACCCATTCTCGGCCCATGAACTGAGGAGATTGATTAAAGAAGGGCGATTGGGAGATTATGGAGCAGACAATAGGAGACTGTCGGTGTCAGATGCTTTCTTACTTCTAGAAATATACTTTTTGTCTAAGGTGCGGAAAACTGGATAGAGAGAGCAGAAGGCAGGTCAGAAATGCTCACTGGGATTTCGACAGACAATCACACAGGGGCTCAAGCAGCTATTACACAAACTTTGTACTAGGAGGGCAAGCAAAATTGTTTTTCTCTAACTGATGCAGTGGATGTGGTCAGGTTGGGGCAGTACCAGGCTTTGGTGAGTCAAGTCAGATTTGGGGTTTTATATATTTTTTTGATTTAATGATTTTTCATTGTTTTGTTTTTCATCCAGACTCGCTGGCAATGAAATTTTACTGTCATGGGTGTCAGTGATGATTCTGGCCACATTAACGCAGTCAAATAGTGTGAAGGAAGCACATTGGCAAGCACAGTCTCTTCTTGTCAGTGAGCACGCCTTTGTAAGTAATGTATCTCAATAAGAAATGTATTTTGTGTCAGGAGCATGTGTTTTTTCTAGTGGAAATCTTTCACCATGGAAACTGAAAACCAAAGTTTTAAAAGAGTTTGTTTTAAAAACAATCCATACAAATCAAACCAAGTAGTTTTTAATGGTTAACCCTAACCTAACAAAGATATTTGTAATGAACAACCTATTCATAAACTACACAAATTCCTCTTGTTAATATATATTGCTGCTGTTTTGATGAATGCATTAATAAAATTTCAATTCAGTTCAGGTTTTTTCATGGGTAAAGACACGACTGTACCTGAAGTCTGAGCAAAATGTGCTGTTGAGCTTTTTGATGCTATGAGCTTTTTAACATGTGGTACAAGACTTTGTATGTGATGAGACGGTAATAGAGTTCTTTTACGATTCAAGGTATGATCTCATTTATTGCTGTTTGTGTTTTTGCATGTTGCACTCCAGAACGCCGTCATAAGATCCTGACACAGACACACCAATAAAAACGATGATGACAATAGTTGTAATAGATGCAAATCATTTATTCTTGGCTTTGGACCTTTCAGTGGGATTTTTTTAATGTCCCTAATAACTTTTAATAATAATTCCCAGGTATCATTCGTGTTTATTTGCATGTGGGTGCACAGACACAGTTTGACTGAATGTGTGTTTTAAACTGGCTCCCTATATGTCCTGTTTACCGAAAGGATATTTGAGCTGCAAATTGATCCATCACCATTTCAGAAATACTTTACCTGTATGACAAAGTCAAGCTGTGCTGTCAGGCAGTGTGTTACTGCAAATGTGTCCTCCATAAACTGTGTTTGGCCAGCAACCAGTGTTGCATACAGTACCCAGGGAGTGTATTGGCAGGGCTTGAAAAGAATGGTTGAGACAGGCAGAGAGCACTAAGCTGCCTCCCAGTGCTCCTGCCCTTGATGCTGTTTGGAGTGAAGAGCACAAAAGAGCAGCACATGTCACCCAGGGCAGAAGGGAAGCAGGAGAAATGCAGGTTACATGCTTCATTTACCAATACGCAATTTAGAGCCCCTGACACTTTGCTGCAGAGGGAATTATGTAGTTAAAGTGACATGTTGATTAGCTAAAAAAAAAGTAATGATAATAATTAAGCAAAGAAATAGATTAGATAATGGTTATCATCACCGTTAGTTGAAGGTATACACAACCAGCATGTACTATAAACTGAGCGAAAGTCGTGCTTTTTTCCCGGTGGTGCCTTTGGACCTGTTATTTTGATCACTGGCACTTTGAGATGCCAAACAACACACGCAAAAAACCTCCACCCTTCAGTCGTTCTACATGTATTCAATGCTTCTCAGATTTACCATTAAAATCAACAGTATCTCACTTTGAATTAAATGTATTGCCCACTTGTACGAAGCCCCTTCAAATGTTTCACACTTCAAAATAGGAACAACAGAAATGATCCGTGAAGTATTGGGATTAAAAAGTGGCTCTGGGTCGCTCTATTTTGAGTCTCACTGGTGATATTTGAACTAAAGACATTTTTTTTGTGCTGTAGCTGACTTGACTTTGTGCTGCTAGCCTAAAATACACCCATGAGCTGACAGATGTTAGCAGATAGCGGTAGGGGATATCTATAATTCCCTGTCTGTCGCTAAGTGTGATTGAGGACCGTGCCATAGCAAAGTTCATGAAAGTCTTCTTTAAAAAAGTATATTTTGGAAGATACCGTGAGAACTTATTTTCCTCTCTTACGTCTCTCTCCTTCGAAGTAACTGGATGAAACTTGCAGCTTTTTTCAACTAAATATTGCAGAAACAAAAGTACACCTTTTTTTCTCTCATGGTAGCAGATTAGAAAGAAAGTCCAACACTACTGATAAAATGCATTATTTCAGATTTGTAATAATACTCTTGTGCCTTTTTAGGCTTGATTCATAAATCAGGTGATCACGCTCCACATTTTGCAGTCAAAGGCACATCTGCACACACAAAAACAAAAATGCAGAGTGAGAAATGGTTGTCCTGGGGCTAGGTATGGCCAGTAAGCATCTTAGGCTGGAGACTGCTGGCCAGGGCTGACTACGAGTTTAGCAGGGGTGATCCATCTTTATAAAATATGCACTTATTTTGACCTTGGTGCGGATACACAGACAAGTTCGAGAAAGACTACTGAGAAGTTAGGGAGAAAATACAGCCACCCTTCTACGACTATTCATAAATTTCTCACAACGTGAGAAGAGGGACGTCAATTATTTACTCCTCCGGACAAGGCCAGCGATAGGGGAAGAAGAAAGAGAAGGCAGGAGAAAGAGAAACAGAGAGAAGGCTTTATGAGGAGCATAATAAGGAGGTCAATTAGTATTACATTAACTAAAATGGAAACTACACTAAATGATGCTATTACCTAATTAAATGTTTAGTTAAGGTTATGACAGAGGTAAGATGTTGCAACAGATTTAGACACATTTTCATATATCACTTACAATCTATCTCTTTAATGGTTATGAGTTACTAAATTTAATTAGTTTCTTCATTTCTTTGAGAGAAATAGAAGCAAATTACATTTTTTCTGTAGGGGTTCCTGGTTTCCTCCAGTTTGCTTTCAGTAAGTGCCGTTTCTTTTCCCTCTTATGTTATTTCTCCCCTGCTGCAAAGCCTCAAGGAGGTTAATTGGATTGTATTTACGACTATCAAATTAGTTTATTATATCCCACTTCACCCAACTTATCATATTTCACACTACTGTTTATCGTGTGCGAAAGTCATTCAGGCAAAGCCTCTGAATTAATATTAGCAATTAAGTGTGTACAATTGTTAATTAAACCCATAATTTAATTTCAAGTGACTTGCTGTAAATGGAAGGGCAACAGAAAATGTTCTGCACTTTTTATCGACACCTGGCATCATTTTAGGTGAGTGTGTTATTTTACTAAAAATATGAGCATTTTTCTGAGCGGTATTGCAAAACTCGTTCGTATAGGAAGATATGATGATGCTCTAACAGCTGTGCTTTTACGAATACTTAAAGCCCCCAATTTGGTCGTTTGACAGAGGACATAAGTGGTAAATCACAAAGAGTTCAAACTCAGTCTAATCCTTTCTATTATCCAGTCCTGCTGACTTTCCAAATTGGTGTCAGGCTGCACCTGTTGGTGGTGCTTAAAAACGCCCCACCTCTTTGCTTTTGATTAAGATCTTTAGGTTAAGAAAATGTCATTTGCACCCCACAAGGTGGCTCATGGGGCGCCATTTCACCAATTAATTCTCACTGTGCTTATGACAATGACAGAATACCTACCGACCAGACTAATAAGTCCAAACCCATTTGGAATGGAAATATGCTCCTTCCTCATCCGTTAGGGAGAAAAATTACTCCTTGTTGGCGGTATGGGGTGGTGTTTCTTTTCTCCCCTTTTCTTCCTTCCCCATGGAGCAAGGTCTTTGAAAAATTGGGTTATGTGACACAATCAATAATTCTCTAGGAAACCTTGGTTTTTCAAATGGCTCGTGAGACCAGAACTTGCCCCTAGTAGGCGGCTATAAGGAGAAGGTTCAGCAAAAACACTGTGGTGAATACGATATTACATACAGTGAATGTTGGTCATCCACCTATACGGTTGTCTGTCACCACAGCTGTTGATTGATGTCTCTCATCTTCCCCTTAGGTATCATTAATTCTGTGTAGGAAAATGAAATTGCTTCAGTAGCAGGAAACAGTGGCAGTATCTGCCGCTTCGTGCAGTCAGATACTGCGCACAAAGCAGCACAGTATCTGACTGCATTATCAAACATTGAGAAAATAGGCTGAAATAATGTGCCTGTTTAGAATGGTTATGAGAGATGTTATCCTGCTTCTCCTAACTCCTGGCTATTCCTCCAATTTCCCCTTCCTATCAATTTTTATTACCAACCCAGTCTTCTTACTGCCACGTTCACGGCACCATATATACATATACATGGCGACAAGCCGGTGACATTTTAATTGCCAGATTTAGATGTCAGACTCGAATAAATCATTTGGTGATTTCAGTATTCATATTGCATCTGTCACCTGGCACTTCCTCTCTTTCGGAGACGTATTATATTCACTGACACACTTAATCTGTCCCATATCATTAAAGCATGTCCGGTGGGAAAAGGATCAACAACTGGGTTTACAGTACATAAACTGCACAGGAGACAACAAGAATGCAAACTATACAGTACTGTGCAAAGGTCTGGACCCCTTGAGAAAATAGCTGCACTGATGTATGCAAAACACAGTTTGTGCAATTCTGACAAGTTTGAAAGTCAATATTTTGGTATGATCTACCTTTATTCTTTAACACAGTCTGGACTCTTCCAGCTAAGCTTTCTCGTCATTTCTTTAAGTAATCTTCAGGAATAGTTCTTCAGGCTTCTTTTGATATTGGCTGCTATTTGCTCCATTCTTTTACAAGATGATCCCACGCTGCTTCCATAATGTTGAGGTCTGGACTCTGGGGAGGTCAAGCCATGACTTCTCTACTTTAAGAATGGCTTCTTGATAGCCATCCTTCCAGTGAGAGCATAGCGGTGAACACTAGTTGGAACAACTGAAGGGCCAGATGAACCTCCCAGGTCTCGTCTCAGGTCTTTGTCAGTGTTTTTTCCCTTTCTTAAGGACATGACTTTCAGATACTGTTCATCTGCTGCATATTTATTTTAGACCTGGCACTTCTTCTGCACACAATGTCAACTTATGCCAAGTTTTCAGCTAATAACTCTTTGGGAATCTTTGGGAATTTGTGCAAAAATGCTATTTTATGCCTATAAGACTGTGTTATCTTTGACATTTTTTGTAGCTTGTGATGGGCTGCTAATAAGAAAGTGCCTAAAGACACAATTTAACACAGTTTCTTTGCTACTGTAAGTTGTCTGATACAACAAGGGTTCATCCCTTGATTTTTACATGCCTTTTTATGCTTGAGTGAGTCATAGGAATGGTAATATCTAACGTTTGCACTGTGAGATATATTTGCTTACCTACAATGTCAGTAAATAAATTAAAACTAATGAAAGTGCTAACTTTAAAGAGGAAGAAAAGTAGGATAAAATTATCTTTGTTTTCATACATGCAAGCTATATTGTCTTTAGGTTGTTTTTTTTTTAAATTTTGATTCTTTGATGAAGTGTCACAGTTTCATCTTCTGTCTGTTCTTGTTCACATGCAATAAAAGCACCTCCACAGATACATATAAAAAACCTGACACTGTGAGCAGCAATAGGTCAGTAATGGTATGTAATACCCTGGGAAAATTGGACCTATTTGGTTGTTTTGTCTAAGAGGATAATTTACCTTATATTAGACACACAATCACACCTTTTGATTTATTTCTCTTCCTTGCTAATGCCTCTCTCGAGATGTGATCTTTGTGATTCATCTTCATGCTCTGTGCTCAAAATCCCTCTCCAGACAAGAAGTCACCTCTCTCACCTCTCTTGTATTGTACTAAATTCAAATGCAAACCTCTAGTGTGAGGACATTCCCAAACAGCCTCACCAGTAACAAAATGCCACTATATATTCTACCCCACTCTCTTCTTTGCTGTCCTCCTCTGGTCCTGCCGACTCATGACCCCGCACCAACACCCACTCCACATATCTCTCTTATTGCCAGGAATCCTGAGGAGAGTAGATTTTTCTTTTCTCACAGCCACTCTTCTGTCCCTGGACCTGTTATTCCCACTCCTGCCGGCGGCCTTGCTAACAGATTGCCAATAAGCTCTGTGGCAGGCCCCGCCAACATGTCCCACCTCCATTCCCCCAGTAATGGCCTCTCTCTGGGGAAAGAGCTCCTGGCTGTCACTGATCCGACTACCCTTATAACCCTCTCTCTATCCCCTTCCCCTATCCTCCTTTCCCTTTCCTGTCACACCGTCCACCCCCTGCTTTCACGTTGTTCTATCACAGGTTGCAGGTGCCCCTCGTGCTTGGATACATACACATAGCTATGCACGCTCGACTGCACACGTGGATGGACAAATGCATAAATGCATACACGGAAAATAGAAATACAACACAAATTTGTGCACACTTGCACTAACATGTACTAAAGTATTTATGTATCCCTCTTTGTCTTTCTTCAATCCAAATCCTCTTTTTGTTTCTCTCTTGTTGGTCTGTTCTGTCAATTTAAAAATAACTTAGAAAAATTATACACATATTTCTGATGCAGAAATATATGCAGGATAAAGTGTCAGAAATGACAGTGAAAACAACAGTGAGAATGTAACTCACTGTGTCAGTTTTGCAAAACAAGACAGCTGTGATCAACAGCTCCTTTATCTCCATGTAGCTACAAAATAAAACTATAAAATATTCATGGAACTGAAATCTGTCATTTAAATTTTTGCAGCATTTAAAGTCTCCAAGAGCTTCGTTTCTCCAGTCATTCGCATAGGGAAGGAGACTGGTATCATTAACTTTCTTTCTAGATCTGGCCATTCCCTGATTTATGTGAAGCAAAAGGTTTTTAACCAAGAAACTTGGGGCCAGTGACATCTAGTATTCCTTTGTGAAAATATATATATATGTACAACACAGGCCCTTGTGGTAAAGTCGTCAGACAAAGGCCATTTTTCATTAATTGGAACATGACAGTCCACTGGGAATTTGTTAAAAGGCCCCTTAATGACTTACAGACCACAAGAAGCATCCACACCTCTTGTCTGATGAAAACAAAGATGCTACATGAGCCCACTTTCCGATGGGTCATGACTAGCCATGACTTCAAATAACACCAATTCACCACCAACATTCAGGGCTCATTACTTTCTTATGACATGAGTACTCAGTACTCATGTTCCTGTTGACTACTGCAGCCACTCCATGCCTCTCAATGTACTGATTTGTAGCTTGTGGTGGGTAATGAGCATCAGGCACCTTTGGTCCTGCTGGTAGCTGTGTGCCTCTTTGTTTCTTGTACTTATAGGGCCCGTTCTTGTGCTGCCAAGAAAACACATTCTGTGCGGTACTTTAGAAATACCTCTTCCACTGGTAGGATATATGATCCTCATTCACCATATTTACTCGTGTGTTTATGTTAGCTTAACCACAGTTTGGTAGTTAGCTGATATGTGTCTGACAGGATTCAACCCTCTAAATGTCATCATTTAGTTTCCCATCTTTGTTTACTTTCAAAGTGATAGCAGATCTGCACTAGTATTTTTCAGAGATGCTTCAGTCTGAACATGGGATATTATTTTTAGGTGGAAACTGTTTTTGCTAACTTCTAACTCTACTAAACCTTGTAAATGTCCAGTCATGGATGCCTGGATATTAAACTTAACACCTGAAAGAGCAGCCACATAGATCATTTTATTGGAGCTAAAAGAATTTATATGTTTTTGCTTTTTTTTAATTCTCAGAGTTTGCTTAATTTTGGAAACCGATGGAGTGTATGGACCTGGAAATGGCTAATTGCAACAGACTTTACAAACAGATAGAACAAAACTTCTCATCATACCCTTGCATTTTCTGCTGTTGTATTCTTGTTGCAGTCAATCCAGGAGGGCCAATATCATGGTTCATGGATCATGTATGAGCTTAGTTATTCATACTTTTCGTGGTAGTGGCAGTGTTTCTGCCTCTTGGACAATCAGGTTTAGACCTCGATGGTCCACAAGCCAGTTTAGCTTTGACATCAGTGAAAATGCAGCCAATGTTGAGAAGTAGTATATTCTGATGAGAAGGCAGCTGGAATATTATAAGAACCCAGTCAGAAAAAAATAGGACTTCCTGATTTAAATTTGCCCACTATCACATTATCCTTGTATAATTTTTATGAACAGATATCTACTGAAGGACAGATGGTGGATAAAGACGCAAAACTTTGCTAGGTCAGTCACTGGTTAGATTGGACCCATTACCCCCCTGAGGATAAGTCAATAGACTAGCCAATGGGTTCCAAGAGTGCTCCTTATGAAGCGCAATGAGGATTCCAGCCCTCCTGCTGCATTTGGATCAGCCCCTGCCAGTCCCATTGAGGCCTTTCTCATTTTTCTGTTTTATATCTTTGTTTATCCTCGCCTCTCCCTCCTCTAGCCTGTGACCTGCAATTTTTTTCTTGAAGGACATTTTGGTTCCTAAAATGTATTTGATCTGAGACGAATGAAGAAAGAAGACACACTGTGTAGAACTCCTTTCGTAACTCTTAACATGTAAGTCACGGTGAGAAAATGTACAGATGTCATACCCAAAAATGCACATCATGGTTGCATTCTTGTCAATTGTGCCAAGTTGTGAATACAAGTTGCAGTGAACACAGTTATGCTCATCGGGAAATACAGTGGTAGGCTAAAACAAAGCAAAGAGCAGGAACTGGATCATGCTTAACTGACATTCCGCTGCAGATGGCCTGTAAGTATCATTCATTCATTTTATTAAAGTTTTGAAGTTGTCTTGAGCAACAGTTTTTCATGCATTCTGAAGGTCTGGAGAGGGTTTTTTGGACATCGGGTGTTGAACCACTTAACACTGACTATTGAATCATTCAGGCATAAAAATGGCATCTAACTTAATGGATGATCCAGTGACCAGTGTTGGGTAAGTTACTTTAAATTAGTAACTTAGTTACATTACTAGTTACTTCTCTAAAAAAGTAACTCAGTTACTTCAAGTTACTCGTTACTTTCAAAGTAACTAGTTACTAGGGAAAGTAACTTTGGTTTTACTCAGAATTCTCTTGTTAATGTGTTGCTTCCGTAACTGGATACCCAGCAAGATTGTCAGTCTTCTATCTTGCTTACATGCCACAAGTGCACTGTGCCACGTACCAATAGAAAGGAAAAAATAATGCGCACATTTCCACGAGAGAAATCCCACGCCTGGACCGTCGTTGACCGCCGCCATGATTCTAGCCTGCTTTTTTACATCCAACACAAAAACTGCAGTCGTGGTGCTTTTGATTGTACTCAGAACTTGGGAGATTCTACCTTCTGAATAGGAAGATGTAGGTAACACCAGACTGCAGATGAGCTGCATACAGAGCTGGACTGGGACAAAACAATCGTCCCGGGCATTTTGACTAGAGACCGGCCCACCATTATAGGAAAAATCATAAAGCCTTTGAATGAAAACAAACACTGTTGTGACAGTGATGTACACTGTTCTGATGGTATATATGTATCAATCTATCAATTGTTTGTTGTAAGACTCAGATAATTTTTTTTTTTTTTAAAGCGAGACATTTTAAATGAGAATAATAAAGAAAAGTATTTCCTTGTCCCCCCCTTTCCCTGTTAATGCCCTACCTGCCCCCCTGGCAACACTTTGCTAGACCCGCCCCTGCACAGTTACCAGCTGTCAGCTACTTAGAAAAGGATCCTGGTGTTATTTGTCTCTCAGAAACAGTTCATAACTTCCTTCAACTCATTCATGTCACCTAAAAGGTAAACCTGTTTCTCCATCACCTGTTCAGCTCTGATGATTCAGTAAGGACATCTCCTGGTTTCATCTGCATGTTTCCTCTCACCAGATAACCAAACCGATATCATGACCAGCAGCTTTACAGCTGTGGCTCCAGCAAACATCAGCTGATACTAGCAATTAATATTAAATAAATTCTAACAACAGCTGATCAAGCTTAAACGTGCTGCTGTTGTTTAGCGCGACATCCGCTGGTTTCCTCTTTCTGGCGCAAAGTGGGCGATAAATAAACAAGAGAGAAAAGCCGATCAGCTGATCATTGATCAGTTTCGTGATTGAAGTAGAAACAGGAGAGGAGAGAATGAGAGAAGAAGAGGCAGCTGTGCAGCTTCAGCTTTGTGTCTTTTTCATTGTAGCTGAAGTCCGGGACAAACTGTGTTCCTTTTCACCTCAGTACGAAACGCGTAATATTTTCTCTGAATACCAGACGATTCTGTTTTTTACGGGACGGTTGGCAACTCTAATAATTAACCGTATGAACAAAATAAAGTTCAACATCAGTAACATAGCACCCACCCAGCTGTATAGAAACTCCGTCATGCTAGCTAGTACGCAGTACGAAAATGTCAGCATACCGAAAATAAACTCCACCTAAACTTGGTTTATATCTGACCCAGATAGACTGCAGGTCATAACTTCTTACCTGAAGTTCAGTTCACCTGACACGCGGACCGGCGGCCGCTTCGGGTCTCTCCTCTTGCCTCCCTTTTCCTTCATCCACCTGCTGGCCTCCACCACTTGCTAATGTTATTGAATCTGTGGAAGCTCCGCGATAGCCACCACACGAAGTAACGAGTAACGAGCCTATCTAAATCCCAGTAACGAGTAACGCGTTCCTGGTTTTGGCATAATAACTAGTTACCGTGCTCGTTACCACAATAATAACGTAGTTACTGTAACGCGTTACTTAATAACGCGTTAGTCCCAACACTGCCAGTGACAGACTTAACAAAGAAACAATTTAAACTTGTATCTTCAGACACTTTGCTAGTAGCATCTAGTTCCAAAAAACATCATTTGTACCCCTTCCTTTAACTGAATCTATGAAAATTGCCCAAAATAACAGCTTGATAAGCACGAAATAGCATTTTTGCACCAACAAGGTGATTTCCAAACAACTATTCCTGTATCTGAAAACTTATGTCGACGTGGTGTGCATTGTTTCCTTAAAAATCTGAGGAAACTGGACTAAAGAAGAAATGGCAAAAAAAATCCAACAAACACCTGATATAGGACCTGACAGAGCCTTCTGACCCTTTAGCTTATCAGTTTACTGAAACCTCATCAAAAATTATTTCAGTGGATGTGTGGCTGTCAAGAGACTATTCTTAGGGAAGAGAAGCGAGGAGAAAAGAAAAGGGTGAGGAATCAGGTTGGGAATTGAGTCAAAATTGATGGAATAATAAACATTATTTAAAGAAAAGGATTTCGATCCACTGCACAGTACTATGTGGGACACTCTTGATCAGCAAGAGATTTATTTTTTAGCATGAAAATCCCAACTAGACAAAGCATACCCAGATAAAAACACACAGTGGAATAATATCAGTCATAGACTGGCCTCCCCTGAGCCCAATCCTCAACGATATTGAAGCAGTGTGGGATCATCTTAACAGTGAACAGAACAAAAAGGCAGCCAACATCCAAAGAAGAGCTTTGAATGTCCTTCAAGAAGCCAGAGAAGTATTCCTGAGGAATACTTACAGCAACGACAAGAAAGTTTGTCTAAGATAGTTCGGGCTGTGTTGAAGAATAAAGGTGCTCATGCTAATATTAACTTTTAACCATGTTAGAATTGTACAACCTCTGCATTTGGGTTATATACTATTATTTCATAGATGTTTGCACATTTCAGTAAAACACTGTGCACCTGCTTCCTATTTCTCAGGCAAAATGTAAAGAAACGAGGGATGGCTCAAAACCTCTGCACAGAGCGGTTTTATTTATTTATTTTTACATTATATCTGTGTAAGGACATAGAAATTGAGACTAACAATTACTGTTGATCTGAAGTGTTATAAACAAAAAGCCCTGTGGTTATAAAGCCTGGTATCGATTGTACAAATGGCCTGCAGAGCTCCAGGTGGTGTGATATGACTAAAATGTACCTTCAGTATCCTGTAACCTTTCATGCACACCTGACTCTAACCTGCTCTGTCAATGATAATTTAATGGTTCAGATTACCTTTTTCCGAGAATGCCCCACAGTGCCAGGCACAAGCTCTGGCTTCAGAGTAAGCAGGCTACCCTTTTGTGTGGAAATGTTGTATGAGAGTTTGAGAAAGAGACCCCAAATCGATTTTCTTGACACACTCACAGCACCGGGCTTCATTGGATGAACTGACATTTAGGGGGAGAGTTAGATTTTCTTTACTGTTCAGTTTACAAGTGTTTCAATTAAATGAATAGTGTTTCTTGAAGTGATGTCCCGTTCACAGGGGCATGGAGGAAAACAGTAACTACTGGAAGCTGCGCATTGGATTAGCCCCTTTCTATGATGAAATAAATTAATTTCTGGGCTTTTGCTGTCACCAAACTGTGCAACAAATAAACATCAAACTACTGGGATTTCTCTCCATTGCATCAACATTTCCTCTTAGCTTCTGACAGCTACAACAGTATCAAAGGGCAAGTGTTCATTCCGGCAGCAAATCTATTATTTCCTCTATGTGTGGTGTGTTTATGCATGTGTATATGCAGGTGTTTGAGTTTATTCACGCATCACTGTACATTTTGAAGTCAACCAAAAGGACAGGTGTGCTGCGGGTCCTGGCCTACTTCCGAGGCATGTGACTAATTCAGGGTTCATCCTGCCATATAACAAGCAAAGGGAGCGCAATGAAAAGTTTTCAGGGAATAGCATGTCGCAGAAGATAAAATAAGGAAAAGAAATATCACACCTGGTTATCGTTGTCTTTTCTCTGGTGGTTTTTTTTTTGCCCTTGTTCTTTATAGGGAGTTTTCACTTGCTGAAATCTACCTCTCATTTCTTTCCTGCTTGTCTCAAACTCCCACTTCTATCCTATTTTTTCATCATTTCTTTTCCCACATCCCTTAATTTGATTCTTGTTTATACGTGCAATTATCCACAAGTACCTCTCGCGGTGGCTGTTCTTACCTCCATACACGAGAAACAGATGTGGGCTTCACAAAATGACATACTTGCATGGGAAATTGAACATTTCCCGAACAACATGCATCTACTGTACAGAGTGCATGCATATGTGTGTTTGTGTGCTGGTAGATAAGGGTTAAGAGGAAATCATCAGACAAAGGTGCAGCTCTGCAGAAACACATGCCACTGCATTACATGATCAAAGACCCTCCACTTAGATCAAAGATGTGAGACTCGTTTGCTGCTCTGAATTTTCAATTGCTACATGGTGTTACGTATATGGTTTAAAGCACAAAAAAATCACATTTGCAACAATTAGGGACAAAAGCCTCTGTCAGGCATCTTTAATGAATTAACAGATTAAAACACTTAAAAAACGGTGATAATATTTGGAAAGCTCTTGAATACCATTCTCCTTTTTAAAATCTATATTCAAAGTGTCACAACTCTAAGATTGCCACATATACTGGAATCCCTCAGATCTTTGCAACTCATCTGGTTTGATCCAGTGAATAAACAGCTGAATGTGCAGTGCTGTTTATGCCACAGCTGCCTTAAATATGCAGTACTGGTAATTATCTAAATTACTTTTTATGTTTCTGTTATGGTTAATCCACCAGTATGCACAAGGCTTTTAAAAGTCTATTTTTAATGTTTAAACAAATTATTGTTATGTTATCTATGAACGGATCAAATTTACTGTTAAAAAAAAGCTAATAAAAATAGTAAAACCGGGGTTATGTGCTGAGTATGAAACAGCTGACAACACGTGATGGGCTTCATCTGGATAGAAAATGATAAATATTGTTAATTATTGTAAATAATAAGTGGTTTCATAAATGGAAAAGAGATCTTTTTAATTTGTCATCTCGACACTGAAAAAACTGCACAGAACTTGGACCGTTTACTCCATCTGGAGGCTTTTATTGAATTCAATTAGTTGTTAGTTTACATTAGGTTATACTTTAGCATACACATTTATTGGATTACAGTCTCATTTATCTAAACACATTAGCTGCTTTTTTCTTTCCTGCTGTAACAAGGAGAATCATTAACAGATAAAAAGATTAAACACTTCTGAAGTCAACCAACGTTTCAGTGACATGAGAAAGACCATTTTACAGCCTAATTTTAGAATGGTTAGACAAAATAGTCTCTCTTTCTTCCAGACTTCCTCTTCTCCAGCCCACTCCCTGAGGCACCTGAATGCCTTCCTATCTTCCTTTATTCCAGATTAAAGCTTCAACCACCAAGGTCTTCATGACCTTAGGAGAGCTGGCAGGATCAGATGGCTCCTGCTTCGCTTGCATTTTAACTGCTGCACCTCGGCTGTCTTATCTGTTTCATTTTTATTGAATGGATTCAGGTTTCTTCATCCCCTCTGGCACTCTGGGGCACGCCCACTTGCTAGTGTTAGGTTTTTATGCTGACTGAATGAACATGTAAGATCACTTACAGCAGCAGGGTTGACATGTAGACCCCTCTTCACAGTCACTGGTGAGCATTTATAAACACATACCTGCACAAGAAGGACAGACAATTTGCCACAGGGCCTCCGGTCCCCTGACTGACAACATAGGATGATGAGAACGGGCAGTGGTGAGATATTGAATTGCTGCAGGTGGTTTAGATCATAATATTACTGCAACTTCACAGATTTCAGGGATGACTCCCTCAGGTCCCACACAATCTCCCTGGTGCAATTGCCCACAATTTATAAGGATATGCCATGCAAATAGTTTGACAACTTTCAATTTGAGGGCTGGGTGTGTGTGAAATATAAAAATGATTTCGAAGCGGGACCTAAGACTATGTTTACATGGGGAAAATACACAAGGATTTAAAGTAGCAATAAAGCTCTTTAACTGACAAACAAATCCTTTAAAATTTTTAGCCAACTTGATGGTCTTCACCTTGCTCTTGCCAGCTTTTTGACTAAATCATTACATAATGAGACTGCATATGATCCAGTGCACAAGGTGAGCTACTTAGCTCTAGAGCTATTTCCTCCTGGCAGATATTGATGCAGACACTTTGCTTCACATTAACCTCAACGTTCATCCTTACATCACAATGTTAATGGAGGGATAAAGCAACGACATAAATTAGTTATATTATCCCATGAGCAGAGAACTTCTCTTGCATATAGTATAAATTAGGCCTGAAGTTATATTTTGTATTTATAATCAGTAGTTTCAGGTGGTGTGAATTAGCTGAGGAATAGCTTATTCTTCTTTTCATTAAGGATTGCACACGTGGCAGCTCAGGTTAAGTTTATAGAAAGATTTCACCTTTTGTCCAAAGTGCAGCGTAGCAGCTACTGCGGAAAAGTGACCTTGCTCAGGGCACAGCATGATGTACAGACATCATTACAAGCCCTCCGACTTCCATTGTAACTGCCACAGTCAAACAAATGAGCAGTATATTATCTAGACAGACTAACTACAACCGCTGGCAATATTTGTCAATGCAAATACAATAACTATTATTTCCACCTTAACATACACTATCACAGACCACTCTAATTCTGTTAAAGTGTGAATTGGAAATTTCACTTTATTGGGGAACCATAAATATATTCTTGGCAGCACTGGTTTTTTTTCTGTTTTTTCCTTTTAGTATTTTTTCAGTGGATCATAACAGTGGCTCTAGTCTGAACAGCACCACTCGGCTGACCTCTCAGCTAATGATGCACCACATAATATTGGACGTGTCGTACAGTGCATCATGACAGTGCATAAATGCCCAATTGACTAGCTCTTAATGATTACTAATTATGCAAAAGGAAGCAATTAAACCAGAAAAATAGGTGCAAGGCCCTTTCTTAACCAGTGAGGGTAATTACCGCACTTAATATTTTTCCCAATCTCAGATGCAGTTGGCAGCAAAACCCTAAAGGCAGGCTGGAGCATTACTCCCACAATAAAAGATTGCAAAGCTGAGGTTATCTATTATGTAGCGAGATATCACATCCAGGAACAAGCTTGGCCAAACACATTAAAGGCTATAAAGAAAGCTGTTAGATTTTCTATCTGTAACTTCCACTAAAACATTTCCATTCTCTCTTATTTTAGCAGTGCATCTAAACATTGCCCAATTAGAGTGCAGGCAACTAAAGGACTATGATGCGTTCTGAGAAACCTTTTTGATATAACTCACTCTACATCTCTGAAACTCAAACAGTTGTAGTTTTGGCTCATTTCCTTTCCTGAATTAAAATCCCTCAGATCTATCTGTCCTTTCAAAAGGTTAAATCGATGTCTATCGGAGCTGATTTGTGAAAAACGGTATGTATCCATTGTGCTGCTACTGTATATGGTTTAAAAAAGAAACTCGACAAGAAGCACGTGTTATTCTCCCTGACAGGTATACAGACAAAGCGAAATCATATTGCTGTACCTGACAAATCAGTCAGGCTGAAATAAGAAGACAAGATGAGCTGAGACTTAAAAGGTCACCGGTAATGGATGTCAGATTTGAGAGAGCTGATGTTTTCGACCCGACTTGTTTTGTTTTTCCTTGGTTTTCACGTTCATGACAGGCACTTTCTGTAAAACATCTCTCAAATGCCGTCCATGCCCTGTCCACCATGATATCAAAAGGAGATTGGCAACAAATCACAGGTATGGCACCAAAATATTTTTTTGTTCATCAGAGTATATCATCCATTCTTGTCAGAGCTATTTACTAAAGAAGTCAGGCATGACAAGGACAGTGTGGAGTCCAGACTGCACACTCTGTACAACCTGTTGACAATGGATTGAGTTCCACACTAATTAGTTACATTGATGAGCACTTGTCTAATTATTTGTATTCCTCAGAGGCGGAACGCACGGCGCGCATACACAGTAGTTCTCTTGAAAGCACTGAACTGGAATGGAGTTGTCGGATGCTGAATTGCAATTTGTTTTAGGACATTCAAGCTAGAGGTCACTCGTGCCACAGTATCCTCAGGGATCATCTCTCACGTCACTCTGACAACAATTCATAAGGCACTGTTTGGGTTTGAACACAGACTTATGCTGAAATTATACTTTCATTTTATTTTCAGTGTCTAACCTGTTGCGTGCACACTGTTTGCCCGCGTTATAAATATGTACTTAAGGAACATATTTATGTACACAACTCCAATTTAGCTCAATCCGGGTCACCTTTGTCTTATTTTTTCCATTTTATGATGTGCCAAACGTTTGGTTAAAGATGAGAACAGAAAATAGGTAATAATATCTCTTCAGGACTCCCTAACTCTACCACTGACTTTACAAGATCTCTACAGATTCATCAGCAATTTTTAATTTTTGAATTAAATAGTTTCAAATTTGTTCATTCATGTCTATTCTTGTCCTTCGATGGTTTGAACAAATCAGTCTGCCAACATTTTGACTTCGTGAAAAATATAAGATATAATATTAATAACCCCTTATCACCTAGTGTATCATATTTGATATGTACAGTTTTAAAATAGCAGCACTGTAAATCTCTATTTCCCAGTAAGATCTGTCCAGGGTGCTGACAATCTCTGTGTAAGCAGACACAAATGAAGCTATTCATTTAAATACAATATTCATAACAATCATGGTGAATTATAATTAAAATTTGCATTTAAAGAGCACTTTTCATAGCACTTTTCATTTTGGTACTTGTCCTCTGCCAAACTAGGCTGTGTCACTCCATCTTTATAATACAAAGTTTGTGCCCTCCCATCAGCTGTTTTAATTTGCAAATCCTTGCCAAACTGATTTGGTGAAGAGAGATTATATCCTTCTTTCCTGGCAAAGTTAATGGCTGGGGTTTGGGGATGGGCGGGTATCTTTTCACGCGGCCCCTTACTGTGCTTGCCTAAAATGCAAATTAGTTGAGGTCACATATAAAGGTTATGAGCTAATAAATGCTTTGTTGGCATTCTAGAGGTGGTAAGGTTAATTGGCTAATTTCATTTAAGCATCAAAGTTTTTTGCAAATTATTTTTTCAGATCGCTTACTAATAAATTAATCTACCCATCCATCCATTCTCTTCCACTTATCTTTATCAGGCTCATGGGGGGGGGCTGGAGCCTATCCCAGCCTATCCCAGCTACCATAGGGCAAAAGACAACCCTGGACAGGTCGCCAGTCTGTCGCTTTGAAAATACATTTTCTAGAACATCTCATACATATATCAAAACACTCTAGGTTTTTGTTCTTTTTAATATATTTTAAATATAACCTAAATGAATGTGTAAAAAGACATACTGTATATCTATTAAATAAACCAAAAGTGTATTTAATAGATAACAATTAGGATCACTGGGCATTGTATCACTCCTGTCCATACAGCCACTCATTCCCATAGTAATCCTGCACACAGGACTGCTTTCTACAATACCAACATTACGAAAAGCAGAATTAATTGAACATTCAACTTTAACACTAAAAGGCTGAATCCTGAGCACATCATTTTTTTGTACAGTAGCTGCAGTGTTGATAGCAATATTAACAGCTGTAGAGTAGCAGCAGTAAATGTAGAATTAGTATGGCATTTGTAGGGCAACTAAGTGCTTCCTTTCATTGTATCTAAAATCACACTGTGCAGAACCAAAACCCACGAAGACCAAGATAACTTGTAATAAATGTTACGTTAAGCCCTGGAGGTGTCACATTTATTACAAGTTTTTCTAGTGACCAATAATCCAGCTGCTGAGGGACAGCAGCACGGAGACACACATGCGCACGGAGAAACTGCGGGTGTGGGCTAAGCTGCTCTGATGGAGCACAAAAAGTCAGAGTCAACTTATTCAAAGTAATGCAATTCCCACTAGTTTCATATCCCAATACCTTAACTAAAGCTTTAAAGCCAGCCAGAGAGAGGAGCAGGTTTTGAAGTCTTCATGTAGGTCATTTCATGAAAAGGGTTTAAAGATCACAAAGGCTTTCTTACCGAATCACGGTTGAGCTTAAAGAAGTGTCTGCAGTTCATTTTGGACTGTAAATTAGAATACGTGTTCCTACACCTTTCATGCATGAAGGAAAAGGGACACTGTCGCATTGTCAGATTGCCCTTACATATACAGAGTTTTTATTATGTGTGTCTATTAAACAGGCTATGAATGGTGGTTTATCTCAATACTGCAAATATCTTGCTCTGGACTCGATGGATATCACCTCTCAGAAAACGATACTGGTGCATTTTACCTTTCTAAAGAGTAACAAACTAGTAAAGTATTATTATTAAAGACTACCAAATTTGATCTCAAAACTAAAAAAACCTCTCAAATATAAAATATAAATGCTTATAGACTGTAATTGCTAATGTGGACATTTTCTGGGTTTTCTGGGGAATACTTATGAATTGATTAGAGTATATGTTTAATGTCAGCCTCAAACTGGTTCAGTCAATAGTCAATTTCAGAGTGATATTGAATGTAAAGCTCAAATGAGCAGAGCCAAAGTTGCTTAGATCCTTTGCAATATTTTTATGTTCAGTTCAGTAGGTTTTATGGCCACCGGACACAACTGAACACTTACAATTACAGCATATGTGTTTGTTCCTGTGACAAAAAAGACTGAATGACAAATTGCAGTGCATACAATGGGGGTTAGAGTGGGTGGGTGTTAAACCTTGGGAAAAGAACAGCTGTTCCTGCAGGTGCAGCTGAATGGTGAACATTTTTAGACCCTAACAGACAATTGCTGAAGTGCTGGAGGCTGCAGGTCCAGTTTTAAGATGTAAAGACAGCTCATGCAGCTCATTTGCTAAATGAATCAGTATATAATTCTAAAAATTCCTCACAGTGTGGTGCTTTATAATCTTGCTGGTTATTCTGCAGGTACTTAAGGAACGGTGAATTATTGTATTGATGCACTAATTGTGGGTCACACTGTTGTATGTCTAAAAATGAATAGAAAAAAAAACTGTAGTGAATGCAATTAAATCCAATCAAGACTGGATTACACCGGGAATAACAATCAGCCCTAACTGTGAAAAATTCAGCTTTATTGCACTTTTGTCTGTACAAACTAAGGAAGAAGGTCACGAGGCTCTCCAGCTGTGTAGCTGATTGCAGATGTTGATAAAATGGGGCTGATTGCATGATTTGCAAAGAGCCAGCTGCAACACCAAAGAAATACAGAGTACTGTACAGTATGTTATGTACTTAATAATCTCTTATTGTCATAGATTGTTTCCAGCACGGAACAAGATCTCTGTGAAGTTTTGTAAGTTCTTCAAGATTTCTTGTGAATAGCATTTAGCACACCACGAGACAATTTTATTATCGTTGTTTCGTTTTGTTGTTTTTCAACATCTAAAATAATTTTTATCTAAATAAGACTGAAGGTGACTTACGTCCTAGTTTAATATTTAATATTTAATACTTTAAAAACATTAGATCAGGTAACTGCTTTACTTCTGTGATGGCCATCTCCACCCTGCCTTCCTGCCTGTGACAGCTTCACTTTGCAGGAACTGAAGAGGAAGTGTGTTTGTGCCAGTCAGCAAAACTGGCAACACATGTGCCTATGACGACTGTTCCAAACCCTGGAGCTCTGTTGCTGCTCGGCTTTCCTCTTTGAGACAGCCCTTTGGATTTTAGTTGCTGGTTGGTTCTACTATACACGTTGCATTCAGCACTTCTTCACTTACACCTCTGACTTTAATGACTACCCCTCCCTGCCTGTCCCATGTTTCTTTTTTTAATGAAACAGCCAATTTCTTAATCAGCTTTGCTGTTCGTATCTTCTTTATTGTCACCGTGTTACCAGGTCATGGGGCCTGGTACGTGAGATCTAATAATGTAAGCTATGTTTGCACTTTATATAAAGTGATTTATTTTAGAGAGTGGTGAGTCATGACAGGAGTAACTGTCTACATCATCCAGAGCAGCTTCGGCCCTCTCTTATCTCACACTTTTATTGCACAACATCAGTCTGACCTTCTTTCATATCATGTTTTATCTGTTTGTTTTAGGACTAGATAAGCTACTCAGGAATATTGCAGAAATACTTGTTGTTTATTTTATCTCTCTTTCTTTGTTCCCTCTCTGTTCTGAGTCCTGAGTGTTCAGGCACACAGAAGGAAGGAAACTATTAAGTTAACCATTTCTCTTCCACAATGCAAAATTTTAGATTGAAATATAAGTTGAAAAAGTTGTAAAAACAATTATAAAAAAGATAGGTGACTTGATTTGGACAAAGGATGCTGCAAACATTGAGTTTGTGACCACACATCCATTTCCTGTTAGCCACAGCACCATTTTTTCACAGTTTGACAATTTCCATCACATTAGTGAGCTTTAAAAAAGCTGTAAAAGGAAAATCTGGGTGAGCAAAGCCATCACAATTCATAATTCAAAGCAGTAAAGCAACTTTGAGAGTTCTGTAGTGTGATTTAAGGACGAATGAGGAGACTCCCCTCAGAGCTGAATTGGACCAGAAAGAGAACCGAGTCCTCTTTCAAACAAACCCACAGTGTGACTTCACAAAGACCTGGATCCCTTTTGTATTGCTCCACTTTTTGGTTCCACAAGTATAGTATTTGGTCCATTAAAAAAAGGAGGGAAATTGCTCTTACACTGAGATCTTCCTAAACCAGAGCAGTCTAACATCCTATAAAGAAGCCAAAGGCTTGAAAACGCCTTTCATCGCTGTCTCATTCATTATATAACATCAAATACTATTTAATCAAATCTCATGAAATGGCTGAAAAAATATGTTTCTTAAATAATTAATTGGCAAAATGTAGAAAAAAAGGAATGCCACCAAAGAACAAACTTTCTTCAGCAAAAGTGTGGAACATTAACACATCTCTCCCTAAGCTGGCAGACTTGCAGACTAGGTGGCAAATGAATCATGCAGTGAAAGAAGAAAAGTGGAAAAGAAGAAACCAACATTTAAAAACCTTATACATAATATTATATCAACTGGGAATGAACATTTTTATTTAAAAAATAATGCTATCATTGGTTTATGATATGTGTATCAGATATGACTGACTAAAAATGACTAAGAGGCAAGTCTTATATTTAAAATTCTGTTAGTTTGTTCAGTTACTTTTCTTCATATGAAAATGGGGGATTATGCATAAAAAATGCCACAAGTCCTAAACAGTTAGTTTATACTTTTTAAGCCCCTCGAATTAAAGCTTGTTAGCACTTTAAATTAAAAAAAAATTATTATTACTGTAATCAAATGTTGATTTTTCATTGTGGTAGTATTTGCAGACAGAAACAGTGTTAATGTCCAAATATTTATGGACCTAACTGTATGTATAGCATCTTTGGCAGACTAAAATGATCCTTCTACTCTACTGTGAGACTTCCCCTTTTCTGTCTCTCATGTCCTTGTTCATATTAAGTAAATCTCAAAGCATTGGGTAGGGTGGGATAAGATGCCCATCCATGTATACATTCATTTTTGTGGATGATATAGAGAGTTTACCTAAGTGTACATGAGTTTAATCAGTTTACCTGACTTGCTAGTTGAACCAGCAGCATTACAATGGAAAAGCAACAGCACAACATTCAAGGCAGGAAATATAGTCTTGGAATCTCTTGCAAGGCTAACTCTTCATTAGACTGAAGGGCATTAATACTGCACATCTTACACAGCTACTTACAGAAACCTATACAAGCATTGCAAACAGATGACCCAGATGGCAAGAAATCTTTCATATGATAATATTTTTGATACAGAGTTATTTGAAAAGTTAGCTAGACAGTTAGCTGCAGTGGTCTGCAGTAGCACACACTGGGGCCATTTTGACATTTCCAAGGTCAGGGTTTCTAACTGGCAAAGAACCAGGTTAGAATACCTACAATTTCATCATGTTACACAAGCTTGAACAGACCTCATTAAAGGTACATAAAGAGAAAATGTCTTGTAATAATGTCTACATGTAATAGTGTCTCACAAACTGTCTATATGTACCACATCATATCCAGACAGATACTGTACAAAGAGAGAAGGAAAAACCACTAGTTTGTGAAAATAGAGCCCTTGGTGTCTAGACGAGAATAATAATTCACTTCCTACTCTTCTTCGCCTTCTGGATAAAAATCAAAGTGAAGTCAATAATCTCCAAACCCATTGCTGAGATACTGTACATGCCTTTCCCACCTCCTTTAACAACTACCAGCTGGAGGTAAGTTTAGGGGGAAAGAGCTCAAATTATGGGAAGTCAAACTGACACATGAAATGACACCCCTCCTGTCTCCTCCTCCAGCTTTCTATGTAATTGCTTAGCTGTGATTGACAGGAGAAAGTTACACCTTCAGCCTCAAACTTCTCCTTGTGGAGTGGATGGGTTTACTTGAAATTCACATTAAAAAAGAGTTTAGAGCTGTTCTGAGACTCTATCTCAGATCATTTAAGGCTGTTACTAAAAATCTTTTTTACTCTGTACAGAAATGACACTGGTGTGGAGTGCTGTAGGCGCTAAACAATAATGATGTAAATTGACTAATATGTCTATTGTGACAATATTTGGGATTTTTCAAGTATGGGTTTATTTGAGAAAGCACATTTTTTATAGGACATCATACAATTTGTCTGAAATTTGCACTGATAGTTTAGTGCTTGTGAGGATGAACATAACACATAAAACATGTAAGTTAAAAAACATAAATGCAACATTACAGTCGGTCAGTGTGACTAAACATAACACATCGGGATTATTGACTTTTTCTTCTCAAGTTCACTTTACTTTATTCACAGTTCTGCTTCTGTTTGCTTTCAACTATCATGTTTCACATAATGTATGAGTATGTCATGGCAAAGGTCTAATCATAAAGGTTTTATCTGCCTTGGGGAATTTTAGTAAACATGGGCATTTACCTTCATGGATCACAGTACCTTATGCTAAACAGCACTAAAACATAAAATGCTTACATCCATCACAGCTTTCCATAGATTTCCCGGAAATTCATACCACTAATGGTGCTACATCTGAATATGGTAATTCAGGAAAAGAGAAGATGGAGAGACGTTAGAGGCCACTTTTCTCTCCTTTTTCATTAGGAATCTAATTAATGCCAGCGCAGATGGATCTGCTGATTAAATGATGTTATAAAGCTGGATTTTCAGGAGCAGAATTTACAGCCTGTTTTATGAGGAAAAGCTGACATGAATATTTCCTCTTGCAGCGAACGAGTGCAAGCTGTAAAACGGGACACTCATTTAAACATTTATCACGTTAAGGTTCTAATATGGAATTAACCATTTTGGCAAAAGGCACTGACTTACTTTAAAATCAATTATATATTAAAAAAAAATCAGCTTTTATAAATCACTTTAATATTTATAAATTATTATTTCCTTCCAAACAGCAGAAGGATTAAATTAGCTGTGTCCACTTTTTTTTTTTATTAAACTAACATGCATTTAAGAGCTTAATGTTTTAGTGAAGAGCAAACTAACTGTATGACTGGAAACCAAATGGATTTACTGATGATTAAATGTCCATTACAGCCATTAACCTTTATTTGCAAAGAAAATTCTATCAATGTGTACAATGTGAACAAAGAAATAAGACCAGTACACCCTGTTATTTAAACAGCACCCAGTACTCACATACACAAATTCACATTTATTGCTTAATACTTATTCTGTCAAAATACAGAGGTAGTTAAAATAATAACAAATTATTTTGTCGTCATTTTGGTGACATTGTGAATCAGTAGTACTGCATTGCAATTTGAAAATTCGTGCCACATTTAGTTATGTCATGTAGCTGTCTTCTTTTTGTCTTCTGTCTTCTTTCAGCTGCCTGTTGCTACTAAAGTCTGAGGCCTCTTCATCGGGCCAGTTTAGCTTGGAAAACGTGATTACATACATATCCAAGTATTAGGGGAAGTTGGAAAGGGTTAGGGTCTTTGGTTTTCATGCCTTATATATCGACACGCCTCTCTGATATGGATGAAATACCTGCTTCACTTTTCTATTTTATATATGAGGTAAATATAAAATGCAAATAAGATCGTATTTGACTTGTCATGACATTTTACGTGGCGACAAGTGGAGAGGTTAATAACTGATGATAAGTGATTCAGCATCGTTTAGTTTTTGTCTGTCTTCTTGAAAAAGTTTCTGTGATGCTGTGACTAAAGATCACTCGCATGAGCTGAATCACCTTTTATGATTTGTGAGCGCGAATACGCTTGGGTGGTAGCAACCACTCTATCCATCCAGAGGCTGCAGTGGCAAGCCACAGTAGAAAGTGTAATATGAACTCCATTTTACAGGTGGTTAATGAATGTGATGATTCTGAAATTAAACTGTCCTATTTTATTTATGATCAGAATACTGGCTCTGCAGTTAAGCGGTCCACTGAGAATGCTCCCTAAGCTCCTAATTGGCCAGTTGAGTGTTGATATAAAAGCAATCTGAAGCAGGTGTGCAGGAAAACAAATGGAAAAGCTGGAAAACTTGCTTTTGCAAGACTAAAATATCTAATGCATAACACAAGCTGCAAATGAGCATAACTAAAATTTAAAAAAAAAGCTCGTCCTACACATGAACCACATCTCCTTCCTTTTCCTTGCACTAGAAGTGAGCTTTTGAGCCTTTCCTTTGATTTTAGAGTCTTATTCATTCATTACTTGTCATTAAACTATATTGTAAATTGAACTATGATATGCATATTTTATTTCTTTATGTCTACATCTGTCTGATACTTAAGTACTACTTTTTTAGAAATGAGATATTCAACTGTCCAAGTGGGACAAGATTTAGGGAATGGTCAGCTGCTTCACAAATCAATATCCAATTGCAGGCAGCCGATGCTCACAGTAATGAGGATGGCAGCGCCTCTTGCTTAGCTGAATTTTGCAAGATATGCATCTCTACATTCAGTCGCCCTCTTTGAAACCGTATCCTTATCAGTGTTGCTGTTTATTTAAAAAGAAAGTCATGTATTGTGCAGGGAGTCTCGTCCACCAGTGTTTCCCCTGCTGCATGACAGAATGCAGAGAACATTGTTGGCGTAGTCTAAAACAAGAAAAATAAAATTTCCTTAACTCCAATAATAATCGCTAATAAGTTGACTTTTACTTTGACCTTAAACCAACGATTTCTCTGAATGTTTAAATGATTTATGCTACACAGACTTACAATTTGTCACTTTCCACAATGTGCCTGAACACACTGTCACCCACAACATGAGTATTACAAAGAAAGGCAATATGGTGCCAATTTACCATTCAGAAGGAACCTGAATGAGCGGCTTTGCTATTCCATTTCTCCACCTTAGAAATTTGATGACTTTGATGCTTCTTTTATGTCAAAAATGAAATAAATAAATCTGTGACAAGGCCATTACTGTGATTGTAGTGACAGAATGGCACGACAGGAGCTCGTATTTGCAGGTGAATATATGATGACACGCGCAAGCGGCCATGTGTAAACACAGTATATTATGCCTACTGCACACAAATGCCTTCCTTTAAAACTAAAAAACACCCACGCAGCAAACAACTGCACCTACAGTATAGTTGTGCTCATAACTTTGCAATGTGAGCACCAGAGCATGACTGCTTGGAACCAAAATATACCGTTTTGAATTGCAGAGCAGTGTTGAAATTCAATTCATTGTCTAAACTCCCAGCATTTCAGACAGGGAAGGAACAGGGAAGGAAAGAGTGCACCTCAGTATTTAAGTTATTGGAAAGTCAGTATATCATCTATGGATTCAATTTATTATATCTTCCTTTATCCATCTATTTTTACTTATCCATTTCAGAGTTGTCGGAGGGCCTGGAGCTTATCCCGGCTCCTTCCTTTATCAGTACAGTGAAAACCCCAGATCCAGTGGTCAAAAAGGATAGCAAACATCTTCTGAAAGTGTAAAGTATCAATTCACAGAGACAGAGACCCAACAGAGAAGCCAGACAGGCAGGAATTGGGAAAAAAAAGTCAGTGATAGATTAATCCTGTTATCAGTTGACAGTGGTAATAAAAGGATTGGGAGGATTTGTGGGTTAAAGTTTTCATTATTGTTATTTCATATAATGGTAACTAAAATGCAAAATGCAGACACAGCAATAAAAACAGCTGGTTTCAGTTACGTTAAGTTTTTTTTAATGCTGTCATTCAGATTACAGCACTAAGTTGTTGATATAACAATATTCCTAGTGCAAGTCCACACACTTTAAACCTGACCATTGGTTTAATCATCCTGAATAACTGGAAAGACCTAATAAATCTTGTTCCAATGGAAGCCAAGAAGAAACCACTGGACTCAGAGTAAATGATGCCTGCTGCTATGTAAGACCACTACATTTCTAGGGTAAATAGCAGGACTTTAATATGTTAGGCTCTACTTCAGAAATACGTAGATCTTGTTGAATGTCATGCCGAGGTCTTAAATGTGCTATTTCCATGAATGCTTTTTCATAAAAACAACCACACTGATACGTTAATGTATAAATATTAAGATACAGTGCAAATTGATTCACAACACAAATGTATGGCACTTTATAGCACACCTGTGCAACTAAATTTCATTATATCGAGCTGAACAATTATCTATTATGGTGCTAAAGAAATTAAAGAGGATTGTTTACAAAGTAAAAAGCGGCATTTAAACTGAAATTTCATTCGCTACCTTCCAAGCTGAGGATAAAGAGGTTAAAAGTGAATTAGCCACTCTCTATAAGCGGTCTGCAATCTTTGGCTTTGAGTTGTTCTTTGAGATCACATAAAGTGCTCTGGATAATAGTTTTAAGCCCCTCTGAGACCAAAGTAAATCAACCTTGTAATGCGAAAGGAAAGTACAGAAATCTAAAATAAAATGGAGGGCAGAGTCATTTTGACCTTCGGTCTCCGGGGACACTTTCGACCGCTTCTTGGTCATCACATCTGCAGGGCGAACTATATGTGGCAGAGGTGATTACAGTAAAAGACACGCAGAGGTTATGTGAAGGTTCTCTGATGAATCATTGATGGAAAAGCAACGCAGGTTAAAATTAATTCAAAAAGAAGCTGAACTTAACACGAACTGGGCAGATTCCATTTCATTCCTAAGGATACATGAGAGACTCGAGACAAGTGACGGGTGACTTGAATCTTTACCTCGGGCGTCTGTGATAGAGACTGTGTCGAAGCAGACGGCACTCTGGTGGGTTTGTTTTAATACATTTTGTTTGACAAAGATAGAACAAAATGCAAAGCGACTGTGTCTGTCACAGGTTGGTCTCATTGGTCCAAAAACATAAAGAGACCCATCACGCTCGTCTCCCTGCTGGCTCATCTCGATCGTTCTCAGTTTGTTAAACAGTAGGATTTGACAACATCTTTACATTTTGACAATTGTGTTCTCTGAAGCCAAACGGAAAACTGAAAATGAACAATGCCTTGCACATCTGAGCACCTCTACATGCATCTCTGGCTTAGTGAAGCGTGTGCCACATTCAAACTGAGGATAGGAGACAGATTTTTCTTCTGTACCACACAAGCCGCAATATTTCACACACCCTACCTTTTAAAGCTAAATATTACAAAGTGGTATTTGTCCCAGCACTTTTATTTCCTACTCAAATGGAAAAAAAATGTTTGTGCAAGTTGTGCAACAAGTAATTGCTATAACAGCGTGCTATTCATTGTTTCCAGTTCTGGTTTCAAAGGCTTTATCCACCTCTAAGGATACCTGGAGAGACTATTAGCCTTGACATAATAACAAAGAGTGCAGAAAACCATTGAGGAAGTATATGCATCTGAGAGGACAAGAAGGTCACTTCAGCAGGAGGTTGGTGTACCTATATTACAAGCTTCACTGTATCCCCACAGCAGGTAACATATACAAGCTATTAAACTGGAATATTGTAGGACACAGGGTGTTTAAAGTCTATCCTGCTCTGCCTCAGTGCTTAATGGCTCTTTGAAAATAGAAACACATAGATAGTGGCTATGATTCCCACTCTTTAAAAATGCCATTTTCATGTTCTCCCACTTGGCTTCCCTTCCTGGGTGACTCATCCTCGCCTAAAGACCCATTTCCTACCATTAATCTCGGGGAAAAGGTGATTACAATGAGACACAGCATATGAAGATTATGTCCTCCTGTTTCCTAAATGCCATAGACTAATAAGAACTGATGATAATCACACTGTGCTCTGATTTATTTTTTTCAAAAAAAAAAGGCAGCTAACATAGTGATGAAGTGCCAAACCCTGCAAAATTTTCAAGGACTCCTTTGAACTAAATTGACTTCTTTTAGAAAAAAAGGAAGGACTTAATACTTTTCAGTATTTTTTAGTTGTTTTCTTGGTAGATTACATAAACTAAAGATTATATATACACCAGGAATAGTTCAATCCAGGGGGTTACGATCTGATATTGATAACTTGGCTGTGTCTATCTGCAGATACTGTACAGATCCAATATCTATGTAAAATTAATAACCTGTATACCTTACAATAAGGAAACATCAAGCAGGATGTAAACATTGTTCCTTACCTTGAGCATGAAATATAAGAAATAAATATATTCAAGTATAGAAATTTACAGAGTAAGTGGTATTTATTAGTGAATAATAAATTAATATAGGATAATTAGAGCTATAGTTTATTTGCACTGGTCTTATTTTGGATCAAAGTTAGAACTATTAGGTGGTAAAATGCTGTCATTTACAGTCACATAGCTTCTCCTTTTCCTCCTCACACACACCTGTGAAGACAGTAAACCAGTTTAAGTGAAATAATGAGGTTTAATGTGTTTAATTCCCTTGACAACAACACGTTCTGTTACCTTAAGTATAATAAAAGCTTGCCAACAGGTTTTACACCAAACTAACTTCCTTCAGAGGTTCTTACATAAGAACAGGACATAATGAGAGTGAAAGTAAATGAGGGAGCAAGTGAGAGAAAGTTTCATCATTAATGTCGGCTCACTTTGACCACAGTTTGCAGAAAGGTAAAGCACTTTTAAAGCATACAAACATAAGCTGTTGGTTAAATACCTCCAGACTGCTGTCTCTCTGCTGTTAGCTTAACCCTATGCTAAGTTAGCCCTGATATTAGCTGCTGGCGTCATGTGGCAAACACGCAACAGTATTATTTTTCTGGCATGAATCAGATCAGAAAAATTCAGCCAATGCAGAAATGCCTGAAAATCTGTATTCTGGTGTGAATGCAACCAGATGGTAAGGGCTCTGTTTGCAAAAAGGCTTCTGGTCTCAGAGAAGTTTATGGGAAAACAGCTTTCTGTCTTGACCTCTATAAACACTTTCCTGCTGAGTTTATGAGCTCAGTCATTTATTTTGGGTCATATTGAATAAAAAAAAACTGGTCAAGTTTTGTTAATCTTGCACTTCAAAATTGAGTGTCTTTGCAACCAAAACGGCATCGATCTGTTGTAAATGCTCATTTCAAGGCTTCAGAACGGGGCTTCAAAAGCTAGTGGGTGATATTTCGGTATCTATATCTGTTTTTTATACAGTCCATGGTGGCAGTTCCACATTACACAGCATAGAACTGAACTGAATGATCAGACCATGGATCTGCTGCTTGTCACCAATATTTAATCCACATATTGGTGCATCCCTAATATACACGCACCCGTGTACATGCCATTGCTTTCTATCTTAAATTAAGGTTTTTCATATAGTAAAATATTACACGCTGAATATGATATGAGGGCCATTTATGAGCAGCTCAACCATTACATTTTACTAGGACTTATCAGCCAAAACTTTCTAGCAAAAAGAATAGAAACCTCCTGATGGATATGATCGAGCAACAGGAAAGAATCATCACTCACTACAACTATGTAGAAAGTTTCTCTCAAATTGAAGTATTTTTTCCTTTAATTATTGCTACTCAGTTTATGCTACAGTTCTGAAAGACCTGGAGTCATGTAAATATAATTGCTTTCGATCTCACGCATGTATTTTATGAACGACATTTTAACTGTCCAAGACTAATAAATACTTTTATATTCAAGACGTTTCTCTTGGATTTCTTTTAAGTTATGGCCATTTTTAATATGAAAGTATGATAGTTTTCTAATATTTTGTGTCAAGGAATTAACATATTAACTGGATTGCACAATCAAGCTGGAGTCTGTCATCTAACAGCCAACTGTAAATTAGAGTAGTGAAAAAGAAAACTGCTGTATTTATAACAGGAATTTTTCACCGTCCCTGGAACAGGGGAATTATTTCTCAGTTCCTATTTTTCACTTTGAATTACTCCTCTGGTTCATTTATCTCTTGGCCAATAAAGATTAAGATCCTACTGAAGCCTTGTCAGTTTGAAGATCAGTTGTCAGTTCTGATGAATTACATTGATTACATTACGTTAACAACGTTGCAATCTTTGCAGCACATCGCTGCTGAAGGTCCAGAAAGACCACGAGTCCTTAAGAACGAAAAGGAAATAATGAGGGAAATATTTAAGTTTAAAAAAAGAGGAGCACCAAGTAATATGTCTGTTTGAGTGTTTTAACTTCAAGGCAGAACTTACATTTGAATATTTCAAATAGGCTCATTTTTCTTTGCGGAGTAAATCGATCTTGGGTGTTATGCAGCAAATGGAAGTCATTTGCTGACATAGGGTAATGCAAACTGCATTGAATATGTTGCTGATTTGTGGCTGCAGTAAGAAATCAGTCATAATGAAAGTTTGCTGTAAATATCTACATAAATCATAGCGCATTTTCTAGACAACTACTTAGGTCATCACCTACTGGATACAATAACAGGAAGTTGTCTTATGCAGCAATGAATATCCATAATTTACTAAATATTTTATAGCAGGAGCAGCATACTTTTGTGGAAATGTTAAGTGTTTTCCTCGAGGATCATCTGTTCTTCCACACTTTTCTTAGCTTGATGGCACACCAGCGACTCATGACCATCTTCCACCTGAGCTACACTTCCTTGGAGAGCAACAAGGTTACACACTCAAAAAAATGAAATTGGGTGGTTGTTACATGCACAAGATCCAAACTTGTAATATGAACTAAATAATTCCATGTTTCTATGGTGAATGTAATTGAATCATGTAGCATCTACATGAAATTCAGCAACGTAATTTGTTCTTGTTGAGATGACATCATACAATCTAGTAAGAGTGGTTAGTTGCCTGGATCCAGCCACTCTTACTGGATTGTATCATGTCATCTCAACAGGAACAAATTAAGTTGCTGAATTTCATGCAGATGCTACATGATTCAATTACATTCACCATAGAAACATGGAATTATTTAGTTCAAATTACAAGTTTGGATCTTGTGCATATAACAACCACCCAATTTCACTTTTTGAGTCAGCTCACGAAATCCACAAGATCACATTAGATGTCAAACCACAGGAAAATCAGTGGGGTTACAAGAGGCAGACAACCACACCACCACGTGTATGCTGTTATTATTTCGTATGGTTTAACTTGTCAAGGACAACAACATAAAGCATCATCAAGCATAGCTTTCCTACTTTTGTTAAGTCTGTATTGACAGATTAATGCCATGGTGGTTCGTGCTGTTGCCTCAGAGCAAGAAGATCCTGGGTTCAAATCCACAATGAGGCGAAGTTTGCAGTGGGTTCTCTCTGCGTACTCTGGTTTCCTCCACAGTTAAAAGTCATACAGTTGTAAGGGTAGCTGGTTATTCTAAATTACCCAAAGGTGTTGAAGTGCAAATGGTTGTTTGTCTCTGTATGATAGCGACCTGTCTAGTCTGTACCCTGCCCCTGTTACCCTATCACTTCTGCAGCCCAGATAAAGATAAGAAGATGGGTGGATTGGAAGTTGCTGTAAATCCGTTGAATCTTATTTTTGTTGGACATTATGTAATATGAATACATGTGCTACAGACATAAGTTACATTTCATCTATTCAACAAGATTATCATTGGTGTAACAAACAAATATTTTACTAGTTCATGTAACAAGACTGACTTTTGATGTGCCAAAGTGTTTAAACAATATAAGATGAATTTAAATAAATCTAATTAGACTAACGTGGTACAAACATGTTGGTTGAACAAAAGTCAAATTAATTGAATGTTACTGTTAATATTATGTTAAACCTACACACATATATCGTGTTGACACAACACAACCAAGATGGATTAATATAACATGATTTGTTTAGATGGAATATAAGTGGCAAGATAAAGTTACGTTCATCCAATGACTTATTTTTTTGAGTGCAGAAGTAGCTGTTTGTTCCCGAAGAGTGCTGGTGTTAGCTGGTAAAACCAACCAAACAGAGCCAAAGAAAAAGACAGCAACTTCACTTGATGAATAAAATTTATTTTTTAAATTACACCACCAGAGTCATAGCCAACCAAAAATAAAGAAAGAAACAAAGAAAGAATTGTCTTGTGTATAAAAATTTTACCTCTCTGATTTATTGTTGCTTTACAAAAAACTTTTCTTTTACTGAGCCTCTTAATGGTCTGTGGAAAAGCTGTAAGGCAATCAATTATTACTTTAAATGCTTATATGTGTATTCTAATGTTTCCTGATGGTTTTTGCTAAATTACCTTTCAGGAAATGTTAAATACCTTATCAAACAGGTAACATTTAATAGTATATCGTGCCTTTGCAAAGTACTTTAGTTTGGTAAATTGATTGAAATGATTATTTTGGCATTTACTAACCCCACTCTCTTCTAATGTAACCTTTAAATGACGTTAGATCATCCAAAGTTACCTCTCTTGCTGTTTTGCTTGGTTTTAGTCTGATGTGTTGCTACCTTTCACTGTGCCTACAAAGACTTCAGTACAAGAGACTTGCAATACTTTCACGTTGTCTTGCAATAACAATTGCCTTAATTTACAGTACGCTTCCCTGAGATTCATTTGAACAATCTAGTGTTGGTCCTATCATGTAATACTGCACAGCCAGTGAACTGATAGGAGGAAAGACTATAGATATTAAGGAGAGGAGAGATGATATGACTCTCTACGTCGTGAATTTTGAGCTCATTAATCATGTTATGAGGGTGATCTTTCAGTGTTTAGCTGCTGCTATGAGCATACAGCTGCTTTTCTGTTGTGACGAGTGAAGATGTGGCTGGACATGCAGTTAATATTCAGGTTTCTCCTGCTCTTGTGGTTGAACTTATGGTGGATATGTCTGTGGTGGATATAGATCTGGACTGGTAGCAATCCTAACTACAAAAAACAGCTTTTTAATGCAGAGGTAGCAAAGGTACAGGCATTCTTCACTTGAGTAGAATTATAGAAACATCTTCTAAAAAACAGTCAGGTGAAGTTTGAAGGACTCATTCAACATCTTTACAGAAGTATAAAAGTTAATAAGTACAAGCTCTGAAAAGTGCTCAAAGTATAAAAATAAAATGTAGCTCCTTGAAGGACATTTCTACAGCTCTGTTGTCGATGGGTGACTTTGCTTCTAACAACATGACTATAGTCAGGGGTTAAAGTGGGATTAGCCAGATGTGCTACACCTAAGACTGGCTGTCGTGTGCAGTGTGGGGAAAATAATCACTTAAAAAACAAGAAGAAGATGCTCTGTGTGTACAGGCTGTGATCAGCTGACGTGCTGCTACTGCTCTGAGCTTTATGGAGCTACACGGGCCAATTCATCAATATATAAGAAGATGTTTCATGAGGCATACACTGCTACACTGACAGTATAATGTTTATTCTGTCATTTTACTAGACAGAATAAAGTTGATATAAAAAACAAATCTAAGGTTCATCAGCTTAAATTCAATCTGATGTCAGCAACCATTGATGTAACCTAACCAAGAACCAAGAAAGCCACAAATTCTCCTCATCAGAAAAAACTGAATGCTTTACTGTAAATTCACCCTGAAGTTCCCTCCTTTTAGGTTCAACTTATGTCTGGAAAGTGTGCAGTGAAAAACATAACTGCAAGTTGGAAAGTAAAGATATTGTGTGAAAATATAGGGAGTAAAAACTTACCAGAAGAAGAAATAGCTAAAAATTGTATTTATGTTTGTTGTTTTGGTGTTTTGTTGTTCTCATCATAAATGATCATCTTGGACATGAATGTTTTGTCTCCGCGTATGTTTAGATTCTAAGGAGATGTCTAGGATGCAACTTGACTTTCAATGGTGACCCACAAGTCATAACTATGTTTAAAATAGGCGTCTTTTTATATTCTTTTTAATTTGTAGAATTTCTTTGATCAGTTTCTCTAGACTAAGAGCAAGTTGTTGCAAAAGTATTGTAAAGTAACCAAAAAGTTAATGTTTGTAACTTAACATAATACCTGTTGTAAGGTAATGTGAAAATAGTCCTTAAAAGGTTTTTGTGTACAACACTAAAAAGGAAACAGCAATGGAAAGAAAAAAAACTTTGTTTTTAGTGCATCTTTTGGCGGCTGTTTCACCCACTCATTTATCCTGTGACTGGACTTTAAAAGAGCTACAGTTTTGATGTTCATATTGTCAATACAAAGTCAGAGTCAATGGTTTTGTACAGTAAAAGCTTGTATCCCTCAGGGTTGTGTATGCTCGCTGCTGTGCTGGTTTTGTTTATTGGTCTCTCTCAAGTTCTCTTGTGCAGTCCCCGGAGATATCAACATTAAATTGCTTTTTGGTTCAGAAGCTACTCAGATGCATTAGAAGTTGTAATGGACTTTGCCTTAGTGAAGGCGTCAGGCAGTGTATTGATTGTGCCTACTGGGTACAGCTGAAACTGCTTCACACCTCTGAATAATTCATGTCTCTATTACAATTATTGTCCTAATTGTAACAATGTTTGGATGGCAAACTGCAAGGAAGGGAAAAAGAACTTACTTTGTCTTTCTCTGTCTGCCTTATATTATGTCAAACTGTGAATAGTAATGTGATCATTTTTCATACAATGTTATAATCTTATCCATTATGAAGATGATAACTTGTGTTGCCTGAAAGGCAAACAAAGTTTTAGACGGATCACGCCTCTTAGTTTTAATTAAAAATCACAGACAGCTTAATTGCAGTGCAGTTGTGCTCTGCTGGCCTGTGATTGCTTCAGAAACTGAAAACGAGATTGTACGAGGGACTGCTGCTAATATTGCTCCGTGCTTCTTGCCCCATCGCTCCCCCATCAAGTGGACTTTGCAAACTTTTCTTTACAAGTTCCTTATCACCGTGTAATAAAGTGTCCTTGGAGGATGGATTCTTTAAAACGGTACTTTGATAGGTGAAAACTGCAGGGACAAAATGTCACTTGAACTCATTCTGTATGCAACAGAAAGTCAAGCGAGGCGCTTAAAGTTCTCCAGCTCTTTGAGGCTATTGTGTCATATTTGCATCTATTGAAGTAAGCCGCTTTTGAAATGTACCTCAGCAGAATTATGTATTTCTGAATTGATAATGCTGATCTGTAATTCACTGCAGCCTCTTAACAGTATGTAAGATGCCATACATATTTATGAAAATCTCAGCCTCTGGCTTACATTTAGCTGATTGTGCACTTCCCATACAGTCCAGTCTGGTCATAATCCATCATTATGTCTTGAAGGGGAACGACTGCCCCCACCTCCTGCACCCCGCTCAAGGTGTGTTAAATTATTGGAGATTTTTATCGAAACATTTTAAGTAATTTTTCATTGTATTGTATTTATTGTGTGAGCTTATCAGTGAAACATTCTCGCATGAATTGAAAATGTTGCTGCTCGATTCAACATTTTTTATTATCATCGCTGATTCTTCCCCCTGTTTCAATCTTAATACATAATAAAGAGGTTTAACTATAACCGAGCTTTCCCTTTGCACTTTAAAAAGAATTCTGACTCCTAATAATATTCATCCCTTTACTTGCTGATTTGTTTCTTGTGTTATTCTCTTAAATTCCTTGCATCTGATTCCCTAGGGCACCTTGTTTTTTCCCATTTGTTCTCCAAATTTAGAACCTTTTACCTGTCTGCTGATGTACCCATGTCACCCTTTCACTAGAAGTCTTATTTGTCCCAAAAATGATTTGAGTGATTCTGTGATGCAGTGGGTTGAAAGCCTCCTGTAATCACAAACGTCTTATTTGCGGTCTGCCAGCAATTCAAAGGTAATTGATAAGTGTTGGCGTCGGCATCAAAGTAAAATAACATTTGTACATCAGAAGCTGTCAGTAACTTCACAATCAAGTATTAAATTGGGTTGCTATTTGATAGGGCTAAAAACAAAAAACCACAGAAACAAAACAACATTATCTGATTACCCAGTGCATGCACACTCCACTAAGGAAAAAATAAATAAAAAAGCTGTTTACAGAGACTCCAGCTCCCTCAAATTGAGTTAGGATTAAAAAGTACTATTGATTTCCCTGTAATAACAACACTTTTTGCTAAGCCTAATGTTCCCTTGGTGCAGTTTAAGCCCAAATGTTGCCTGAGTCCTAATTTCCTTAAATTGCTCAATCATCAAGCCCGAGTACAATCAGACGGTGACATTCCAAGTTTCATTGTTACCAACCTTGTTCGAAAAAGACTTTGAGAGTTGTTTAAATCAGGTTCATTTAAAAAGTGAAAAAATTAGCAGTGTTTTTATCATATGGAGCTTCACTCTGGTTTGATTATATCATGGAATTCATCTGGCTTGCTTCAGCTCATTTGTCTCACTTAAGGTAGTAGTAGTTGATGTGTTTTCAGTGAAATGTCCAGGACCCCATTTATAAACACATACACACACACAGTGTCAACAAGAGCCCTGAATATACTAGAATAGCTTGACCATATCTCATTCTTCCATATTCTCCCAGTCTCTGTTGATGATCTAAAACTCGAGTGTTAACCATCACAATTGTTTCCAAAAGCCATTAGTCTGTTGTACATTGTTTATATTTCAAACCTTTCTTGTATGACCAGGGTCTCACTCAGGGGTCTGTAATGAATTTTGATCTACAGATCAATTTACAATTTTAGATTTTACAACACTTTATTTTGAAGAACTATTGTCACAAAATAATAATGCCTGGTTCACCCAAGTCTTAACAATAATGGTTATCAAGGAAATTCTGGAACCTTTGAGATTTATTATATCACTGTATAACCACTAGCCCCACCCTATCATGGGATTTACTGAGGTCAATTGGCCCAGGATGTGAGTGGGCGGTAAGGCGAATGCTCAAACCTCTACTTCAGAGAGACCAAACAGCCACTTCATAAACGGCACGACATAGAAGAGCCACCTCGACGGGTCAAGACTCGGCTGTCCATCTGCAATCAAAGGACAAAGGTCACTGTTTCGAGGATGCCAATGTTCACGTTTTGGAAAGAGAAGACAGATGGTTTGAAAGAGGAGTGAAAGAAGCCATTTATGTGTCTGTGGAGGTTCTCAGACATCCAGGTCATCGTAGTCTAAGGAGCTTGGAAAGAAATCGTCTGAACTTCTTTAAGTTGCTTGAAGATGTTTCACCTGTCAAGCTTCTTCAGTTCTAGGGTCAAATGGTGGAGAGTCCCTATGTCCCTATCTATGTCCACTGCGAACGACCATCTTTGAACAGAGGCAGTGGCTTACGACACCAACTGTCTGCCATCTATAATCCAGTTTTGAGATCCCTTCCCAGATGCCTTAATGCCCACTCACAGGCCATTTGACCTCAGTGAATCACATGATAGGGTGGGGCTAGGTTTCACAATGGGTTCACCCGAAACCTTGGCTGATTGTGACCCACACCCGTTTTCACATCTTGGCTCATGTGATTAGGCACAGGATCAATAGAGGGTCCATGACCCTCGTGGGGGGACTCCTATAGGCCTTAAAATCTCGGACTCTACACCAGTTGCTTTTAGAACTGAAGAAGCTTCTCAGATAAGAGGTGAAACGTATTCTAAGAAGAAATCCACATGCTTTTCTTTCTAAGCGCCTTAGACTACCATATACAATATTAACAACAATAATAAAGGTTATTTATGAAAACAGAAAATGTTTCACAAATTGATTATTTCAAAGCAGTGGTAGAGTGTTTCCTACACTCACTGAAATGGGAGCTCAGGTGCCAATGGAAAACGTTCTGGTAGTTTTCATCTAGTATATTATCCTTTTCTTTATTGGTATTTCTGCAAATAGCAAATAGTAAAGTTCAACATGTGTTTAAAATATACAGAAAACCATCAATAAGAAATTAATTATTAATTATGGCGAATTACTTCATTTTAAAACAGTACATTGTACTGTATTTTGATAGATTTTTTTTTCCAGTGCTGTTTTAGTATGTTAGCACTGTTGTTTCACATGAACAAGGTCCTGGGTTCAAATCCACCAGCTGGCTGGGGCCTTCCTCTGTGGCGCTTGCATGTTCTTTCTGGCCTCTTCCCACAGGCACACACACACACACACACACACACACACACACACACACACACACACACACACACACAGACACATACACAAAGTCTTAAACACAAGAAAATGGGTGGATAGACTGTTTCTGAGATTCCCACATGGCCCTTCGAGGACAAGCAGGTTCCTGTCTCTACCTGGTTGGAACAGAGACAGTTCTCGTGAAAGGGTCATGGTCTCCCTTGACTGCGTGCACGACTGGCATGTACAGTTTCACAGTTTTAAGATTAATATTTTAATAATTTCATTTGTGTCTCTTTGAGTCACTTTAGGAAGTCATCAGATGAGAACAGTGCTGAAGGACAAAGCCATCAACAGAAGCAAATTATTTCGATCATCATTCTCTATTTTTTAAATGTCCTAGAATTAATTTTGAACATCAAGAAATCCTTAAATATAACATTAAGTAACCCAGTGATATTGTATTGCTGTTTGTAACTAAAACTCTCTCTTAAATGCAGACTGGCAAATGCAGTCAATTTTGCCCCCCCAAGTACAATAATATGCAATAATATCTGACATGTCTGGTTATCACTCCTCAGGGCTGCACAGATGTTGAACTGTAAAATCGAGCCCAGGGCAGCTGAAAAATGCAAAGTGACTAAATTAGCATTCAGTTGGCTGTATATCTTTGAGTAAAAATCTTGCTAAAAATGGGGGGAAAAAATAAACTTTAGCCTTGGATTGTGTGCTCTTAATGAATTCAGTGTTGATAAATTTGTTTAAACATGAGGGAAACAAGATGATTTGGAGTGCCAACGTAACAGGGTCAAATCACTCAACAGCTGAGTGCAAACTCATATGCAACTTCACACGGAACAAGGTTAGCACACCGTGCAAGTGGAAAGTACTTACTTCAACTCTTTATGTACAGTAATTTGACTTTGTCCCATTTGATGAAATAGAAAGCCCAACTAGTGCAAAACGTTACACACGGCAACAACCAAGGGATGTTTAAAAAATAATGACAGTAACCTGATTTCATAGTGTAGAAAGTGCAAGCACACACAGTAAAGTCAGTATGTCGGAAGCTTTGAATTGTCATTGCGAGGATTAATAAAGAATGAGCTTCTTTAATGTTTCGCCTGAGTGAGCTCATAAAAGCCGACGTGTAGTGAAGGAAGAGATGGAATACAAATAAACTCAGGCCCAATAAATGTCACTACTCTCCTTTTGTGTTTTCAAGGTATTCAGGAAATGGGAGACTTGGGTGTCCACGTTAGGGAGACAGGAGAAAGAGGCTGGGAAACTAATTTTTCAGACGCTTGGTAAAGGGCATTGTAAAATGCTCTCAATTTGTCATACACAATTGGCTGCATGCTTTCAGAGCACAGAGGGAAAAGGCTGTATTTTTATGTAAGGTCTGTGCTCTATCTGATTCTACCTCATCACTGGAGACTCAGCGAGAATCTGATGGCAGAATTGCCAGAATGAGCTTTTGTGAATGTGCAAAACTCTTCCTAGGCCCATCGTACATTTTGTCTGTGTATGCCTTTTCTTTTTGCTCCACTCCAAGTTATTCACACATTCTGATTCACCTCTCTTGCTTTACTGATTCAATTCAGACTTGAGGCATTTCTGCAGCCATCTTGTGTCCATACTGAATAAGAGTCTAATTGACGAACCTATTCACCTTTTTTTTTTTCACAAGGACATCTGAAATTGACAGTGCTTTGTGAGAAAGAGTTGCCAGACTAGCAGCTGCCTCACAAAAGGCTAGTCAGTGGGGCGAATGCAATATGCAACCTGGCTATGTAAAATCGGTTTGCAGAGTAGTTTTGTGGGCAGTGAGGAGGATGGCGGTCAGCTGAAGTGCAGCGTTTGATGGATAAACCTGCTCGCAGTGATGCGATGCGGGCAGGACTTTATGGCTCAAAAAAGCGCCTAAAAAAAGACAACTGGTTTCAGTTCTGGACTCTGGATAAAGCCTCCTTCGTGTCTTTTTAGCAGTAAACCGTGTAAGGAATAAATGGACATTTTGTAACTTTATCAGGGGAACCCACTCATAGTTTTTTAAAAGACTGTTTCACAGGACCAAAATGTATATTAATGCTTTTTTCATGTGGGAGGACTTTTCCCATTTTTATGCCACATTAGCGGCGTATCTCTGGGGAAGGTTTGGTTGGTCAGTCTGTTGGTCTGCCCACAACTATGATGAGATTTTATTTATAGGGAAATGAGCTTAATAACTCTGAAAATCTTTTGAGCTCCACCAGTGGGTTGGCATTTGTGTTTTTCAGTGATTGTTTTAACAGCTGGATGACTCATTGTGAGACTGGGGAAACAGATGGTTCTCAGGTGATGAATGGTAATGATCTTGGTGATGACTTGACTTTTTTCTCTAGCTTCCTAGTAGATCAAGCTTTCATGTACCCTGTGCAATTCCAACATCTGTTCAACTGATAAGCACAAACTGCATACTGGCCAAGAGTCCTAAAGACTTCGCTGATCTCCTCACTTTTCTGCATCACTGATAGTCTCATATTTGTGATTTTGTTTTTTTTATGAAAATGCCAATAGATTGCAATTAAATTTTGTACATTATATAACTAATGTATTACTGATCATCTAGGAACCCATCAACGATTTTAATGATTCCTCTGGAAACAGCAGCCAATATTTAATGTTTGTTTACAAATGTAAATAAAATTGAAAAAGCAAAAATATGTTTAGGCAAATGGTTTAAATGTTGTAGTCAATACTACTATTTCTACTGGTAAACAAGGACTAACAAGAAGCACTCCAAACCTCTCCCGAGGCCCCTCACTCATTGGGCAATATTCACTTTTAAGAGAAAACTCTTGTAGTTTGTATATATATATTTTGTTTCTTTTGTTTAAAATGTTCTTAGTGCACTAAAAGCAATTGCAACGTGCAGGCTTTTGATATTTGCCTTATTGAAACCCATTTTAATACACTTAAAATCATTTTTAGTATAGACAGATCAATACTTTATTGATCCCAGAAGGGAAATTGTTGTATTATAGCAGTATAAGTTTTTTTTATGTCGATATAGAACATGTATAGCACTCATTTAATTGTTTAGTAAAATTCATTTAAATGTGTAGTAATAAATATCAAGTGAAAAAAAACATTTTTGATCAGAAGCTTGTTTTGTGTTCCAATATAGAAGCATTATTTTCTCTTTGACCTTGAGATTATTTATTGACCTTGAAGGAGAGGTCAGAGGTCACAGTTCAAGTTCAAGTTTGTTTTATTTATGTAGCACATATTAATACCAAATAACTCTCATACAGTATTAAAAGTCAGTGGTCAAATGTGATTGGATATTTTTCATTTTTCCACTGTACTTTCTATATGTTGACAATACTTAACACGCTTGCAAGAATCACAGTTTCTAAGATATAAGGCTTTTTGTAAGTTTTTGACCAATAAATGATTAAGGTGTCCTTGAACACCTTGGTGGATGTTAAATGGATTTAAATGTATTGTTAACGTGACCCCACACCACACCGCTACAAAGCTGTAACAGAATAAAGTCAAACCCTTTTGAGCCACAATGTTTACAGACAGAAAGAATGACCCGCACGCACACATGCGCTACCAAAAACAAAGGAGGTAAAAGTATGTTTCTGCCAATCAGAGACTGTTTTGCTGGTCATAGTTTGAATTTCTTTAAAACGTTGATTTTTTTAACAGGTCCAACTTTATAATTTTTATACCATCTGCATTTTATCATTGTCACAGCGAGCATCTTAGCAGCCTTACAACTGCTACCCAGGTAGTTTTATTTCCATACCTTTGCTGGGATTACAGTGGCTTATTACTTCACTCTGATGCAACCCAACAGCATACAGTACATCACTGAAAGGAAAATGCTAACAAACTTGTTAAATACTCTGATACATGCATATGCAGGTACACACACAGTCCTCATTCTATAAAGCACATGTGTCAAACTCCAGGCCTCGAGGGCCGGTGTCCTGCAGGTTTTAGATGTGTCCTTGATCCAACACAGCTGATTTAAATGGCTAAATGTCCTCCTCAACATGTCTTGAAGTTCTGCAGAGGCCTGGTAATGAGCTAATCATTTTATTCAGGTGTGTTGACCCAGGGTGAGATCTAAAACCTGCAGGACACCGGCCCTCGAGGCCTGCAGTCCGACACCCCTGCTATAAAGTCTCTTCCCCAAAGCCAAAGGCTGTCAAAGAAACAGAAGACACACATGGAGCCCTTGAGCTGCGAGGGCCCTGGGCCAAAATGCAACTTAAATCAATTCCGTTTGATTAGGTGCCACGGCATACACTACATCATTATAATTCCATTAACGCAGGGATGGATTTTCAATGAATGTAACTGCAGGCAAATAGTTGGGCATAATTGTGTGAAATGAAATACAGCATAGGTTTGGAATATGGGTGTGAATTTCTTTCTTTTCTCCCATTTCTCCTCCCTGTTACCAGAAAAGGACTTTGCCTCATCCTAATGCTGTGGTCTTGATCTGTTTCTTTTTGCAAAGCTGCTTCTGCCCCACAGCATGTTAAAAAGCTTTTAGAATGCTTAGTCTAAATTATTTCACACTTTATTATATCAGCTTTGGCTCACTGGGTCGGGGTAAGACCACCATGCAATTGCCTGAATACTGATAAATAAATACTGTATATATGCCACTGGTTACAGCACGGAGAGGTTAAGCATGTGAATAAGGTCTATTGTTGTTTTTCTACTTTGCTTTTTAAATAGTATTAGACACATTACAGCAGCAGACTCAAAGCCAGGATTTTGATAGAGGGCCGGACAGACTCGTAATGTGATTACGCATGTCATCCATGAGGGCAAGTGGCTGGTGCTTAAAGAGCATCAGAGCATGAGCGGAGCAGTGGTAAAGCTAGCCAGATTTACAGCATATTTACTGCAATTTTATGCCCAACTAATCAACCTTTTCTGAGCATATATATGAGCTATACATTAGGCAGAAATATTTAGACTTGTCCAAGGATTTTATCTCCTGATATGGAAAGTATTTCTATGGCTGCTGAAATACCTCCCACTTCTTAGATAGTTTTTTTTTCTTATTTATCTTTATTGCCTAGTCTGGCAGATGAACTCGGACTTGAACTTCCCCGGTTCTTGAGCTGAAAATGTTTGCACAAAATTTCAGCTTTGCTTCTGTATGATTTCTTTCTCCTTTTTTTTTCCAATTACTGATCACAGTCAGCTCAGAGTAAACCGGTCCTTAAGCTGCTGCAGAGTTTGTGTTGGACACGGTGCATCTTTAACACAATGTGAGCTGGAGGGACTCATCAAATATTTGTGTCTTTCCCAGTCAAGCAACACAGTGCTTACACTGGCTGGATGACTCAGTGCCCCCATGTGCCCTCTTGGAAAGTTCCCCTGCGTAGAATGGATGCTGCAGACATCCGCAGTGACAGAAAGTCACTGATGAAGGTCAACAATCCATCAGGCCCTAAGGAGGAAAAAACTCTGAGCCACCGAGTGAACATTTAAAATGATGAATGTATGCAGCAGATTAACATAAATAGCAGAGTAAATGCTGACCAAATGTTTTCTTTGTAAGGTCAGCGTTTCTAGTTATATATCACAAATATGGTATAAGCTATAACACTAGCACCATCCTCATATAACAGCTTGAACCAAAACACTGTCATTCCCAATCTGACTTAACTGTGCAAGTAAGTAAACAGTAATCAATAAAAACTGTGCCGTTGGATAAAATGTGAAAGTGCTATGATGCAAATTCTTCTTCAGCATGATATGTCAGGACACATCTGTCAAATATTTCCAGCTGATCATTTTTGCCTTGAAAGCTACTTACACACCTGCACTTTCAGGTTCTCACTTGGGTAAACTGTTATACAAATACACACACAAATCCTATAAATCCACGTGTATGCACATCCATATCATTCATTACAATATTACAGTAACAGAGGAGCAAAACTACTGTAGTTACTCTGTGGTTCAATATTTTGCTGTGAGCCACCAGCGCTTGCCAATGAGGCAATGGAGCAACAACTGTGCCAGTTTGTGTTGAGCAAGGGGAAATCAAGGGGAGATTTATGAGCATAATAATGAATCCTATGCCCGCTTTAATTACAACGATCCTGGACTCTTTGAAGTATGCTGTTGCAGCTGGAAACCGTTTGCCTTGTGTCTGAGTCCTTTACACTGAACAGATAAACACGGCTCAAGTACTAAATTTGCATGTTAGTTAGAATTTTTAAATGATTTTCTCATATTTGTCAGCATCGGTGTTAACAAATTACAGAAAGGGGAGCTTAATTTGCCAGCTCTGTTTACATGTGTAATGCTGAGAATATTTAGGATTCGCTCAGACTTTCATTGTCTATTAGTGAAATCGAAACTGAACAGGGAGCTTAACTAGGTTTGTGAGCTACAGTAAGCCATTAGCAGCTCATGAGTCATGGTGCAGATGATGCTAATATATTTCGTGAGTGAATTTTGAATGTCAACCAACCACCATTTGGAGGGCAAAGATGAGCCCCGCGCAGATGCTTTTCACCCACGTTGTCTCTGATGCACCTGTCCCCACCGTATGTCAAGCACTCCAATCACCGCAAACCAACCTAAACAAGGCAAATCGATCAGTATCTGTGCCAAAGGAGGTGTGTGACAGTTCCACCTGTGTTTCACCAGGCATTCACTTCCCTTTCTCTTGCCCAGATAAAGAGTCTGATCTCTGGCAGAATAAAAACGATCTGTCAGCTCCTGGCAGGCTCAGGCTCTCCAAAGAATCAGACTCCCGCAACACCCACCTTCTCTCCCCAGGTGATGGTGATAGCAGGGTGGATGGGAGGGAGTTCCAGTTGATAACAGTTTTTATGATTCTACATTTCCATATTTTCATTTTAAGCTTTCCTTTTGGATTGATAAACATTATAAATGAGAAGAAAATGGAAAACAAACAGACATTTTTCATTTTTATATGTTTTGTAATATTCAAATGCTGGTGTTTGTTGAAACTGCTGTTTATCTTTTAATGTTAATGTTAAATCATTCTCTGTCCAGGGATTCATTTTTATTCATTCCTTTACATCATAATACTGCGCATGATCCTTTACATACTCGGGGAAGTTAGCCAACCTCAAAGGAGTAACATGAATAAACCCGCAAAAAGTATGGGTCCAGCTCCCCATAAGAAAGTGGAACAAGTGTATGAAAAAAACAGTAGCTTTTTTACTAGGTTATAAATGCACATGAGAAATCATCTGCAAAAGTTCAAAGAGGAAGAAAAAGCAGTGAGACTTTGACTGTGACGGAAGCGTCGTTTTGAAAAGGCATGGGTTAAAAAATAGTGAATCCTTCCTTTTAAGCACATCACATCAAACAGTTTATAGGATGGATCTGGAATGCGTCTTATACGAGCTATATGATTTTCTAACTCACAGGAGGATATGTTTATAATGTCTTTTATTAAAGTTCTGAAAGTTTTTCATCCAAACAAGAAAAATCCCATGAAATAATTAAAAATCCAATAAATTCAATTTTTTCAGTTTTGTGCATGTTGTCAGTTCGGTTTTACAAATAACACTGTCTACATACTGTTGTGCACCATTCAAAAATACATTTGTAAAACAAACATATATCATGTGCTAAAGGGTTTTTACATGGTCTAAAATTGTTCTTCATTGTCTTATTGATTTCAAGGGAGAAATCCTCATCATCTGCATATAACTGATGATTTTGTATGTTATGTAACTACTGCAAAATAATGAATGATTATTAGATTATTACATTATTTGGTACACTGGATATGCTGGGTATTTCACAATGGAAGGCTATAGTGAAAAAAAAAAACTAACAACTTAGAATTAAAATTATTCAGTCGCTAAAGTAACGCTGGGTTATTTTCACATGTTTCTGAAGTGTTTTTTCAGATCCTGTATCAGTGTTTAATTTCTCTAATTTCTCTAGGGTTTTGCGCCAGCATTTATTGCTGGTGCCTAAGCTCATTTGACAGATTGACAACTTGTTATTGTGTCTTATTAATATACTTCTTTTGTATGCAAACACTTTTTATGCAAATTGATACAAGACTGCAGGTTTTAATGTAAAAACAAGTCCAGCATGTTTGTATGCATGACAAAGCACATAGTACGAGTGTGTAGACAGGTAAGCCTGATAGTCTTTCATGATCAACTTATTGCCTGTTTACTGACAGTACAGAAAGTTAAGGTTCCAGCCAGCACCCCAAAGAGCAACCATTTTTCCCATTTCATACATATATATTTCATTTTTTCGCCAGGAAGATTGTGTTGTTGTGGAACAAGGTCAGAGCCCCAGAATACTGCAGGGGGAAACATGTTAAGTGAGCTGAGAGGAGCCAGAGTGAGCTTGATGGATGCTTGGCAGGTTTAGAGTGGAGCGCCTTAAGACCTCTTTCTCTCTCTCACACACACACACACACACACACACACACTCCTTCCACTGACTGGAGTCTCCTGCTCTTTTCATTGGGTGGCAAAGGTTTGCATAGCCTGGCTCGTGGAATCAATCAGGAATACTCATGTGAAATTAGTGAAACTGCAGGGGATGACTTATTTTTTTCCTTAATGGCTTTAATCTGGGATAAATGCACTGTTAGATCTTTCTTGCCTTGTTTAATGCTGTTGAAATAGAGAGGAACCCCCATTCCTGCGACTGAGCAACACTGGCCTCTATTGGCAGCCAGAGAAACAGGACTTAACATGAGGAACAGCAGGTGAAAAACATAACTACATTATTAAATATAACAAATCTTTCTCTGTCTACCACTCTTTTTATCTGTCTGTATGTGTGTTTAGGATGTATTTGTGTGTGGCTTTTTTTCTTTGTTTGTGAACATGTCAGTGCAGCGCATTGCAGGCACACGTCTGTTCTCTTTGTGGCTGCGTTTGTTAATGTCACTCAATACAGGCAAATTGAAGGTGCCATTGTTAGTGCCGGAGGGCAACGGGAGTGCATTTGACAGCTTGACAGCTCTCATTAGCGTATTAGACACAAACAGTGGCACAGATGCTCCCGGTCAGTCCTTGGTCAGCCTGGAGCTTTGCTTAACGGACCACTGACAGGTGGCTTTGTGGCACTCTGTCTCGTGGTTGACAGGGTGGCAAAGCAGAAGCTCATCTTCAATAGACTGCTGGGATTGCCAAGGACGGTAGATATTTCACAAGCATGAATAGTGTAAGACTATAATTAAATGAATTGTGAAGGATTTGCAAACATGTAAACACTGAAGCCCAAGTGAAAATACAGAAAACAATAAAGGAGAACCAAAGAAATGGAAAAACACATTAGCATCAACCGTTTCTATGACTGTTGCCATGTAGCGCTTGCAAGAAAAAGGGTACCTTAAAGAAAAACGAATGCTTGCTTATTGCTCGTTATTTGTATTATAAAGAATTTTCAAAGGCAATCATAACAGGAAGCTCATATATGCAACCTTGAACTGCATTTGGTCATACAGCCTTTAAAGCAAACTCACTCTCTCGTACAAGCCCAATGCTCTGGTCCAGTGGTTTGGTTTGAAATGAAATTTTCCCTTTTTTTTCTTCTTTTTTTCGTCTTTTCTGCAGCTGTTTTCATTTGTTATGGCACAAAGCTCAAAAGTTCACTTCTCACATTCACTCCTCACCAGCTGAAAAAAATCTTTGCCAGAGGCACAAAACTTCTGTTAAACAGAATGAAAGTTAAATGATTTTTCCAATACACCTTTTGAAGTTTGTACAATACCTCGAGGGCAAAATAGAGTGAGGCATACTAGTAATACAGTCAGTAATAATCCTGTGCAGGCAAACAGTTGGAAAGAAAAGGGAAAATGGACAAAATGTAATAAGTGAATACAGCTAAAGATCGTGAATAAGTGACCTTGTCAGGATTTTTTTTCCCTGCTTTGCTCTGCTTGGAATTCAAGAGAATAATTCTTTGTGTTACTGTGAAAGCACACATTTATTCAAAAACTAATACAACATTAAGGACAAATAATATAAAAGAAAGACACATTTTTGAAAAAAGGTTGGCAGTTTGTTCTTAATGTTCAAATGAAGGACCTTTTTACAAAATTTAATAAATATTCATTCTTAGAGTTTTATAGACATTTTTCAGAAGTAAATAACCAACAACTGATGGCTGATGGATATGTCATTAAATAATATCAATCAATCAAGAAAGGACTGCATTCTGGCTGTTGCGGCTCCACCAGCCATCTTTCAGTGTGAGTAATTCTTTAGATTAGTTAGGAACCTTTAACATATCCAGATAATAACAGGGCATGTAGTTTTTGTATTACTATGCATTCCTATATTACATATGTTTGCTAATATGGGCACACATTTTTAGTAAACAATTATGTCTTGTGTTTCTCTCATTTACTAGTAAATGGTTGTGTGCTTAGTATAAACTGAATTTAATATAAACTGAATATATGTAGTAGATAAGTTGTTCTTACTTATTAAAAAGTATTTGTTGTGTAATATGATTTTTTTTTTCAGGTGTCATCATTATTGTTTATGCAGGAATTACCCCTTTTTTGTTAGTGGTGACCTTAAAACAATTAACGGAAAACTTTGGAAACACATCACACCTCAGAGGAATGAAAGGATGCCACATTGTTTGATGGAAAATAATATGATCAACCTACAGAGGGCTGAATTCAAAGACATCCTGAAAATTAAAGTGAAAAAATGATGCCTCAGGCTAGTCTAGTTTGCTGAAATTTCATTGCATTAGCTCAAAAAGACACTCAGTGGTTTGAATGCCTCCCAGATCTGGGCTAGGGAATCACCGAGCTCCCGGACAGTCTGAGGTGCAACCTGATGATGTTGGATGGACCAACACATAATGTCCCAGAGATATTCTATTGGATTTCGGTCAGGCGAGCGTGGGGGCCAGTTCCAGGAACTGCCCTCGTATTTTCGCTGCATAAGGCCAAGCACTGGCGTGCACCAGGAGGAACGCAGGACCCACTGCACCAGTGTAAGTTTGACAGTAGATCCAAGGATTTAATCCTGATACCTAATGGCAGTCAGGGCGTTGTTGCCTAGGCTAGAGATCTGTGCGTCCCTCCATGGATATGCATCCACAGACCATCACTCACCCTGATCTATGTTATAGACCTGTGAGAAGCACAGGGTGCCAGTGGTGGCCCTGCTAATCCTGGTATTCTATGGTAAATCCCAATCAGTCTCCACAGTGTTGTGCAATGACTACAGGGCAGACTAGAGGATGCTGGGTCCTCAAGCCACCCTCATGAAGTCTATTTCTATTGTTTGGTCAGAGACATTCACACCTGTGTGGCCTGCTTGAGGTCATTTTGTACCTCTGGCAGTGCTCATCCTGTTCTTCCTTGCACAAAGAAGCAGCTCCTGCTAAGGGGTTACAGACCTTCTTATCCAGCTCTCCACAAGTAACTGCAGGAATATGCTTTTGCACTTTAGACTGTGCTGGGAGACAGCACAGTCTAAAGTCTAAACCTTCTGACAACACACATTGATTTGCCATCCTGAAGGAGAACTACTGTACTTGTGCAATGCCTGTAGGACCAGGTATCACCACATGCTATCACTAATGGCACTGACCCTAGCCAAATGCAACACTAGTGAAAAAACAGTCAGAAAAGATGAGGGGAAAGTGTCAGTGGCCCCCACCTATAAAACCATTCCTGTTTTGAGGATTGCCTCATTGTTGTTCCTCTGTTGTTAATTTTATTAAAACCAAAGCAGGTCAGACTGATTAGCACCCTCTTCTACTCAGATGTTTGACTGACACTATGCTACACTCTCAGTGTTTTTTTTTCCCTTTTTGTGGAACTGGAGTGTATACATGATATACATGATTTAGAGGAACAGCAGTGTTGCATGAACATAAATCTAAGTAGGGATGCTTGTTATTTAAAAAGTTCTGAATATACAGGGGGCACAGGTTGCTCATCCCAAGAGGTTTAGGTCAGCGTGTGCAGTTTCCTCTAAATCCACTTTAAAGATTCATGACAAATCATGCCTTTATGTGCATGCTATAAACTCCCATACAGTAGTGAGCTAGCTGGAGGCAAAGTGAGCTTCTGTGTACATCTGTACGCTTTGCAGCCTGCGTGGATGAGTGTGCCTGTGCATTTCCTGTACACATGTAGGATTCCCACCTACACTTTTGACTGAAATCCCAGGACTCCCTGAAACCCTAAAACAGACGAAGCGAGGCATAAATTTAGGAAAATAAACAGCAGAGCAAAAGAAATGAAGGGAGGTTGCACATTTGTGTGCAATCCGTCATTCCTTTCAGACCCTGGAACAGCAGATGAAGCCATCTAGATCAAACTGAGACAGATTAACACCTGATAAAGTCCCCTTTCATCACTGCACATGAAGCCAGAAATAAATTGTACTTCAGTCCAAATAAGAATCGAACCTTCGCTTTCCACAAAGCGCTATGATTGTGCAAATCAGCTCTTGTCAGCTGCATCCATTACCTCTCCACCCCTTTGTGGAACATTATTGCAAATCTAGACAAGGAGAGAGATGCTGTTTACCCTGGCAGCTAGCCTGCTATTCATCATATATTGTAGCAGATTGGTTAATAACTGCAAAAAGCATTTACTTATAGAAATAAACTGAAGTCATCTGACATGCTGATATACAGTATATTCCACACTGGCTGTAATAACTCTGTAAATCAAGCTTGTGATAATGTTACCATGTACTGTAATTATGCACATGGCCTACTATATTAACATGCAAAGTCATGCACACATTTGATTAAAGGTTTGTTTACTGATATGACTAAGCCCCAGTTTCACGGGATAGTAATTGGCCGACTTAAATGAGATTGTGAGTTATTATTTAAGATGCCGACTTTGAGTATTTGTGTAAACAGTATGTTTGAGCTGCTCTTTTTCACACTAAGGATCTCACATGGCTATTGACAGAGCACTCTGGGTAAAAAACAGCTTTGCTTATAAGCCAGGGGAAAGTCAATAGCAAGAAATTAAGACAGTCAACAAAAACAACAAACACTGGACCGCCGGGATGGATGAACCTGAGAACACGAGGCAGGGATGGATTTCAGGACTGTGCCACTAACCTTATACAACAAGTGGACAATGTAATAACATCAATATTTATAGCCGGGTGTGATGACATTGTTTGTGATGTGCACCCGGCCCCCGGGATGATTCCCAGTCCTTTATTGCTTTGCAACAGATTGTGCTGACAATGAGAGGGCAGACACGTGACAGCAGGCCAGGTGATGACCCTGCACTGATGGATGTGGCAGCCATGACGATGGGAACCAGCTTGCCGTGACATCCAGCATCATAGCAGACAATGTCAGAGCTATCCCAAGACTTGTCAAGAGAACAGCATTTTATTAGCTGTCAACACGGGAATGAAACGTTTACTTTGGTCTGAAACATGATCTACTGAGGGTGACATAATACAGGCATCACACACAATAGTAGCTACACCAGTACATCAGGCCAGGGGTACATTTTGGAGGAAACTCCATCTTAGCCCTGTTTATTAAATACTAAGGTTTACAGTGAAAATTAGACATTTATTAACAATTAAAGCATTACTTCAGTCACTTCTTTAAAAGGTCAAAACAGCAATTTTGAAAGTATTCCCAAGGTGGTCTTCAAATAAGTGAGCAAATTCAAAAGATTTAATTTTGCAAGACACTATTGTCAGATTCTCCACGTTGAATGATTAATTCTTCCTGCTCATTCATAACAGAGAACATTTGTCTCCTCTTTCTGTAATAAATTTCTGTCTGCATTCAGAAATTGTTTTCAGGCAGTCAGATGTGGAAAATATTAAATTGGTTCATACATAGAATTCGTGTAAATTGTCTTTCTTTCATTATGTGAAAAACGGATGAAAAGAAACTTTCTTTATTTTTCTTTCAATGTCTTAGAAAGTCCATCTGTAAACCAGTCTCGCCGTCTTCGCCCATCTCAGCATTGCCTTTGGAACTGATTTGAATGAATAGGAAGCGGGCTGTATTTTTAATTAAAAACCTTAATGTTTTAAATCAGCACTCAGTTCTGAAAAAGATCATTTAAAAAAGGTTGGTGAGCCACAGTTTAATCCAAACATCCCTCTACACCAGACAATTACAGTGGTTATCTAACGGAATTTTACTTGACATGCACCCTTTGCATAGCAAGTTTAATTTTATTCCTTTTGAACAAAGGTTTATAGTCTCAAAATGCAGAAGAAGGTAGAAAAATAGTTCAGGCAGCTTTTCTGTCCCACAAGCAGGTTTTACAGGAGCTGCTTCTCAGCCTCTAGCCAGTATAAAGCTAATATAAAAGGCAATTTGGCAGCTGAAATTAACAGTATCACCAGAAGGACATTATCAAATGAAGAATTAAAAGTGACAGCGGACACCACCTTCCACCACTGCCCACCACTCTGGCATAGTCCTTTACTGTGTGCTTTACCACAGTACATTGTGTTATACGATACTAAACCAGTTTAGACGCAACTATTTTCATACAACCATTAAATAACACAAATTCAAGTTAGTTAAATCTGTTTTTAAACACATTTAAAATCTCGAAATAGCCAAATAACCTAAGCAACTCATCCTGTGCAGATCCACTGACTGATTTGAAATAAAAAAAATACATTACAGGCTTTGAATTTCCATTTTATCAAATGCTCCATCTCTGAGAGTGACGTTATCACACATTAAACCACTTTTTCCCCCTTGAAAATACAACCATTGTACCTTTAGCTGGCAGACTGCAATCCAGACTCCACGAAAACAGCTGTGTGTTTGGTGATGTTTGTTGAGCTGTTTGAAATGCTGCATTTTAAATTATCCTCCTTTAAAAAAAACAGAAAGGATTTCTATTTATGTTTGCTTCACTTCAGTAGAAAAGCTGATGAAAAGAACCACGACAACAGCTTTATTGATATGCGCATGCACGAATGACAGGAATGATGGTACGTGTGCGGGCTGACGGAAGAGAGATGGCATTATTTTCTTGAAATGTTGATCAAATATTTCCACTGCATCAGATGGAAGCAATGCCAAGCTATAGAAACAAACAGAAATATCGACTCACTTGATATTTTTATGTATTAAACTGTCGTCAGATTTGAATACTCATCAACTGAAGGTGCCAAAGCACGTTTCCAGGTTGTAGCTGCCAACTTTAACCCCCTGGATACAACTAATGTAGTCTGAGTCTGAAAAGGAAACTACATAGCAACTATGTCCAGTGTTGGGAAGGTTACTTTTAAACTTTTAAAATGTATTCCACTACAGATTACAGAATACATGCCCCAAAATGTATTTTGTAACGTATTCCATTATGTTACTTAATGAGAGTAACGTATTCTGAATACTTGGGATTACTTAATATGTTATCATGGTTTTTACAACTACATGAATGTACTATTGCTGTGTGATTTATTACTATTACTTAAGGTTACTCGCCATACCAATTATTCCGCACGTATATAAAACAGGTCCGCGGCTCCAAACCATAGTAAACCGACCTCTGGCTAATGCGTCGGGCTCCGTGTCGGGCTCGTAGCCGAAAACTAACTTTACTTTGTTGTCTGGGTCAACTTTGCTAGTGAGAGACAGAGAGAGGCGTTGAAAGGCTTTGAAGAAAAACAAGAACACAGTGTACAGTCGAGTCTTAATAGCTTATTTACAACTGGGCTCATCAGGCACTCTTTTTGGCTGCAGTGGTTATTATTATATTTACGTGCTTCCATCTCAGGTTTCTGGTCGGTTACAGCTTGTACTTTTCGACTCTCCATTTTCTCCCTCCTTCACGCTCACAGACACATAACGTTATGACAGTCCATTCTCCCTGCAGCACGGACTACACTGCCCATGAGGCTACATTCTGTAGGGCTAAGCCTATAACACTGCCAATTGCATTCATATTAAATCATTTTTTGAAAATTTCTTCACGTCATTATGCGGGCCACAAGTAGAGGTGACATGGGGAGCGAGATTGAGACACAGGCATTAGAGCCTCTTAATGTGTGTTTTGTTTGGGTTTCCACCGGCGTGGAATTACCAAAAATAGAGAGGGCATAGCCTAACATATGAAATAGGAAAAGACCGCTGTGTAATCCATTTATGTCAACATAGTAACTGTATTCTGAATACCACCTTTTTAAACGGTAACTATAACAGAATACAGTTACTCATATTTTGTATTTTAAATACGTAACGCCGGTACATGTATTCTGTTACTCCCCAACACTGAACATGTCTGACTCAGTGAACTAAAACAATTAAACAAACGCTAACAGATTTGCACTGTGTAAACAGAAAACAAAAAAAAAAAGTTCTGTACTTACTTATTTCTTTACTATACAAGTACATCTGTCTACTGCCACAAGGTTGAGACTGTTGTGAACCTCAGTTTGTGTAAAGCAACAAGAAAATTGTCTCATATGTTAGGCTGGTTAGGCTTTTGATTGGCTCCTTGAAGACAAAGTCGGGGCAAACAACATCATCATGCTTTAGTGGAATATTCTGTAGGTTTTTATTCAGGATTTCATCAGTGCCAAGTATTTATCGTTACACCCTAAAAAATCCTGGGTTATTTTCACATCTCAACTTCTGGGTAAAAGCCGTAGGTTCGTAAGCTGGGTTAGTATGACCAAATATTGGTTCAAAAGTCATGACTCAGGAGTTGGATTGGTAATGTGCAAGGTTCTTTAATTCACTCCACAGCTTGACTAATTCTGTTGGGTCATAAGTTGGGCGTAGGTTGATAAAATATTGAGTCAAAATTTTACCCAATTCTTAGGGCTAAAGATAAGCCTCAGAAGAAGCCACATCAGTCTTCACAAACTGCCATGTGCTGACCCCCTTTTTTCCCTCGTTCACTACACCGCGCAAAGGGCACGCACATGTCTGCGCTTAGCTCGCTTGCTACTGATGAAAACGTGATGGCAACAGCAACATACGTGAGTGTTTATACTGCCACCACCAATATTTAGCCACCATCTTTGATCCTCACTCTGAGATCTCGGTAGCTTAAAGGTCCGCCACTCCGAAGTTTACGTGTGATCAAAGTAATATAAAAAACACTAATTTACGTCCTTCTAAATATTGTTTGTATTAAGCCTTTTGGTTCTTAGTCAACACACAAGGCTAAGCTGTTAAAGGGTTAACCTGGCGGGGCTGAGAATGTTGGCTGCACTCGGACCCTGCTCAGTATACAGCTAATCTCCTCTTCACTTAGATGGAGGCACTGCTAGCTACTCTACAACACTGAGTGAAAGCAGTCTGTCATTGCTTCACAGACAAAAGTCACCAACTTAATTGTCCGAATGATCGGTCCAGGGTACTGTGCAATCAAACTTGCTTATATATATTTTTTTAACTTATATCTATGTACATTCACTTTAATAAAAAATTAAAAATGAGAAATGTTATGCTTGCTAACTTTTGAGTATTGTGATGGACCGAGCAGTAAAGGAGCATCAGACACAGGTTAAAGTGCAAAAAGTATTTTTTTTATTTGACCCTAAAACATACTTGGTTAAATTATACAGAAAATTCAAAATCTTGGGCCTATAAAAGAGGTCAAAGTCACAGAACTCTTCTCAAAAGCTGGCAACTAACAATACTACTAACTCGAACCGAACTACCTAAACGAGACAAAGGGGAAACTTTAACAGTGACTGAACAGCCAACAAAAACACAGAAAGGCGCCTAACACACAAAACCCAACTAAAACTAACATAACAAATTCCATTTCCCCCCATGATCCAGAATTGTGGTATAACCCAATTTGCAGGCTTGCTTCTCCCCTTTTCCAATGGACTGGGAGCAGCTGCCACTGAGGTAACTCAGAAAACAAAGAAGAATTAAATCATACATACATAACAGTGTAAACTAAAATGTGCGCACTTATTTTAGAGTACAGTATTATGTGATTGTATAAGTAAATTAATTCTAAACCCAAACCAATTCTTTATTACCCTGTAAATTAAATCCTATATTTAAAGAAAGAAAAATGTAAGTGTAGTGTTGTGTGTAAGCCTCTATTGTAACACTGATGTTTGGTAGATATTACCACTGTGTGGCTGTAACTTCAGCTGTCGCAAGTATATTCAATTATTCTAAAATTGACATTAAAAATGTTGAAACTTTAATTATTTAACTTCAGAACATCCGTGAGGTTCACCTGAGGGGGATATCTCTGGTTGCCAGTCTTGAAGAACACCAGCCCATATATATACATGAAATATGGAGGGTCCAGATACTTATTTTACACTTAATGGAGCGCTATAGAGAAAAGTGAGTATTTCTTGTACATAAACTAAATCACTTGTAAGGTGGGGTTTTTTTGTTGGTGTGTGTGTGTGTGTGTCATTTTCTCTGTGGCTACATTTGGGCTTCTTGGTCAGCACATCAGTGACACTGCCCAAGTAAAATGACTCCAGTGGCGACTCCTGGGTGATGTAAACAAAGAGGATCAGTCAAAAATGTTTGATTTCTTTTTTTTTCAAAGCTTCTGCTCTTTGTATTTGTTTATTTTACAAGAAATCTACAGAAAGGTAAAGTTTTTGTTTATGAAATTTTATTAAATGCAACTGTTTTTGCTTGCAGCCCAACTTCAGGAATAAAGTCAATTTTGGCATCATCAATAGTAGATCAGTTTCCATGTTTAAAGGACTGCCGTGGCACAGGATATGTAAGTGTCTACACTTCAATGGATACACACAACAACAATTAAAAAACCTGAATACTGATCAGTTTTTCAATCAGTATAGTATAATCAGTTTCAATGTGATTATAAAAATAAATATACAATTTGTATGTACTCAATTTCCATATCTTTAAAAGATGTGTGCACATTATATGTCACTCATCCAAGTGACATCTTTAGTCATATGCACATTATAGATGCATAAATAATAACATTTGTTGTAAATCTATTACAAAGTTGGCAAAAGGGTTTGTAAAAACCTTGTGACAGTATAGAGTGTGTGAAACACAATACTTGATCTTGGCTTAGTCCATCCCCTAACAATTAATTTCAAGCACTGACAACCACAGACTGGTCTGCTTCATTGTTGTTTTGTCCTCTCTGAGCAAATGTCAAGCATAGTGTTGGAGCTCACCGCTCCAGGATTACAGACAACTTGACATTAACCAAACAACTGCAAATAATCTTTTAAATCTTACTTTATTGACCCTTTTCTTTTGTTTAAAAATTTCAGGATGTGTGGTTCAGCCCTTGCAGAACTCATAGGCCAGCAACTGGATTTCTGAAGGAGTTTCTACGCAATGTCAGGAAAAGGCTTCGTTCTATCAGGAAGAAGAATTCAGAACCAAAGAAACCCCGAGAAAATGTTCACCTTGCCTGGTACTAGAAGATAGATTTGTTTCTGCTTTTTGCAGCAATCTAAGGTCTGTTGATGGCTGCTTCAAAGCATTTTTTGTTTTTGATGCAGGTTACCCAAAGTCATGCGTCCAGGTTTGGGAATTCCTTCACACTGCCATCTATCCCAGGAATAGATGAATCCCAGGACATGAATCAAATATATAGTCAAATGAATGAGGGCTCATTTAGCTATGATGGAAGTGTAAAATGTTGCTCATAAAGCTGCATGAAGTGGTCTGACAGGGAGATTCCCTCTTGTCACTTTTCCAAAGTGTTGATGTATGTTAAGTACTGAAAAAATCATGAATTCATCAGTTTTTTTAAAGTTAAAAGTTTTTACATATAATTTGCTCTAAAACAGAGATGGCTTTACATAGCATGTCTTCATGTGTATTAACATGGACATGTGCTGTAACCAAAGACTGATTTGAAGTAATGTATATACAGGGAGTGCAGAATTATTAGGCAAATGAGTATTTTGTCCACATCATCCTCTTCATGCATGTTGTCTTACTCCAAGCTGTATAGGCTCGAAAGCCTACTACCAATTAAGCATATTAGGTGATGTGCATCTCTGTAATGAGAAGGGGTGTGGTCTAATGACATCAACACCCTATATCAGGTGTGCATAATTATTAGGCAACTTCCTTTCCTTTGGCAAAATGGGTCAAAAGAAGGACTTGACAGGCTCAGAAAAGTCAAAAATAGTGAGATATCTTGCAGAGGGATGCAGCAGTCTTAAAATTGCAAAGCTTCTGAAGCGTGATCATCGAACAATCAAGCGTTTCATTCAAAATAGTCAACAGGGTCGCAAGAAGCGTGTGGAAAACCAAGGCGCAAAATAACTGCCCATGAACTGAGAAAAGTCAAGCGTGCAGCTGCCAAGATGCCACTTGCCACCAGTTTGGCCATATTTCAGAGCTGCAACATCACTGGAGTGCCCAAAAGCACAAGGTGTGCAATACTCAGAGACATGGCCAAGGTAAGAAAGGCTGAAAGACGACCACCACTGAACAAGACACACAAGCTGAAACGTCAAGACTGGGCCAAGAAATATCTCAAGACTGATTTTTCTAAGGTTTTATGGACTGATGAAATGAGAGTGAGTCTTGATGGGCCAGATGGATGGGCCCGTGGCTGGATTGGTAAAGGGCAGAGAGCTCCAGTCCGACTCAGACGCCAGCAAGGTGGAGGTGGAGTACTGGTTTGGGCTGGTATCATCAAAGATGAGCTTGTGGGGCCTTTTCGGGTTGAGGATGGAGTCAAGCTCAACTCCCAGTCCTACTGCCAGTTTCTGGAAGACACCTTCTTCAAGCAGTGGTACAGGAAGAAGTCTGCATCTTTCAAGAAAAACATGATTTTCATGCAGGACAATGCTCCATCACACGCGTCCAAGTACTCCACAGCGTGGCTGGCAAGAAAGGGTATAAAGAAGAAAAACTAATGACATGGCCTCCTTGTTCACCTGATCTGAACCCCATTGAGAACCTGTGGTCCATCATCAAATGTGAGATTTACAAGGAGGAAAACAGTACACCTCTCTGAACAGTGTCTGGGAGGCTGTGGTTGCTGCTGCACGCAATGTTGATGGTGAACAGATCAAAACACTGACAGAATCCATGGATGGCAGGCTTTTGAGTGTCCTTGCAAAGAAAGGTGGCTATATTGGTCGCTGATTTGTTTTTGTTTTGTTTTTGAATGTCAGAAATGTATATTTGTGAATGTGGAGATGTTATATTGGTTTCACTGGTAAAAATAAATAATTGAAATGGGTATATATTTGTTTTTTGTTAAGTTGCCTAATAATTATGCACAGTAATAGTCACCTGCACACACAGATATCCCCTAAAATAGCTAAAACTAAAACAAACTAAAACTACTTCCAAAAACATTCAGCTTTGATATTAATGAGTTTTTTGGGTTCATTGAGAACATGGTTGTTGTTCAGTAATAAAATTATTCCTCAAAAATACAACTTGCCTAATAATTCTGCACTCCCTGTAATACAATGAATTATATACTTTTTTTATACTTGCATTTTACTTTCATTGATATATTTTGTATGAATTTTGCTGTCTATGTTCTATGTATCATATGGCAATAAAAAGATTTTTTGAGAAAATCTGTTTTGAATTTAGTTTTTACATGCTGAATTTTATAGTAAGTAGAAATCTTAACCCAAGCGTTAATGGTAATATAACCCTTGTGATGGGTTCTGAGTTTCAACCCAATTTTTGGCAACCTCAACTTTAAACATTGGTCAATTTAACCTAATTTTTATTAACCTCAACTTTAGGTGTTGGTCAGTTTAACCCAATTTTTGGTAACCTCAACTTTAAACGCTGGTCAATTTAACCCAATTTTTGGTAACCTCAACTTTAAATGTTGGTCAATTTAACCCAATTTTTGGATAGTTCTCCTAACCCAGTGTGCTGGGTCAAACCAGTAACCAAACACTGTTAAGTTGAAACAACCCAGCATTGGGTTACAAATTGGGTCATTTTTAACCCAGCACTTTTTAGGGTGTATAATGTCACTTATTCTAGAATCTGACTTTGTTTATATTAATTTTATCTTTTCTTTTAAATAACGCCAATATATTTTTATGTTGGTGTATGTAAACAGTGTGATAATAATAACTTCAGCAAGTAAAAATTGATTTAACTTTTTAACCCACTAGGAAAAAACAATTTATGTCATGCATGTTTAAATTGCCGTACTGCTGATAAAAATGAATAATGGATTTTTGAAAAAGTTTATATTTTTTCCATTTATGGTTATAATTTGTTTTCTTTCCTATATTTGAAAAACAAAGTAACATCAGCACCCCCATGTTCCAATTTTCCTTGTTTCCTAAGTTAATAAATAATAATATGTATTTGAAAAAAGACTACACACTGATTTGTACCATGCTATTAGAGTGTGAACTGATTCGCAACAGGAAATAAAGTGGAGGAAATGTCATTTGCATTTGTATCTTAACAAAACATGACTTATTAACTATATGGAGAGAGGTATAGGGCTGTAGCAGGTTATCAACAGTAGTTGTTTCTCTGTGTGAGAAGAAACAGGAGAAGCACTGCCAGAGTCTGACAAAATGACCCCAAGAGGGCGGGTTTCTGACCAAACTGTGAGAAACATACTGCATAAGAGTGGCATGAGGGCCCAAAAGCCTTTAGTGCAACCTGTGCCCACAGCCCAAGATTGTGCGGTTTGTCTGACATTTGTCAGAGACCACCAGAACTGACAGATATAAAAGTGTATGAAGAAGCTGTGGTGAACACGCAGATCTGGGGAGGCATATCCTTTATACATACCCATTACACAGACTTCCACATCTTAGCTCAGTGGTTCCCAAACTTTTTTTGCCAGGCCCCCCTTTTTTACAAGAAAAATGTTTCCCCCCCCCCCCCCCCCCCCCGCAAACTCCATTGCGGTTTATTTCACACCTCAAACATTTAGTAAACAATTAAGCAAATACAAGTAAATGGCAATAAATTACAGGTAGTAATAAAATACTAACTCTTTTACGCTACGTCCACACCTACACGGGTATTTTTGAAAACTCAGCTGTTTCTATGCGTTTGGGCTTTTCGTCAACACGTAAACGGCGTTGCGATTCACCGAAAACGGAGATTATTTAAAACTCCTTTTTTGCGTTTACGTGTGGACGAGGATTACAGAGTTCGTCACAACGTCAAAGGTATGTGCCTCTTTTCACGTCACGCTGTGCGCCACGTTATTGTTTACATGAGATGAATTGCAGAATGGCAGATAGAGACAAAATACTGTATCTGCAGTTTTTACACGCTTACATATACACACGCAGTTACTGTCCCTCCATTTAGAAAGGCAGAGGCGTCACGGTGTAATTATTTTACGTGTAGTTGTTTTTTTTTTCCTGTGTAATAATATTCAACATTGCTATCAATACATTTTTCAAAAAATGCCTCTCTGTGCAAAATGGGTTTAAACACATAAACAGCTGTGGGATACTGTTTGTCCGTGATTTGAACAGGGGGAACAAATTACGGCAGGATCAGCCTGATATTATTTGTATCCCGCAGTAACTTTACTGCATAAAGAGCTAACATGTCCAAAATGTCAGGAGTAGTTAGTTATTACAATAAGTGTTTGTGAACTAAAAATCAAGAATGTGGGATACTGTTTGTCCGTGATTTGGAGAGCCCAGCGTGTGCTCCCGACGCAGGGAAACTAATTTTGCAGGGGAGACCTACCTCGGCACTTGTGCAGGTGGAGCCAAAGGGAAGATATGCTTCACCATATTTTCCAGTCTTTGGCTTGGAAGGAAGTTGGTTTGGAAACATATTTAGCGATGCTTCATCTCCTGCTTTGCGTTTGTGTGGGAGCCCCGTCAAAAACCTGTCCACAGTGTCCAAGCGCTCTTTTTTTTTTTTTTCATACCGCCCCCCCCTGCAATGGCTCTGCGCCCCCCCTAGGGGCGGGCCCCACACTTTGGCAACCTTAGCTAAAGATACCCTGACTAATGTTATTTATGGGGATAAAATCCTCAGAATCCCAGTACAAACATATGCTGGTGCAGTGTCTTGGTGCAGGACAATTCCTGAACTCATGTGAACACAGTATTTAGGCAGTTTCTGGATGTCAAAGGCATTGACTGGCCCTCGGGCTTAGCCAGCCTGAATCCCACTGCGAATCTCAGGGGAGTATATCACTTTATCGACATCATCAAATAACGCTGAGGACTGTCAAGGACCCAAATGTGGGATTAGATCCTCCAGGACACATCCGCTGTCTCATCAGGAGCATGCCCAGATGTTATCTCATGCTTTTTGCATGTCCAGATGTTATCTCGTGCTTTTTTGCTGAAGTTCTTGTCACGAGAACTCCAGTGAAAAGCAAAACTAGAAAAAAAATCATTCAGGAGGGATAGGAAGAGAGCAATGGTCTGTGGACACCACCTGCAAAACCATTCCCTTTTTGGAGGTTGAGTTATAGTTGCCTATCCAGTGCACCTGTTGTCACTGATTTATGCTTCCTAAGTAGACAGACTGAGATCCCGGAAGTTTACTAAGTAGCTTGGTTAAATAATTAGAAAAGCCAAATTACTGTAAGTACACATTTAAGGAATGAAAGAAACACTGAAAGAACACTCATGCTTAATTGTTGAGTTGAATGAAAATGACTGCGGTATTGTGAGGACACTGTGAACACGGTGTGTGTGTGTGTGTGTGTGTGTGTGTGTGTGTGTGTGTGTGTGTGTGTGTGCCCCTGCTACCAACTGCCATGCTTTTGCTTTAATGAGGAACAGAACTACAAAGGTAGCCAACTAAGCCCTTCTTTACATGTAATGTGTACTCTTTTTTTCCAACAAAGACTGTGCATATCAGAGCGAAAATGTGTGTAACCTCTCTATGCAGCAGTGAGAGTTTGGGTTTTTAAATTTTATTTAATGCATCAGAACAATACAGGACAAATAAAAGAGTAGCAAATGGCAAATAAGTCAAGGTATTGCAGGCAAGCAAACACATAACAGATAACCTAGTGTGGAGGTTGCAGTATGTTTTAGCTCAGGTTTCTGCCCTTTGATAACTTTCATATGACACTGAAACCTATGAAACTGATATTCATCTTCCAAATTAACAGCCGTCATAAATTAATGAATTAAACATCCTTCAAAATGCAGAACCCAGTTTGTAGTATTAATCAGTGAAAAGGTTGCAGCAATACTGCATAGGGATGGCTGAACCATCTGCTCTCATTAAGTCTGCTCCTTCTCTCTCTCTCTGTCTCAGTCTCAGTATTTCCTTAGCAATGATATGTTTGTGACAAATGCTGAAAAATGAAGATAGCTTATCAAACAATACTTTTTTACTCCAATGAAGCCCGCAAGGACACGCACTCACACGCTGAAGTTAATTTAATCCCCAGATCACTATCTCTCCATACTTTCAAATAAAGAAAGTGATATCTGCTGCCTTACCTACACGTGGATTTTTTTTTAATAACTGACTCTGAAACAGTGTCAATCACACATGCTAAACGACGTGAGCAGCATAACCATCCTTACCCATTATATCTCCACTTTAGTTAATGTATGCCGTTCTGAGAGGAATGGGTTCCTTCACATTTGAAATCCCATGATAACTGAAAAACCGCAAATCGATGTCGTTGTCTGTCTGTGGATGAGACAGCATAGTGTGAAACGTTTTTCTCCCTGTGATGAAAGATCTCAAAGGCAAATATAGCCTAAACAATCTAATTCTAGACACTCATATTTTCATGATATTTTATATATTCTTCTTTTATATTTTTCTTTCTTTCTTTCTGTTTTATACCTAATGGATCATTATGGGGTAAAAAAAACAACCTGAGGTCGCTTCGGATACAATTGAACTACATTTCCCATACACATTAGAGTCTTTTCTATTTCCCACAATTCTTTGCGCCGCTCTACGGCTCACCGCTGAAACAAGAAGGTCGCACTCTTTAACGGTGTATTGAATCAGAGGAGAGACTTCCACAATGCTCGGACAAGCTGTGAGGCGATTCGCAACGTCTGCTGTTCGTTCTTCACACTATGCTGAAGGACCAGGAAAGGTGAGACCACCTCCTGACAGCAGCAGTTTTACCATAATGGTGGTATTTTGTGATGAGGCCTTGTGTGTACGTACAGCCTTGATGTTAGCTAGCGGTACTTGGAGGTCATGCCTGTCAGTTGACGAGAGTGTGATTGTATATCGAGCCAAAATAGCCAGACTTTGGTTATTTTATATTCTACATCTACGTTATCTCCAGTTTCTGGTAACAGATTATGTAAACTTGTGGCAGCAAGGACAGAATTGATGACAGGGACTACGAACTGTTGGCTAGTATTAGCCATGCTAGTCGGTTTGTGGCGACACCGGTGAAGGCTTTTAGCTTGCTATGTAACCACTTTGGAAAATTTGAATAACTTTGAAACCATTCTAAAATGTATATTGAAAGGCTTAAGTCTCGTAAACACTAAATTGCGGATCTATTTGCATAGCAGAAATCTTAATTCCTGTGCAAGCTGCGCTTCCGCCTCCTGCTAAGGTCAGAGCTGTAAGGGAGGAAGAGAGGTGCGCTTAACTAAGAGTTCACCTTCTATACTAGTAAGCATTTATCAAAATTTCTGGTGATTTTTAAAAAGGGCAAATGACCAAAAAATTCCAGTTTTCCAAGTGTACGTATACGTATTTATTGTAAGGAATATATATTGTAATGCATGGTAGTCTTGGCTACTAAAGAAAACATTGCTCTGGGAGCTTTATTGCATTTTTTTTTTTTTTTTTTTAAATTTACACACAGACTTATTACAGATCAGGGTCAACTGTAGCTTCTTTCTAATATTAAGGTGCACTATGGCGCTCTATTTGTCTTGTCTATAATTCTGATCATTCATAGGTGTAGTAATTGTGTTCTACTTTTCTAAGCAGTTGCCTACATTGTAATGGTCTCGTCTTTTTACAGAACCTGCCATTTTCTGTGGACAACAAGTGGCGTCTGCTGGGCATGATGGTGCTTTTCTTCGGCAGTGGCTTTGCATTCCCCTTTATTGTCGTCAGACATCAGATCCTGAAGAAGTAAAATGGCCCAGTGTTGTAACTCAGCCTTCAAGGTAATTACACCTGCCGTTTTTATCAAGCCCCATCTGCTTTTCGTTAAAATGTCAGCATGATGGGTGGCATTTTCCTCGACATCGGTTTGTATAGTGACCTCAGATGATCGCAGTCCTTCACTGCGCCTCTTTAGCCTTTTTCCACTGTGGCATATCTTAAATAAATTACCTGTATGTCTGAGAGTGACAGTAACAAATGTCATGTGGGTTCATATTGCTGCTATGTTGTGCAGATAAGCTCGCACTTCAGCGAGTTAATGTGACAGTTTATTGCAGACATCGATGTGTATCAGGTGGGAGCGGGTCAGAATTGTTGTTGTCACATTTTCTCGTCACTGGTGTTTACTCAGAAATTGCTTTTCTGACAACCTGGCGTATGCAAGTCATCTTATTGCTTTCTTCCCCCATTTTCTTGTTCTTTCCCGCAGGTTGGCAGCTGGAACATATTTATCCATCAGAGTTCTATCGATGCTGAAGAATGGGAATCACCTAATTTTCTTTGTAAATAAAGTCTCCTAAAATGAGATTATCCTTGTCCATGTTTCTTACACAGCTTCCATTCATATATGCACATTGTTTAAAGTATCAACAGGGATTCCAGTTGGCTAATAAATTATAAATCTTGAAACAGGTTATTTCCTGGCAATAATGGGCTTCCACTGAAAAACCAAGCACCTTTTTTAATAATGGGGAAAATATTTGGTGTTTAACCTCCAGCATTAATTGTGATTTTTGGTTGTGTACTGTTGTTCACAGCCAGATTAAAATGCTCCAGAATAATTGGTTTTAATGCAGCCTTGTGTAAGCATAGTTTGTTTAGACTCACCTCATGTTGAGTCTACAGACAATGCATGAAAGTAGGTGGTAAATTTAAATCCTTTGTCATAAGCTCCTCAAAGGAATGAATAAAGTGGGAAATTAAAAATCGGTGTGAGGGGGTTTGCAGAAAAGAATCCAGTCCTCCTGGTCTTACAACTCTGATACGTTATTGTTCCAGCCCCCGTCCACCACTCTGTAGCTCGGCTCTTCAGTTAAACTCAACTGAATAACCTTTTCAGTTCAATTAACCCTGTGCTGCTGGCCATAATTATCCAAGGACAAAGTATTAAAAAGGGTGGTGTGGCTGCTCAGTTGGTATGGAGGGGTAATGTAAAAGTTAAGAGGCTTTCTGTGTATATCCATTCAGATCTCCCTTGTGCCGGCAGTCATCTTTAGAAATTGGCTATGGTTCCTTTTTCATTTGCTCGTGCTGTGCAGCAAAGAGGTACCTAAGTCGGCCTAAAAACATAAGGAAAGAGACGCCGGGACAAGCTGTAAGCACAAGAAACAATCTGTCCTATATCTTTTGCCCCCTCCCTCCCCACATATCCTTTTGTGCTCGCGCAACTCGAAGGAACTTGTAAACCTGTCATGCTGTTATGTATTCCCTTGCATTGGTAATGTTATGCTGCTGTTATACCTTTCCGCTGGAGCAGCATTCAGGTCATGCGGCTCTTGCGAGGTAGCGATAAACTTATTGGACATTTAATGGGGTCAACAAGTGGAGGGTTATATTTCATAGGTGTGTTGTATTTTTTGGCACATACAGGTTGACCTTTCTTAGTAGCTCAAGGCTTTTCTGGTCAAAAGCACTTCTCAACATATAAATAAGAAACACAGCATTATCACAATGCCACACTGTGCATGCAGGCACACAATTTATGAATCTCCAAATGCTTGTTAGTACACATTTAACACCCACATTCGCACAAGCACAGCATACTAATGTAGAAGTCTGATCACCGCATGTCCCGATTAAATGCAGCAAAGACGGGAGGTCTTGAGCTGCATTGTCATTCTGCTCAATGATGTCTCAATAGGTTCTCTGTTTACCAATTAAAATGCTCCATCCATCTCAGCCATAAACAATCATCCTTGCTCAGAATGGTCCTTATCAGTACATAATGAACCATCACGGTTAAGTGTGCGAGCCAGCAAATTGATGTCCTTAAGCTTCTGACATGAGGCATACTTCACGTTGGCTCTTTTAAAGTGCATCTCAAAGATCACTCTCTTCTGCACAGAGAAAAAGAATGAGCTTTCAAGTGTCATTAGGGGAGGGGCGCTCATTGAAGTGATCCTCCATACAAAGTCTGCTTTTGAGTATCAAACACATGTCCCCAGCTTAAAACAGTGACTGTTAAAAAGTCAGCTTCCTCATTCGTCCGCATTCCTCCACAACCAGCAAGTTATATAATAAAAAGAATGCAGCAAATTATGCGCATTTATTCTTTGGACTTAAAAAGCAGAGCATTTTGTCTAGTGAGTTACTTTAATTCCATTTTGATACAGCAAAATGTAAAAGCTTCACTTTTGGACTGTGAACTCTTGACAGTATGCCACTAATTGAATAGAACTGCTCGCAGCTACTTTAAATTTTGCAAATGGTTCACTTCAGTGCCACAGCACTCAGAGTGCTAATTTGGGAATGTCCCCAACATTTGGACCCTCTTTCAGAAAAAAAAAAAAAAAACCAGGGGGACGAGGACTATAAAGACATGAATTTGCTCCCACCGAGGGTGCAAAATTTAGATTGGCGCCGACACTTACCAACAGCTACCAGCCTGAGAGGAGTGTCATGATATCTGGGCATCCGAGGGTGAAAAACAAGCACTAAGAAGGGAGTTCTTTCTCTTTCTAGTCATAAATGATCTATTCTCTGCCATTATGCACTCTAACTGGAGCTTTTAAGAATTCTAGTTGATGCCAGGCTCCAACAGCGAGGACCAATTAGATACAATGCTGTTATTTGGACAAGGACCAAGCTGCAGTGCAGTACCAGCGACTTATGAAAAGTACATGAGGGTGTGCTGGCACAGGTCATATTATAGGAGGGGTACTACAGTGCCCACAGAAGTCTGCATCACCCATTTATTATTATGATTGTATTTTTTTTTAAGATGGGCATGCTATCCACACCAGTAACACCATTATAAAATTTGCTGATGACACCACTGTCATAGGACTGATCGACAACAACAATGATTCAGCCTACAGAGAGGAGGTTCAGCATCTGAAGCAATGGTGTGACGACAACAACCTGCATCTGAACACAGCCAAGACCAAGGAGATGGTAATCGACTTCAGAAGAACAAAGCGATCTGAGCACTCTACCCTCTACATTGATGGGGAGGAGGTAGAAAGGGTAGAAAGCTTCAAGTTTCTCGGAGTCCACATCTCGGCCGACCTTACCTGGTCCACAAACATCTCCCACCAGGTAGGGAAAGCACAACAAAGGCTGTACTTCCTCAGGAAACTACGTCAGGCTCAATTATCCCAAAAACTGCTAGTAAACTTCTACCGCTCCACCATTGAGAGCCTTCTGACTTACTGCTGCACACTCTGGTTCAACTGCTGCACTGCAGAGGACAAGAGGAAACTGCAGCGGGTGGTGAGGGCAGCAGAGCGGGCAATCGGCACTTCACTAACTCCCCTCAGAGACATCTATACTGGCAGACTTCAGCAGAAAGCCAGCATCATCATTAAAGACCCCTCGCACCCTGGACACTCACTTTTTTCCCCCCTTCCCTCTGGTAAACGCTACAGGTCCATCAGGTCGAAGACAAACAGACTCAACAGAAGTTTTTACCCACAGGCTGTCAAACATGCCCTACCTCCACCCTGATTGGAGGATAACTGCACTGCCAACACTCATGGACATTACACCTTATTTATAAATCGTATTTCTGTTTATACTTCAATGCAAACAACACCCCTACCTCTTTAAACTGTATTTATTATAACATTATTTAGTATAGTTCCAACAGCACCGCCCACCCCCACCCTCACTCAATGTGCAATATCACTGATCACACTGCACCTCTCAATGCACCTGCTAGTTAGATGGCATGTATGTGTATGTATATAGATGTAAGCGTGTATGTGGAAATATGTGTGTGTATGCATGTACGGATGCAAATATGTATATATACATATATGTATGTATGTGCGTGTATGTTTGCAGGTGTATGTATAACTTGTACATATCTTTCTTGTGAAAATGTAAATTTGTCATTGTGTAAATACTTACGCTATTGTGTACTTCACACACATGGAGAGATGCCAAACTGCCTTTCACTGTTCTTGTAACAGTGACAATAAAAAGCTATTCTATTCTATTCTATTCTGTATCTCCTCTGCATGGCACTTTGAGTGTTTGCAGGAAGGAAGCAGAAAAAGAATGAATTACACTATGATTGTGCACCCAGCATGCCAAGTCTCCTGCAAGAGTTTGTCATGCTGCATTTAGTATGTAAGTGTGAGGGTGGGGGAAAGAGAAAGGCAGGGACTGCTACTGTGTGAGTTTGCACCTTCACCGTAGCGATATCTGCTAAATTCATTACTCTAGTTGCCTTTAAATGCTTTAAATCCCCCCGTGTACACACACTAATTAAAGCAAAGCGCAGTCATTAAAGTCCATACCAGCTCACCATTAAGTGATTGTTTAAAGTCATGCAGATGACTGTGGATAAAACAAAAAGGCTACCTGCAACCGCCGGAACTGCAGCTGCAAAGGCTGACAGCCTTCACTGTATACACTGCATCCTCCCTCCTTTAACTTATTTGTTCTTGCAGTTATGTAAATTATCTTATTTGCAGTATTTGTGGCTATTCATTGCAGTCTCTGTAGTGCTCTGCATCTCACGTGTGGAATCTAATTATAGACTCATTTGCACTTCAGAGGAGAAGATAGTGGGCTCAGCCTGGTGTAGAGCATGCACAGAAGTCTAATAAAAAAACAGACTCTACGTTTTATTGAATCCCCCCAGTAAGAGTCACATTTCACATCCAGCCACAGCATTATAGTCAATTATGTTTGTAACTGTTAGCTGGTGAAAGCTGACTCAACAGTGATTGACAGTTTTATAAACATTTACTTACTCTGAATGAGAGAGTGGGTGCCTGACAAATTCTCTCCAGACTAAATTACCCCTCTGGGGGGGGATTGTTGGGTAACTTGGATGAGCTCTAATCAGCACTCCTGCACAGCCTCGTTCCACTGTGCCACCAATCGCTGTATTACATTGCAATACCGGGGAGTTCTCTGGATTCGGCCTGTACCCATCATATCAGCACGACGACAATGCGAGGTGAAAGCTGCTGTCTCCAGTCGCTGAGCAACACCTCAACTCTGCACTGTCAGTCAATAAAGTTACAAGGACACGATGAACTCCCAAGTTTTCTGCCAAGCTCGTCCTCCCCCCCCCCCACACACACCCTCTACCTTCTCTGTTTACTACACTTTAGCTCAAAGATGCTGACGTGTGGAGAAGCACGGAACTGTCAGTGCAGGAAGATGAAGTGAACATGCGCCTCCCACTTTGTCGGGAGTGGGGCTCCACTGCCTCAGCCGGGAACTCTACACAATTAGTTCAGAGCCTCGAGGGGGATGGCTGCTCATAGGAGATGAATGCTCGCAAGATACGGAGTCAGTTGTCTATGTGAGCCTCTTTGGATGTCACAGGAAAAAAGTAGCAATAATATATTTTTTAAAAATTGCAAGTAATACTTTAATTTTTTATGGAAATTAAAAGTCTGATTAGGGTAAGGCAGAAGAGTCTTGGTAATCCTAGCAAGACTGAACATGTCTAAAAGCATTTTGTCAGACGCACACGCTTACATCTCTGTACAGACTTCATTCCACTCTGCAGCCCTTATGTTCATTAATGTTGCAATACCAATGCATGCACTCAGCTATCTTAAAGAGACCTGCCCCCCTCCCCCTTTCATCCCTCCCTACTTCCTTTCTTTAACAGTGGCAAATCATAAAGAGGCTGTAAAGCCAAAGGAGAAAAATATGTCATGTGTCACATCAGGCTTTTCTCACATTCAGTTTGATATGAGCAAGCAGAGACTTGGCGGGGATCCCGTCCGAGATTCTGAACCCAGCATAATCTCCAAATCCTCTCCAGCCCACTTCAGATCCCAGACCAGCCTTGAGTTCAATAATGTAACGCTACACACTGCCGCAGTTAATAGTAGCAAGTTTCAGGGTGAAAAAGTTTCCATTTTAAATAATCATGCCCACTTCAGTCCACGCTCTCCCACTCCGAGCCTTATGTTAATGCCTCGGATGACTCCAGTGTGAATGGATGTGCAATTTTCCCTCTTCCTTCATACAATATACAGTGAATTTTGAACTTAGCTCTGTGCCCTCTGAATGAAAATCATTTCTTTTTATCTTTCATCTTACCAACCGCGTGTTATCAAATCCTTCCTGACGTGTAAAAAAAATGATATCTTGTGAATAAATAAAACGAGCAAGTGGATTTCATTTTTTGTCCCTCAATTTTCTTTTCTCCTGAAAGTTATTATGTCGTGTTTTAGTTTATTTAGCAGGAACAAGAACCTACTAATTTAAGCCTATTTGACGTTACCAAACACCTTATTTCTTTCACTGATACTTCACAGAACATAATCTATGCTGTTTACCTTGTCAGACCTCCAAAGAATGTTATTATGGCTGTAAAGCAGTATGTGGCATCTGCATGAATATATATAATAGTCTGTTTGCTTATTGACTTTAACAAACCCCTCTCATATATGCCAGGGCTGGGTTGGTTGGGGTCCATGTGATCTACACAGAGAGGAAAAACTAACAGCGAAAGATATCTTTTGCTCGAATGAAGCCTCTCTGGAGATTTCTGCTGCGATGGAACTGCGTAAATGTAGTGCGGGAATAAGGCCTGACAATGTGAGACTAGTGGAAACAGAGAGCGAGATGGATGGCGGGGAAAAAAGGCGGGTTCTGTTGATCACTTGTTGTTGTTTTCGCTGCTATGACTCTCTTTTCTCCCGCTGACAGAGAGAAAATATTTGAACCTTTCTTCTTTTTCTTTTTTTTTTCTTCCTCAGCCAGAAACTGCGTCTGTTGCTCTCCAGTGGTCTCCTTCCCTTTTTTACTCTCACTGGAAACATTCAACCCAAGGCATTTTCACACAGCGAGAGGCATCTGCCACCACCAACCTACATATTCGCACGCACATTTGCTCACATACAAACCTCTGAAACAGATGAACAAACATAGTTCGAGTGCATCCACAAAAAACGCAGCCAAAAATATGTAAACATTATTTGCATAATCACACACAAGCCTCCGTGAATCCAAACACACTTTGGGACTGAAGTCTGGGATATTCGTACTTAGCGTGCAATTAAACTCAATTTTTTCAAGACTCTTTTTTTATGCTCCATATATTTATGCTACTTACAGCTGCATTAAATAACTAGACTAAATGGAGCTGCTATACATCCAGCAGGTCTCTACCTGAAATGGTGCCACATATGCAGACTATAGCAATGCCTGTATTATTGCTCCAAAGCAGCAATAGATAAAATAGCTGAAAGTACAGACAGATTGACCAAAGAAGGCAGAGAAATTCTAATGAACGTAGAGAGCAGAACTGAGCAAAGAATCAGCACAAGTATAGGAAGCATACAGTATATTTAGGATTGTTTCCCACAGGGAACAAATACCAGCCTGAAGTCTGAGAGTCAGCACTTTTTTTTCCCAGTTTTTTTTGCAGCTCTGTTTACCATATTTGCAAGATTTCTCAGGTAGCTCTGCAGTGGTCTCCCAGGATAGAGATACAGAGGTGTGGAGTTAAGAGAAGAAGTACAGCTGCGCACTACTGTAGTGCTCCTGGGTAGCCTTACAGCTCCCCCACATGGAGAAAAACAAACTACTGAGCTGTGACACATAATAAATAACGGGAGATGTAAAATACTTGTCAGTGCCAAGGTTAGGGTATGCTGCATGGTGAGGAACTTGCTTGACTGTCATCGACATATAATCTAAACAACTTCTGTGCCTCTGTCCAACAATTGCTACTCGTTCATAATAACGCCGATTGACTCTAGGCAAGTTAAACTTTGAGGTAACTCGTTACGTGAAGCACTGAGCTGCACAGTCCATACAAACACAATTCGATCACACCACATAGTTCTTGCGAGTGCATTCGTTCAGAGGGCAGGATGCAACTATAATTGTTGCCTTTGAACGCAGGAACAGAGCACAAACAGAGACACAATACAACTGACTAAGCCAAGACTGTGCTGTGCAGGGGGAAATCTGAATGAAAGGGGTTTGTGTCTCCCAGAGGCACGGAGCGAGGACTGGGGCAGAGGAAGGCACGGGGCGCACAGAATGGTTTATTTTTCTGCAGACCAGTCTCCTCCAGGATGTTCTTTGGACACCACCACAGATGTTTTGGATGTAACGAAAAGGCACAATTGGGGCTGGCCTGAGTTCAGTTTTGGTCTGTGAATGGCGCCTTTCAAAGGTTCTGCTGAACCACATGGTGCCCAGGACCTCGGCCACAAAGCCTCATTAGAGTTACTCGATATTGCAACCATAAAGAGGCTCAAATAAGTCCGTTATTTATTTATTAAGTTTGTTTACTTTTCTCTTGATCCTGAAGAGGCATGAATATTTGTAGTACAAATTAGATGATGGTTTGAACGTGCCTCTGCATGACATCTAATCCCTCCAGTACTCTGAGCGTGAAATACCTCGGCAGACAGAAATGTTTCTGCACATCCTTCAGAGCTGCTGTCAGTGACGAGGCGTTTAAAGTTTAAAGGTGGTGAAGTGCTAACTTTATTTTTACAGCAATTACTCGGAGTTATACAACTTTAATTACCTTTCACTTTTCTGCTGGATACGGACCGCTCAGAGTTTTGTAGGCTCTTCCTCTCGTTAGATATCACAGTTTTTACCCGTGCAGGCTTTATAATGTGAGTGACATTGCCGCTTTCTCTTTGCAATTATGAATGCACAATTGGAACCTGATGTAATCGTTACCTGCTGAATTTAGATTTAGCATGTGCACGTGGAGGTCAACACAAATAAAAAGCTTTCCCTAGGCGCCGCGGCCCCTTTGCACCGACAGAAGAGGCCACGATATCCAATTAATAAAGGAGGTTAAAGTTGACTTTCCACTGGCTGGTCCAATCTCAGCAGGTGCCCTGGTTAATTTGGTGAACAAAGTCATGGCGGGGGTGGGTGGCCACTTAGGAAAAAGCGAGTCGAAGGAGAATGGATGGATGAGAGGAAGCAGGATAAAGACTGAGGGAAAGATTGCGGCCCCCTGACAGCTCAGCACGCATTGCAAATGAGGAAGCTGACGGAACAAAAAAAAACACCTGCTGAATGTGTAATGGGAGCGATCAGACCGGTTCAGGAGAAAACTGCGTGCTACATCAAACGCCAAAACAAAACTTTTGCGACAACCAGAACTAGATAAGTCCACTGAAGTTTTTTTTTTTACTGCCTCAGTGGAATGACTCTTTGTGTATCAAGTCTGCATGTAAATGTCACATTTCATAGACTGGCCTGGTGTTTGTTACACAGCAAAATACTGTTAGGAGCTTTTTGGGGGTTTTTTTTTTACATCTCTGCTTAGTCCAGAGTCGTAGTACATGATCAGAAAGGTTTTTCTGATGTGACATGCAGCTGTTTCTTTTTCAGAGGCCTCCCCTCCTCAGTTCCCACATGGATATGCAATCAGAAGCATCGTTCACTTGACTCTACCGGGGAGGCCAGTGACTCTTCTCTCTGCAAAAGGAATCCTGCGAGCTCAAAAACAAAAAGATGGACAGCTGTTGCCACAATACACACACCCCCTGTGACAAGCCGCCACGGACGAAGCTTATGAGTATATCCACTTTTTCCCTAAATTCACATACAAGCACTGTTGGCAGCTTTTCCTCAGCAGGCTGAGAAGCATTCCTGTCTGCCGTCTTTGTTTTTCTCCTCCCCCTCCATCTCTCACCCCTGCACCTCCCCGTCTCCGTCACATCTTCCACGCTTTGGTTTATGAATCCAAACTGACGGCAGGCAGACTTCTTTTCAAACTTTGAGAACAGTGACTCTGAATAGAACATGTAGCCCTTCGGCTCCTGGGGGCTCCAACACTCCTGAGCTTTCTTGAGTGGTGCATTTCAGAAGTGGAAGAAAAAAACACATATTCAAAATAAAGAAAGTGACAAAGCAAAATATATATATATGAATTTCTTTTCTCCAAAGAATTCAAGAAAAGGTAATCCTAGAAAGCGCAGGTAATAAAGGGATTCATGAAACTTGGGGGTAGTATTTGTTTAATGAAAAAAGAAAGAAATCTCAGAGAACTTTGGCCACACATTACTAGGATTTCACAGCTGTTTCATCATTTCCAATGGAGATCTAGCTTATCATTACAAGCTCTTGAAGAAGGCACTCTCAGCAGTATTATCTTGATGCAATGTCATCAAATCATAGAGTGCCCTTATTCTGAATAAATGTTTTCATCTAGCCTTGAAAAGCTTCCCCTATGGCTACAGCATAATATTTCATTACTTTGGTGTAATTTTCACCGGAATAAATTGAACAAAGTAATTTGATGCAGCTATGGTCTTTTAAAGTTTGAGATTGAATTTCACCTACCTTCAAAGTCTGCTAACACAATTAAGCTTAGTTCTTTGACTTTAAATGTGATTCTGTTCCAGAGTCTCTTTGTTCTGAACGTCTTTTCTTAGAAGTTAATTGCATTTTTTGGGGGGGTGTTGTTCAGCAGTATAAAATGGCCATTTATGACGCCTCACTTATATCTCTTAAACCAGGCTACCCTGTTGTTGAGTACAACACTTAAGGTAAAATTTCTATATACTGTTTTTTGTTTTGTTTATATTTTATACTTTTGATCTGTAGAATTTGGGTTTTGTATATCTATCTATGTGTCTGTGTGTGAGAGAGGGAGTTTGAGGTTCTGTTCTCAATAAATGTCCTTTTTTGAGAGGATTTGGGAAATACTTGGTTGAGCTGATCAATGAAGAAAATGTGATAGAGAATAGGAAGAGGTGAATGAGGAAGCACTAAGAAAGGGCAGCTATGAAGCGGATGAATAGTGGAATGGCAGCTGATCCAGATGACACACCTGAGGAAGTATGGAGAGGAGAAAGGGCAGTAGACTTATTAACTAGATTGTTTAACACAATCGTGGAGAGTGAGTTGATTCTGAGGAATGGAGAAATGTTCTGATCCAGCTTTTCAAGAACAAGGGTGATGTTGGTGTAAAGTTGATGAGCCATGTCATGAAGCCATGGAGTTGTTGAAGCTAGGTTAAAAAGAGAGGTGATGATCAGCAAGCAGCAGTATGGCTTCATGCTAAGAAAGAGCACTACAGATGTAATCTTTGCTTTGAGAGTGTTATGGTGTGTTGAAAGAGTTGCACTGTGGCTCTAGAGAAAGCATATGACAGGGTGCCAAGAGAAGAACTTTACAGGAAGAGTGAGACAGTGGTGAGGTGTGCAGTAGGAGTGACAGATAAATTCAAGGTGTGGGTGGGATTACGTCTGCCCTGAGTCTGTTCTTGTTTGTGATGGTGATGGACAGGTTGGGAGATCAGGTCAGGCAGGAGTCTCTGTGGACGATGATGTTTGCAGATGACATTGTGGTCTGTAGTGGTGGTTGGGAGCAGGTGGAAGAGAGCCTGGAGAGCTGGAGATTTGCTCTAGAGAGAACAGGAATGAAGGTCAGTAGAAGCAAGACAGAATACGTGTGGACAGGTGTAACAGTAAGGATGCAAGGAGCAGAGGTAGCGAAGGGGGGTAAGGTTAAATATCTGGATTCAGCCACCCAAAGCAATGGACATCGCACAAGAAGTTGAAGAAGAGAATGCAAGCAGGGTGGAGTAGATGGAGAGGAATGTCGTGGGTGATTTGTGACAGAAGGATAGCAGCAAGAGTGAAAGGGAAGGTAGTGAGACCTGCTATCATGTATGGAGTTTGAGGAGGTGGAAATGAAGATGTTAAGATAGTAGATAGATAAGAAAAAAACAGGAACCTTTCTGTCATTTCCTTGTTTATCTAGTACTCAGCTACTTTGGTATGATATGAGTGGCATTGTGGGCGGAGTCTTTAACAATAGAAAAAGCTGTAAAACATTTGAAAATACAGTTAAAAGTTCAAAAATCTATGTACTGCTTCACATTTTCCAAAGCCTTCTAGCAGGCCAGATTGGAGTCTTTGCCGGGCCGATTCTGGCCCCTGGACATTATGTTTGACATCCCTGGTTTAGACATACAGAGGAGTGATAGTGGATATATTGGACAAAGGATGCCAGACAGGAAGAAAAGAGGAAGACCTGAGGTGGTTCATGGATGTATGGATAGGGTGAGATGGAAGCAAATAGTCTGCAATGGTGACCCTTAAAGGGAGCAGCTGAGTGAACACAAAGAAGAAGTTCTCGCTAAATTTCAAATGAACCCCACTTTTAATGGCTGAAAACTTCAGTGGTTCATTAACTTGCTTTCCTTTAAGATCCCGGGAAGGTCTGTTAAAGCTAAGTGAATGACCTGCCTTACAGAACAAAAAAATGGTCCAATTAAACTCTGCCCTCCATCACTGTATTTAACCTCAGTAATGACTTACTTATGCAGAAGAGGTTTGATTCTTATTCCATTTTTTCATGGGCACATTAATGGGAAAACCACAGGTTCGCTCTCCACAAAAGGCTTGGTCTTAACCTGAGGTCATCACATTAAGACAATTGCAGTCTGCAAACATCAAGAGTTAAATATTTGTTAAACACATTATAATCACTGTCACTGTCAAGTGGCCAACTATAGCCCAGCAGGTAGAGTGGGTGGTTTGATCTCCGCTTCCTTCAGTCAACGCGTTGAAATGTCATTGCCCTTAATACATTATTTGTGGGTGTCTGTGATAGAAAATAGTGCGGCATCACAGGGAGTAGGTGAATGAATTTGAGCCCCTTCTTAATGTATTCATAACATAATTGTGTATCCTTTTAAGTCGTGCTCAGAAGCATAATCATGGATAAAGGTCCATGCACAGCTTGTGACAGCAAGTGACTCTTTAGCTCAGGGTGATGAAGAGGATGAACACAGGAACGAAAAAAAAGAAAACAATGGGTAGTCAGTTACATGTTGTAGCTAAGTGTCCAGCCAATTGGCTCTTGCAAGCCCAGCGTCCCTGTAGCCTCCTCTGCAGCCATCTGTGAGTAATGCTCTGAGAATAAGCAACGGGGAGCTGGGGAACTCTGAAAATGCTGAATCAAATCAGCACGACCAGCTGTAAGAGAAGAAAAGTAAGATGTAGAGCCCTGGGAGTAAAAGAAATAGAAAAGTAAGTAAAAGAGAAGACTTGCCTTTTTTTACAAAGTGAGAAAGTAATGCTTAAATATCAATATTGCAAGTAGAAACATGACACTAGTCACAACTGTTGTAATTTTATAGCAAATATTTTCACAATTCAGATTTCTCCCTCCCCCCTCCACAATACAATGTAAATGCCAGTGGATTTGCAAATCTAGAGACTTGCAAAAGAAGGTTTTAATATTTGTTTAACTTTTTTTCCCCCGCTTTCCATCACAAGGCTAAGCAGATTTATAAAACATGCATGAGCGTAGCTGGGACGGGATTATCACGAGAGAAATGCAATAAACTTCGTGAAATGGCACTACACATTGCTTTCAGCCTCCAAAACCCTCGTCTCCTGGATAAGGGATTTCAAAACAAAATGTGTATTCTTGCATTCGTTTGCATGTAATTGGGGGACTGCGGAAGGGAATGACCAATCGAGGGCGAAGGGAAGGAGGGGTCGGTCAGGGAGTTTGGGAGGGTTGGAATGGGCTGCTCTATCATCTCCACCCAGACGCCGCTGGGATTTAGAGTGAGAGACAGTGCAGAGCTGTGGAGAGACAAATCACTTCTCTTGACCTTTGAGAGAACAGCTACATACAGTAATAATCAACTGAACTGGGGGGGGGGCACTGGCTATAATATTGAGCTTTTGCCACAGAGAAGTGCTCCTCCAACATACTGCTGGAGGAGATAAGACCGGAAGGGATGGAGGCCTAAGCGCTCCTCGATTCCTTACATGGGCTTATGATCTCCTCATCTTAAAACTCTGGTGATGATGTGAGAACTTGTTTATCTCTCAGTTTAAAAACAAACCACGATGCAACAGTGCACCACGAGCGCTCAAGTCAGTTTAAAGATTTCTCGCAGCCGGATCAAAGTCTTTCCATCAGCGCTCCAGACTGCATTCTTCCTCCAGGGTAGCACTTCACTGAGGTCTTGAACACTGAGATTTCCACTTTATGTGCCTTCATTAAATACTAACTAGTGCCATTTTTCGCCTCCCTGTGATTCACAAGCTCTTCTCTGCACTTTGTGCCGTACAAGACTTGTGCCTTCGGTGATATGCAAGCAATGTTGCAGCTTTATGGCCCCCTAACTTGCTCACCTGCCACGGTATAGAGGTTAGTATGATGGACTAGTTACTTGTGGTGCCTGTCACTGTAGTGTGCATTGCACTCTGATCTACATCGTTCTGGGCTTTAAGTACTACTTCATGCCCTGAGCAATTATGGGCTGCTTCACTATAGTCAGCCAGAGAGAAAGCTGAAGATGTATTGGTGGGAATAGCACCGTTTCTCCTAGTGAATTATTCATCTGTTACATTACTGTAGAAATGATTTAGATCTTTCTTTGGATTGCCTGATTCACTTTCTCCTATAATTTCTAACAGCCTACTCTCTGTGCTTTTAACATGAGAGAGAGCTAGGCCAAACTTCAAGCACAACATCCATCCATCCACCAATCCAGCAATCTGCCAAGCCATCCACCGTCATCCATCCATTTAATTCAATTCAGTTCAGTTCACTTGTATTTATATAGCACCAAACCACAACAGCAGTCATCTTGTAAGGTAGAGATCCTACAATAATACAGAGAAAACCCCAACAATCAAACAACCTCCTCTGAGCAAGCACTTGGAGATAGTGGGAAGGAAAACCTCCTTTTTAACAGGAAGAAACCTCCAGCAGAACCAGGTTGGGGGAGGGGCGGCCATCTGCCATGACCAGCTGAGTCTGGGACAAAGACAGGACATCCATCATCCATCCATCATCCATCCATCCATCCATCCATCCATAATGCTTATTCACATCCCTTTTCATGTTTCCCCACCCCTCTGAGTTACCCACTGACTCTAGAGCTATTAGGATCCTTATAGTTCAACCATGTCTAACTGCAGTCCGGTGTGCACAACAGGAGCAGGCCCAGGGGATTCTCCCACACCTCATCACTTAGACAAATTAATAACTGCCATAAAAACTCAAGTGACTTATGAGGCTGTGAAAAAGCATCATCTTCCACGAACAGTGAGCTGTATCCCGTAATAAATTTTAGGGGGAAGCACGCATACGTGCCACTTTATTATTACAAATAATAAATGAACATTAGGCAACTGGTAATACAACCAATTTGTCTTTCTGAGGCTTGCTAATGACGCAAAGTACTGTGGGTGAACTTATGAGAGAGAACTCTGGATATTCTGGCACTTTCCATTAAAAATTGAAATGCAATCAGTGTTGTAATCTTCAGCTGCAACTCTCGCTGAAGTCAATGGCGCTGAAACAACAGCGAGCCAGTTCAATCTAATATCAATCAATCATAAAAGATTGTATTTGCCGGATGAAACTGCTGAGACCGAGAGCTGTACGCACAGCCACCGCATTCTGCAAGCCAGACGGACGTGACTAAAGGTCCACCTTTGCGTTATATTTTCACAGCAAATGTGAGCAGACAGGTCTGAACTCTGCTTGACTTTCCATAAATGCGTTTACTTGATTTTTAAACAGGGGACACCCTTGTTTGTATGCTCCATCCTTTGCCTCCGCTTGTTAAATATCCGGCCATCAGGTCACAGGATCATGGGCACTGGGCTGATCTGTCTGAGCCGTCTGCGGTGTAGAATAACAGAGAATCCCATCCTGATTGCCAGTCAGACAGCACAGCATATACCCAACTCTAATTAAGTTAATGAATAAGATGAATCATTGTTCCAGTTTCCCAGAAAGCCACTTCAGCGAGAGCCACAGTAAAGTTGTGCTTCATATTGACACGCAGAACAGAAGGGGGAGGATTTTAGGCTGGGTGTACCCCATAGTGTTTGTGTGTGTGTCTAAAAAACAAAGGGAAAGCACGTGGAAGAGTGTGGGTAGGATGGTGTGAGTGAAAAATAAGCGTACACACAAACTGCATCCTCCCTTCCTATGATTCAGTGGCTCAGTAAAGCCCAGATGTCGTAAACAGGATTTATGTGGTTTAATTAAGTTTTTGTACAATTACCTTTATTTACAGCTGCGAGAAGCAGGCACCGGGGAATTCATGGGATTGTGAGCCAAACAGAGAGGTTGTAACTTCTGTCCTTTACTTCTTATTGTTGCCAAGATAGACGAATGACACGTCTGGGCACGCCAGCGACAAGTTTTCTTTGGTGGAGCTTAATATTTAAATGTATTCCAGATCAGAGATTCTTGTGTTGAAATAATGACTATTGTTGATTCGCCTGTCTGCTTTATAGCTTCGGATGATGGACAGCCAGGCCGGTATGTTTGATATTTGAAGAATATCCTACTATTCTCAAACATTTCTTGTCTAAATGTATGTAAATATAGCCTGCCAGAAATGTATTCTAAAAAATGTACATTCCCTCTGGTTATCATCTGCTCCCAACACGCATATTTCATTCCCACCAAAGTGTTCCCCAATTTCAGAGGCAAGATGAGGCTGATGTGTCTCATAATGGTGATGTATTTTCTTCCTTCTATCTATATAGATGGCAATTTAAGGACACCTGTTTCATACTTGATGTTACATTGCCATCTATTGGCCAGAAGATAAAAGAAAGAAAAGAAAAACAAGTGTCTCGGCTGGTTGCAGATATAGGAAATCAATCAAAACACGTGATTCCGTGTACCGCGTCTGTTTGTTTTGACAACAACAACAGAAGCCCTCTCGGAAAACTGTTCCCATCTCTGTGTCAAACCGTCAGAGCACATGGCAGTGTCTGTGTGCTGGCTCGCTGCCATGTGGCACACAGAAATGTCTGTGACTGCTGGCATTGTCGCCCTTTCAGGAGTCTCGTCAACACAGGCATTGTGCAGTGACAGTCACGCAACTTTATCACTTGCAGATGTTTCGCTTAAAAATGCATCGCGTCAAGAAGAATGCAGCAAGAAAAGAGGAGCTTTTAGTGCATTATCTGTGATACCAATTACCTTTTCAATGTTGTTTTCACCAGGGTGACTGCAGATGAATGGTACAATGTGTGCTCTTTTTCTCAGCCCTGTCAAAACAAGGAGCTGCAATCTCACCACAAGAGGGGGCTTCATCCACACCTTTTATCTCACTGGGATTAGGCCTTGCCTGGCAGCATGGAGAGTCACTGCCGTTCTGCCCACTTTCTTGCAATCGGTAAATGTCAGATTGTTTGTTTAAAATGTGACTTAAATGACTGATTATTGATGATTTTGAAAAGTGTCTCTTTGTGTTCAAAGTTGTTCATCTTCTTATAGCTGTACACTCTTCTAACATGTACTGATGGTGAACAGCAAAATCAATACCACAGGCTGAACCCAAGTTTTCTAAGAACAGCTTTTTTTTTTCTTTCTTTTTTTTTGGCGTGGGCGGGGGGGCGGGGGTGTTTGGTTTGTACGCGATGGCCTTTCGTCAACCCTTTTGAATGGGATGGGACATGAAACTAAGCTCAGACATGCAACATGCCTCAGAGGCATCCAGTCTGAATTCAAAGCTTTACTTCTCATTATGGTCTTCATAAAGAGGCTTTTCGATGTCATTGGCTGGAGGAAGTCTATAGAGAAGAAGCAAGAGAAAGAAAAATAAAAAAAGCAAGAAAGAACAGAGAGTGAAACAAGAGTAGTAAGGCTGGATTTGCCTTTGATTAGACAAGCATGCCAGTGCAATATAGTGAAATCTATCTATCTATCTATCTATCTATCTATCTATCTATCTATCTATCTATCTATCTATCTATCTATCTATCTATCTATCTATCTATCTATCTATCTATCTATCTATCTATCTATCTATCTATCTATCTATCTATCTATCTATCTATCTATCTATCTATCTATCTATCTATCTATCTATCTATCTATCTATCTATCTACCTATCTGTTACAAACTGGCCTGGATTATGAATTCAAATGCTTCATTGTTATTGAAAGAGTGAACGGATGAATAGCAAAAGCACCTTCATTCATCTCAGGCACATTTTTACCATGCTTTGGAAGACAGTAAAGGAAGGGAGCGGTAAAAATAGTTCCTGTCTAGCCAGTAATGATAAAACCATACCTCATCATGCAAACGCTAGCCTTCATGTATTCTGAATAAAGCCAAGAGCAACATCAGGAACTATTGACCTGTTCAGTCATGCACAGCACACACAACAGAAGTCTTCAGGAAGTGTTTCTTTGAATTGTCTCAAACACTTTCTTTATTTTCCAAATCCCAAGGCATGCCAGAAAGACAGGTATACTTTCAGTG